>NC_134839.1:966649-1288866 GCF_965363235.1 Mytilus galloprovincialis | reverse complement strand
AAAATCAATTGTTTTTTACATTCTATATTGGGATGAAATTTACTTTCACTTTCATTTTAGAAAAGCAAGTTGCTGAATCAGACTTTTATTAAAACGTTTTTCTGATTGTGTCAGCATCATGGAGGACTTTTATAAAGATTTAGAGGGGAGATTTCTTAAGAAAACAAAAAAATTGGGCAATATGCATGGTTGTGTAGCATGGGACGGCTATGTTGATACGGTGTCATGAACGTAAACTGGCCAAGGGAGGGTGCAAAAAAAGAAAGAGCACATAGACTAGCATATATGATTAAGGAAAGAATAAGCCACAATGATATGCCAAGACTTGATGAAAACAACAATCGCATAGAATGTAGTCACTTGTGCCATAATAAGACCTGTGTCAATTCAGAGCATATTGAACTTGAGCCCCATGCTACAAACCAGGAACGTATTCATTGTAAAGGGCAAAATTTATGTGCAAAATGTCATGAACCACACTGTATTATATAAAAGAATGCTTTATTTACAAATTAACACTTCTTTGTCACTGCAACTCGTGGTTTTTTGGCGTAGGGATGGTCCTCGGCTTGCGTTTTGGTACGTTTTACTGGCCGCATAAGCTTGTTTTTCTCATAACATTTTTCTTCCTGATGTTTTTCATAAATTTTATACAAATGTTTCCTAGTATTAGACCTCTCCTTTTTATATTTCATTGATTTCTTATAAGCTTTCTGCATTCTGTCTGTTTTTTGTATAGCTTTAAGTTCTTTTTCAGCAGCAGACCCAGGACTGATTTCTGCTCCAAGTTGCTTACAGATCACTAGGAGAGACTCACCAGGACCAAGATTTACACTATGAATAGCTGAATGGACACGACCTTCAAAGTTTTTTGTATAGGTAACATTTTTTGGTAGTGATCTACGCAGTGATCTGTTAAATCCCTCGACTTTTTGAGTATTTAGGTTCAATCTCGTCTTTTTTAAAGCGCTCGGACTGAGACGATATAACACACACTTTCTTATGGCATTCAAATTTTCATCCAATTTTCTGATTTTGAAACTATTTGGTAAGAAAGCTCTGTTGGACAACCAGAACTTTTTTCCACCCTTGCAAACAAAGGAATGTCTACGACAAAGTTCATGATTGCCAGTGTAACATGCGGGTATGGCATCAACGGTGAAAGAGATTTTATTCTTCACTTTGGTAAAGTCACCACCATATTTTTCCATGGCTTGGGTAAACTCCGACTGACATCTCTCAGCTAAATCCAAAGCAAAATTGTTCAAAAGCTTTTCACGGTCTTTTTTAGTTCTACCTGGCATTATTTCTCCCAATTCTTTATTATTCTTGATGTGTTTTCTGTGATTATTTGAAAAATGCCGGGTATCTAGAAAGTGTTCTGGTTCTGTAGATGTTGTATTTTCAAGATACAAATCATCTGCAGCTCTATAAGCAGAGCTATCTGGATCTGTTGTTAAATGTTTAGCCTCAATGCCATCACTTGCAAGATCTTGAAGAGCTTCTTTTGCCCAGGTGTACTCATCTCCTATGCTTTTCATAAATGTTAAATTTGAACTACATGAAGATGTACACTTTTCACCAGACTTGATTGGATGAATTGAGCAAAGTTTATTTTTGCAAACCACTCCTATTATACTTTTATCTTCTGTTTCAGCTTCTGCAACAGAGTACACCACTTGTGTAGCAGGCTGGAATGGGGTTTTTCCAATGCCAGAATATATTGCATTGTTGTATGCACCGTCAGCCTGTAGACTTACAGAACCAGGATCTTTTCTCCCTCTGAGTGTGTTAATTTCAATCAACTGTTTGCGTCGCGCTTTCATGTCTTCCTTATTTATATTTATTATTTCAGGTAGAACTTTATTTGCCCTCTTTTGAAGTCCTGAAGCAGATGGAGCTGGCATGTTACAGCCAAGTACTATCTTCCTCAAACCAGTATATCCAAGTGGTGTTTGACTTAGTGCTGCTTGAGCTGATACATTTATCTTGGCTGCCTTCCTTCCTGGTTTTTTGGTTTGGACTTCTTCGTACAGTTTGAACTTTCTTGATTGATAGTTGCATTTATCACACATGGCTTCCTCACGATTAACAAATCCAAATTTTTCTTCTCGTTCCATATTCCACTGTAAAAATCCATTACAGTTGGGATGAAGTCTTTGGTGTTCTCTAAATACAGAGTTCCACATTATTGCATTCAGTCTCACATTAACTGTTCTATTAGATGAATCTTCAGACCTAAAATTTAATAGAAAAAAATGCCATAAGAGAGTGTGTATCTACCTGTAACAGAAGTTTCTAAATGTACTTCAAAATATTTGTGAATTACCTCCCTTTGGTCACAATTTTTTTTTGGTACAAATATAAAATGGAATTTCTTGGTATTATGAAGCTAAGCAAGTAAAAGTGTCATTATTTTCTTGAAGTTAAGCATATATTTTATAAATTCAAGAAGGTACACCAACAACATAGGATTATTTCAAGGGAAATTTGTAGATTTGATGTACTGATAGGCATTCTCAATCCGCTTTTAGAAAAATGATTTAAAATAGAGTTAATTAATACCTATGTTCATATTAACTGGTATTTTGATATTTTATGTTATTACTTTAATTATCATTTAACCTACCTTTGATTTTTCTTTACTGATTTCTTTGTTTTTGGAATTTTAGGAGCAGTATCCCTTGGTCGCAACAGAACAGCAGGTTTGGTGTCATTTACACATTGAGTATCCGTATCCTTATATGGAATGTTTTGCACAAGAGAAGTCATTTTTCTGGTAAGTCTTTTATAAACTGTTTGTGTTTTGTCACTTTTACTTGGTTTTACAGTTTTTCTTTGTCTATTGTAAGGCACAGTTCCAGTTGGAAAACCTGAATTATTTCCCTTTCTAAATTTGGTCATTTTTATATGTAGAATTTATTTTTAATCAGTGAATGTAACTGTTTAAGAAAAAAGTTTGTGAAAGTTTGGTATTCTGTCTTTACTTTTATATTGAAGATTTGGTTAAAATTTGCATCTTTTATTAGAAATAAAGGCACCAAACAGAACTCTCATAAAAACTTCTCATAAACAGAGAGAGATAGCAGTACAGATATAAATTTTTAATTCTTACAGCTGCAGTGACAGATTTGATAAGATAATTGATTCATCATCTCTGGTCAATGTCTTATCTGTTTGGTGTAAGGTTATGGTTTTTTAGTGCATTAAGTTGTTTCATATTAAACTTTTAATACTTCAAAATTAAGAAAATTGTCATTTTTCCCTGTAGTTTTCAATTCTTGGGTAGAATCTACCCCATTTATCTGACAGCTGATGTTAGTGTTTTATGTGAAAGTCCTATCCACTAGTCTACTGATAAAACACACAGACTTATTGCTTTTGTATATTTAATAAGAAAATAAATAAGTTTTATTTGTCAAAAAAATCAACGCTCAGCTTCACATTTCCTCTGCCGTCATTTGGGGTACATGTTGAACTTTTCTTTTTTCTTCGCTTGTAAGTGATCGACATCTTTTTCCTACAACTTTTCCATTACTAGATATAACAAGTATTCATTTGACCTAAAATTTGCTAGATTCTGGGCCCTTTTTTTGATTCTATAGGTTATAATCTACCATTAGCTCTTTTGGGACCAGTCGAAAATGAGCATAACATAGTATTCAGAAACAAAAACATGGCTGATTTTGATTGGGTGGAGTATGCCACAAATAATATTTTTTTTCCTGAAACCTTATTGATTCTTAGTTGTAGCAATGACAAAATAAAATTTGATTCCTCCTTCAGAAATAGTTGAGAATTTTTTTTCTTCCTGTTGTTGAATGCATAAATTTTACTGTTATTTTTGTGCGAGATTGACGGTCACCCTTGACAACTGTAAATTACACCTAGAAAAGCAACGCGACCATATCATTTTTTTTTATGAAATATGTTAACACAATAAATATTCTTTATTTTAAAAAAGGTTTTATAATAAAAATCAACTCAATAAAATCAGTACAGCAAGAAACATTACTATTGTCGGCAATGGAAAAATCAATTGTTTTTTACATTCTTAATAACATATCACAGTCAACAGTGTATTATTTTCATTTTTGGAATGCTTGATTCGGGCTTCAGATAACATCTCACAGTCAACAGTGTATTATTTTTATTTTTGGGATGCTTTATTCAGACTTCAGATAACATCTCACAGTCACCAGTGTATTATCTTTATTTTTGGTATGCTTTATTCGGGCTTCAGATAACATCTCACAGTCAACAGTGTATTTTTTTTTAATTTTTGGTATGCTTTATTCGGGCGTCAGATAACATTTCACAGTCAACATTGTATTATTCTTATTTTTGGTATGCTAATCAATAATTTACAAATGTTTTAATTTTCCTCTGAGTTTTCTAGCATAACTAAGAAATAATGAATATACGAATTTATTTAAATCTTGAATAGCTTTTAGGATTTTACTTTGATCAGGATCGCTAAAATTTTTAGCATTTAAAAGCAAGAGATATGCTAAGATGTAGAAACATTGGGAGGTTTAAATCCATTCCTTTTCAACTAGACTGATGGAGATAAAACAGTAGCTTCTAAAGAAATTTTTGTATTTATTAACATAGGTTTATAAAAACAAAAGGTATTAGCAAAAATATCGAACTCTAGTGTTATCTTAAAAGAGGGAAGTCCATACAATTTGACCAATACACGACACGAATCAAGTAGCGAAACAAATGGAAAAGAACTGTACCATTCCTGACTTTACACAGACAATTTTCAAAGAAAATAGCGCAGTAAACTTCCCACCAGCATGACAGTTATTTATAATTTATTCAGCTAAACGCAATTGCTAGTAGACAGACATTAATCTGAAAATCAGTTTTTATAAGTTTTGTTTTCATTGAATTCTGTCAATAGGGTAGACAATACTGGTTTATATTTACTTAGGAGTTTATGCTTTTCCATCAAATGCTCTTCAAATTTATATATTTGACATATAATAATGTGTCGCAGGCGGTATTGTTAAATATTATCCAAGCACAAGTAATTCTACCTTTGCACTGTAATATGAATTATTAGCTTATTTCAATATAATCTGAACATAAAATCTGTTATACCACTGTCCCAGGTTAGAGGGAGAGTTGGGATCCCGCTAACATGTTTAACCCCGCCACATTATTTATGTATGTGCCTGTTCCAAGTCAGGAGCCTGTAATTCAGTGGTTGTCGTTTGTTTATGTGTTACATATTTGTTTTCGTATAAATAAGGCCGTTAGTTTTCTCGTTTGAATTGTTTTACATTGTCTTATCAGGGCCTTTTATAGCTGACTATTTTGTATGGGCTTTGTTCATTGTTGAAGGCCGCACGGTGACCTATAGTTGTTATGTCTGTGTCATTTTGGTCTTTTGAGGATAGTTGTCTCATTGGCAATCATACCACATCTTCTTTTTTTATATAAAAGTTGTTTTTGCTAATTTTAAATCATATATATTTTAAAGGCAATGCCATGACGGATTGGGAAAGGAGTTTGAACGGAAGGAAGTTTTCAACGAAAGACAGGGACAACAATTTACATTCCGATAACTGTGCAGTAACACGCCATGGTGCTTGGTGGTTTAGAGATTGTACCCGTTCTCATATGAATGGTCTGTATAGAACGGACGGAACAGAAGATCTAACTACAATTCACTGGTATACATGGCATATTCGCAGACCATTAAAAAGAACAGAAATGAAAGTGAAGCCCGTCTTGTAAAAATACGTTATAACGAATTTTCAATTACATATTTTTCGTAGATTACATTTTAAGTAATCAAATGATGAATTCAAAAAAAGATAAAATACTCTCTTTAAGAATATGAATAATGCATTTCAAAATCAGTTTAATATGAGAAGTTGATATGTGACGAAAAAAATAATAAAAGAGATCATACTTATTGCGCTTGGTAGCTTTATGAATGATCGAATTTAAATAATTACTGTTTTGATCCTACACAGTGGAAAATCAAAGTACCGAAGTACTGAACATCGGATGACCGCAGGTTCTTGTGAATGGTCAAAGGCACATGTCACAGAAACAGATCACATCTCTATACCTGAGGTTAATTTAATCAATCAAGTTCGTGCTTGGATGATGAATTAATGACAGGAAATTCAAAGTAACCATAATAACTATTATAGTGTTGTGATACAAATCAGTATACCTTGAACTATTATACTAATATAATAATTGTTCCAGAGAATACACTAGTTTGTTGTTATATATTATATCAATATTACAGTTGCATGTATATATAATTTTCATCTATTTGTATATCATTCTATTCTACTATTATTGTATTTCAGTACAAGTGCATGGTGAACACTCTTCTGTAAAAAAAAATCAAAGCCTTAAAGGCTGTAAAATAAAAGCAATTGTTGCCATGCTAATGTTTTGGGGACTTTTATTTTTCATCCACATATATAAGAATTAAACCTGACAGAACAGGAGTGTTGACTATGAAAATAACGAGATAACTAGAATTCTGTTGCAATCCCGAAAGGGGGGGGGGGCATAACAGACAAACATGACATTAAATTGTCATTATACGAACAAGAACAAACGGTAATAAGTCAAACTTGTTATGTCACATTCTGTGAAAAGTGGACGGAAATTACGACATTTTGAACATATCCGCTATCCTGAAAATTCTGAAATTAGTACGTGCATTTATAATCGGATTTTATCATTTTAGTCTGAAAAGTGATTTTAGTTTTTGCGATATTGAGAAACATCCTGTCCAATTCATATGAAAAATAAATAAAATGCGAGTTCAAATTATTACGATAATAACCTAGTCGCAATTTTCGCAATACTAAACACATCGCAATAATTGACATTAATTTATTAATGGGATTTTATCATAAGTAGGCTTCTGTTGCCGTAGCATATGTATAAAACTGTAAAGATTGAAGGCTTTAGAAATCGGGACAATTTCCATATTTTTGGGTTCTATGTTCTTTTTTTGGCATATATGTGTTTACTCTTTTTTTATATTTACACATGTTGTATATTTATGTTAAATACTAGTTTATATCTGTGGAACATTTTTATGGCGCCGCAACGGTCGGAGTTGTCGGTGCCATATAGTTCTACCCTGGTACGAAATTCCGTAATTTCGAATTTCCGTAATTCCGTCATTCCGTCATTCCGCAACAAACCATTATATGGATTTTTTTTGTAAACGCCTTCAGATATTGAGCTGATTTTTGGTATGTGAGTTAACCATGATGAGTTTCAGATCAAGTTTAAGTTTCGTTCCGCTTCGCTAATTTTTACCGAAATTACAGTCTTTGGACTTTGATAAATTGTTGAAATTCTCAGTTATACAGACTTTTTTAAAACTCTTTCAGATGTTGGGCTGATTTTTAGTATGTGAGTTAACCAGAGCTGATTTTTGATATGTGAGACTACCATCATGTTTGTGTCCTCATGTGTTACTAAAATTACAGATTTTGCAATTTTTTGAGACGGGGCCATTCGTGTCGATTTGACGCATCTCGTTACATTTAAAAGTACAAACATGAAGATTGTTGGCGTAACAAAATTGGGACAATTCCATATTTTTTTGTTTCTATGTTCTGTTTTGACATATATGTGTTGACTCTTTTTAATATTTACATATATTGTCATATTGTACATTTATGTTAAATACTAGTTTATATCTGTGGAACATTTTTACATTTAAAAGTACAAACTTGAAGATTGCTGGCGTTAGAAAATTGAGGCAATTCCATATGTTCTGGTGTGACATATATGGCTATTCTATATTTACATATTGTATATTTACGTTCAACACTGTTTTATGTCTGTGGAACATTTTTACATTCAAAGGTATAAACTTGAAGATTGCTGGCGTTAGAAATCGGGACATAAACATATATTTTGTTTTTGTTTTTATGGTCTGTTATGGCATATGTGTGTTGATATTTTGTATATTTTCGTTAAATACGTCTAGATAATTTTTACGTTTCAAAATACAGACATGAAGATTGCAGGCCTTAGAAATCGGGAAAGTTCTGTATTTTGGTTTGGTTGTTATTCTGTTTTGGCATTTATGTATATTTATAGATTAATGTATATTTAGGTTAGATACTATTTTCTGCCTGAGGAATATTCATATATATTGAAAAACTTGTGTCTTATCCATGTATTCTTTTGAACAATAACATATGTTTAAACTATTCATATATTTTAAATCTCGGATATGCCATAATTCTGTGGCGAAAATACAAAAACGATTTTTCGATATTTACTAATGGATGGTTTACAGATTTAAGTCTTTGGTTAAGCGAGAGATTTGATGCTTAGGATGTTATAGCGCACAGAGCGTAAATTCACAAGTTGTAATGATCTGTCTCTATCTTGTACACATAAATCATACTTAACCAAAACAACCTCCATTGAAAATCAAAGCATTTTTTTTATTCATGATTTTTATCATTTGGGATGTGATCGAGGCTTTCTGTTTTTTTTTTTTCGAAATAATTAATTTAAATATCGATTTCTTATATTAAATGCGTTTCCCTCGGTTTTAGTTTGTTACCCCGATTTTGTTTTTTGTCCATGGATTTATGAGTTTTGAACAGCGGTATACTACTGTTGCCTTTATTTATTCATGTTGGTCATGATTTTCAAGCAAAAATCCAAATGTTCAAATAGTTTTTTTTTTCACTCGCCAACTCAATGTGATTTAGATGACAAATGTACATTGAATGTAGCAGTTTTAAAGATTTTTATCATTTTAATTCCATGAAGAAATTTTTTTAGTATACTATGGAACGCCAACATACATGTATCTTCTTGTAACCATTTTCATTATATGATCTGCATTTATCTTTACATGACATGCATTTGTTATTATGATGTGCAAATATCCTAATGCGATGTGCAGATATACTTATATGGTGTGCAATTATACTTATTTGTTGTGCATAAATTCTTATAAGATGCGCAAATATACTTATATGATGATATATATTTTGTGCATATATTCTTATATGATGTGCAAATATAAAGATAAAAAATTCACATCTTAAGCCCCAGTCCCACTAGACCACGATCGCACCACGCTCACCGCGATCTAATATAAATTTCGATCGTGGTGAGGTCGCGGTATGAGCGGCTTGAAAATGTAAATTTTCGTTGCTTTCACGATGCTACTACGTCCTCTCTACGCTTCTACAAAGATCCCGCTACGATTATACCACGTTCTCACCGCGCTTATTCTGCGACCTCACTACGCTTATCAAGATCTTTCTACGCTCTTCACGTTCTCACTACGACCATACCACGAGTAATCCGATTGCAACACGATCTTACTGCGATTATTACACGTTCTTACCACGATTATACTACGTTCATAGCGCGATCTTACTACGTTCTCAGCAATAACGTCAACATCGTGTTCCATATCAATACAGTTCAATTCCTTCTATTTCTGATTAAATCGTAAATTTCTCGGAAACAATACAGTCATGCCACCAAAATCTACCAGAACACGTGGGCATGGTGGTAGGAGTAGATGTAGAGGCAGAGGGAGCAAAGTAACGAATCCTGACCAAGCAGAGATGTCGGACCGACCAATCCAACCTAAATTACAACCTATTGCTGGTCCATGAAGCTCAATGACGATATTTTAGTGAACGATAGCAGAGATGACATAGATGTATCAATATATATATAGGAAGATGTGGTATGAGTGCCAATGAGACAACTCTCCATCCAATTAACAATTTATAAAAGTAAACCGTTATAGGCCAAGGTACGGCCTTCAACACGGAGCCTTGGCTCACATCAATCAGCACGTTATAAAAGACCCAAAATATTACTAGTGTTAAACCATTTAAACGGGAAAACCAACGGTCTTATCTATATAAAAACGAGAAGCATGGTTGAGCCGTTAGAGCAAATGGATAATTACATTCAAACAAACAAAATCTAGGGAGCTTTTTTTATATTTTATGTAAAAATGACAATGAGAATGATGGTCGTAGTGTGAACGTAGTCAGGTCGTAAGAAGAGCGTGATGAGGACGGCAAGGGCGTGCTAGACTCGTACTATGGTCGTGAACAGCGTGGTATAGTCGTAGTGGAAGCGTAGTTGGGTCGCAGTGAGAACGTGATGGTCGTAGTAAGGTCGTGATAACGTCGCTGTGCGATCGTAGCGCAGTCTCTCCGAATAGAATCACGCTTTCGCTACGCTCTCGCTACGATTGTACAGCGACCTTGGCGATCTTACTACGATCTTAGTGCGCTCTCACTACGCTTCTACTACGACCTGATTTCGCCACGACCGTACCACGATTGTTTTGAACATGTTCAAAGTTGGCCACGCTCTTCACGATCTTGAAGACCTCACCACGACCGTGATACGACCTTTCTGCGATCTACACGATCGCACTACGATCATCAAAATTTGCATTTTTTTCACAGATCGTAGTGCGATCGTGGCCTAGTGGGACTAGGGTATTAATAATTGTTGGAAAATTGTCAAATTATAAATTGCAAGGCTAATACCGCAGTTCCACTACGATCTGTGAAAAACAAATGCAAATTTTGATGATCGTAGTACGATCGTGTAGATCGCAGTAAGGTCGTATCACGGTCGTGGTGAGGTCTTCATGATCGTGATGAGCGTGGCCAACTTTGAACATGTTTAAAACAATCGTGGTGCGGTCGTCGCGAAATTAGGTCGTAGTAGAAGCGTAGTGAGAGAGCAATCAGATCGTAGTAAGATCGCTAAGGTCGCTGTGCCATCGTAGCGAGAGCGTAGCGAAAGCGTGATTCTATTCGCCCACGTGTTCTTAAAGATTTTGGTGGTATGACTGTATTGTTTCCGAAAAAATCTATGTAATAATCAGAAATAGAAGGAATGGAATTGTATTGATATGGAACACGATGTTAATGTTATTATACTGATAACGTAGTAAGATCGCGGTATGAACGTAGTATAATCGTGGTAAGAACGTGCTATAATCGCAGTAAAGGCGTGGTAAGATCGTGTTGCAATCGGATAACTCGTGGTATGGTCGTAGTGAGAACGTGATGAGCGTCGAAAGATCTTGATAAGCGTAGTGAGGTCGCAGAATAAGCGCGGTGAAAACGTGGTATCACCGTATCGGGATCGTTGTAGAAACGTAATGAAGACGTAGTAGCATCGTGAAAGCAACGATAATTTACATTTTCATACCGCGACCTCACCACGATCTGAATTTATTTTAGATCGCGGTGAGCTTAGTGCGATCGTGGTCTAGTGGGACTGGGGCTTTACTTAGAATCAAATTAAAATTTCTTGGACAACTTTTCTAGCAGTGATGAAAGCCATTTTGATGATTTGCAACTATTTTAAAGATACTTATACCACAGTCTAGTGGGACCAACCCCTACCACTTCGCACTACGATCTGTGAAAAAAATGCAAATTTTGATGATCGTAGTACGATCGTGTAGATCGCAGTAAGGTCGTATCACGGTCGTGGTGAAGTCTTCAAAATCAGGTCGTAGAAGAAGAGTAGTTAGAGCGCACTCAGATCGTAGTAATATCGCTAAGGTCACTGTACCATCGTAGCAAAAGCGTGATTCTATTCGGAGAGACTGCGCTACGATCTAACAGCGACGTTATTACGACATCACTAAGACCATCACGTTCTCACCGGGACCCAACTACGCTTCCACTACGACTATGTCACGCTGATCACGACCATAGTACGATTCTAGCACGCCCTTGCCGTCCTCATCACGCTCTTCTTGCGACCTGACTACGTTCAAACTACGACCATCATTCTCATTGTCATTTTTATATAAAATATATAAAAAAGCTCCCTAGATTTTGTTTGTCTGTATGTAATTGTCCATTTGATCTAACGGCTAAACCATGCTACTCGTTTTTATATAGATTAGACCGTTTGTTTTCCCGTTGAAATGGTTTTACACTAGTATTTTATGGGCCTTTTATAGCTTACTGTTCGGTATGAGCCAAAGCTCCGTGTTGAAGGCCGTACCATGGCCTATTATGGTTTACTTTTATAAATTGTTACTTGGATGGATAGTTGTCTCATTGGCACTCAAAGCACATCTTCCTATATCTATTGACACATCCGTGTCATCTCTGCTATCGTTCACTAAATTATCGTCATTTGAGCTTTGTGGACCAGCAATGGGTTGTAATTTAGGTTGGATTAGTCGGTCCGACATTTCTGCTTGATCAGGATTCGTTACTTTGCTTCCTCTGCCTCTACAACAACCCCTAACACCACCCCCACGTGTTCTAGTAGATTTTGGTGGCATGACTGTATTGTTTCCGAGAAATCAACGTATTAATTAGAAATAGAAGGAATGGAACTGTATTGATATGGAACACTATGTTTACGTTATTGCTGAGAACGTAGTAAGATCGGGGTATAACGTAGTATAATCGTGGTAAGAACGTGCTATAAACGCAGTAGAAGCATGGTAAGATCGTGTTGCAATCGGATAACTCGTGGTATGGTCGTAGTGAGAACGTGAAGAGCGTAGAAAGATCTTGATAAGCGTAGTGAGGTCGCAGAATAAGCGCGGTGAGAAAGTGGTATAATCGTAGCGGGATCGTTGAAGAAGCGTACTGAGGACGTAGTAGCATCGTGACAGCCAGGAAAATTTGCATTTTCATGCCGCTCATACCGCGACCTCACCACGATCTGAATTTATTTTATATCGCGTTGAGCGTGGTGCGATCGTGGTATAGTGGGACTGGGGCTTAAGGTGTAATCAATTTGTCTACAACAAAAATATTATTGTTATATTTTTCCCTCGGTTTGAATGGAAACAAACTATATTTCCGCTTTCCTTCTAAATTGTATAAAGATTTCTTGAAGAAATTTGGAATCAAACATTTAAATAAAATATGCTCCTCCCAAAAAAAAGATGAATGGTTGGTACTTTACCGATGATTACAGTTCGAATCCTTGAGGGTTGAGGTGTATATATGAGATGTTTCCTATGGACAATTTAATATTGCGGGTTACTGTCTAGTTAAAGTACCGTCTAGGTGGTTTCGTGGAAGAGTGGTCGCATTGAGTGCGGGAAGTCATGGTTTTGAACTCAGGGCGGATTAAATCTAAGACTTTAAAATTAGTTTTTGTTATGCACTCGTCTTAAAGAAATAAGACCAAAGAATAATTTGTTAGGAATTAGAATAATGTGTCCGGTTAAGATGACATGTCTTCCTTGTTACCTAGCACGGTAAAAATCCGACTTAACGTGTCGGTCTAGTATCAAGCAGGGAAATGATTTATATTGCATAAACATCATATAAGTAAATCTGAACAGCATATACTGCTCATGTTATTATTAATCAAATTATGTTGTCGGACACCAAAGCTTAGTTTTGCTGATCTATCGTGTCCTGACAGCACAGAAGGTCAAGATAAAGAAATACTGCTTCATTTTTTTGGGGTTAAAATTGTGCACAATCTTCCAAAACTGTATCTACGTTTTCAATGATAATTGAAAATGTTTTTCTTTCATTTAGTACTATTAAAATTTGGTACCAGTATCGCTGGATTAGATGCAATATAGTAGTTTTTCAATGTCCTTCTCTAAGGAATACATAGCAAATACTTAAAAACATTAAATTGAAAAAAAATAATGAGAGAATATCATGAACTCCTTAAGGAGTTAAACAGGATGCATCGACAGATAAAAAGGCATACTCTTGTATAGGACGCTACATTTGAGGATTATTCTCCTATCCAATGGATCTAACACCTGAAAAATTGTCGAGAGTGATTTGAGACACGAACACATTGTAACAGTATGGTGACTGTCAAATTATGTAGTGTCAAATGCAGTCGTTAATTCCTCATATCTCTTTTATATATATATAAAATGATTGCCAATGAGACAACTCTCTACAATAGACCAACTGACATAGAAATTATCAATTATAGGTCATTTTATATTATTTTTGACATCAGGAAAAAGTAAAATAACAAAAATACTGAACTTCAAGGAAAATTCATAACAGAAAGTTCATCAACAATGGCAAAATCAAAAGTTCAAACTTATCCAACTTATTACAGGTGTTTGCTTATAAAAAAATGGTAAAATAAACCTAGTTGTTTAGTTAGCTAGACTTGAACTTGTATGACAGTCGAATAAAATTCCATCATATTGGAAGCAATGTTAGAGCAAAACTAACAGACATAACATAAAAGCAGCATACAGAAGTGCAATAATATAAGTCGCTTTAAAACAATTTACAAATTGATGTTTGGTTTCTCTGAAATTAGGATTTTGAGCAATTACCTTTTGCAGAAGTTCATTTTAAATTATGTTTACATCCTTAATGACATGGCCAGAGGGATGTGAACATAAGACGAGTGGAAACAGTCACATGAAAGCCAGTCTTACAATGCTTGCTTATATTTGAATACTTTTTGGTGCAATAATTTCCGTCATAACTGTTGAATACAAAAGGAACAGACTGTATAGAAAAAAGTAGAATTTTAGATGTCACCTTTTTAGACGAATGACATTGTTGGTGTTGATAGCATCGATTCCTTTATAGGAAATCTGAACTGGAAGGAATTACTTTATTCATCATGTAATGGGGCCCCTTTATTAAAACTGTTCTTCACAAGTTCGGATTATGGCAGTTGTTATCAAATACCGTATTCCGTTTTTGTCTCGCCTTGACTGGTTCAAAAAGCTAGAAGCAAAACGTACATACCTTATTTTGTGATTAGGTAAGTTTATGAGGAACCGCTAGTGGTAGGTCAGTGATATTTGGTATGCAGTTGTATGAGCATTGGCATATCTCATTTCCATGGAGATTATTTAGCTCTGTCCCCTAATTCATATAGACTTTGACAATTTTGTTTAATTTTCATTTATAAGTTTATGATTAGGTCAGTTCAGAGGGAACCATTAATGGTAGGTCAATGCTAATTGGTTTTCAGTTGTTCAATTGGAAGTGTTGTTCCCATGGAGATTATATAGCCCTTCTCTCTCATCATGCTTCATTGACTTTGAAACATTTACAGATTTTACACGTAATGTTTGTGATAGGTTTGTTTAAAGGGAACAACTTATAAGTCAATGGTATTTGGTATGCAGTTGTACTAGCGATGGGACATCTCATTTTAATGGAGATTTTTTAGCCATGTAAGTTCAATCATGGTTTATCGACTTTGAATATTTGCATGTTTTACATGTCAAAGTACTGCTTTTTTTATTTCAATATTTTTATGATCAAAATTTAAAAAAAGGCAAACAGTTTATTTGTGTATGTTGGCGTTTAATTCTGTTGCAGTTTAATGTTTCCTTTGTTAAGTTGTTTTCCTCTTATCGTTGGTGTGTTTCTTGCAATTTCGGTTTATAAGCCAGGTTTGTTTTCGCTAATTCGATTGATGACATAGAACAGCGATATACTACTGTTGCCTTTATTTTCCAATCTCTCTGGTTTAAAAAGACGAAAAGGAGCTACATCACAAGTTATAATGACCATATAAAAAAAAGAAAATGTGGTATGATTGTCAATGAGACAACTCTGCAACAGGGACTAAAATGGCATACAAATTAACAACAGTGAGTGACTACAGGTCACCGTACGGCCTTCAACAATGATCATTCAAAGCACATACTGCATAGTTAGTCTGTATATTGACGTACTGCCATGTTAATGAAGTTTGTATGGTGTGACCATGCATGAGTGTACCGTATTAATTGATAATGCATATGTCACAAGATATAACAGAGGATATGATGTTTGCTACTGTTGAGAAATGAGAATTTAAGAAATGGGGATTTGGTATCATCACGTTTATCATAATTATATTTTAGTTTGAAGCCGTGCATTTTTTGTCACATTTAGGCAACCATTTAAACTGTCAGTGGTTGGTTGTTTTATGTTTATGTCTTCATGGTCTTAATGGAATTTGGTATTGATTTCAAATGTCTCTGCTGAATGCCATCTGAGTCGACCGGACCGAGGGTTGATGATTTCGATTGCCATTTGAATATAAATATGATTGAGTCCTGGTCATTCAATTTTGAAAAATTATTAGTTAAGACATGTTCAAGCATTTTAAAAGTCCTAAAAGGTATGCTGAAAATAAACAGAAATGTTTTACATTCTGAATAGTCAATGGATTTGGTATCGCCTTGGATTTTAATAGTGGGTAGGAAAATTTCAGAGATTGATTTCTTGACCATAGTTTACCCATATTTTTCATAGTTGGCAGTTGTCTCGATGGTATTTTATTGAACACTTCAACTGTTTGTGATATTATTTTAAATGATGAATTCATTACTAGTATACAAAGTAACTTTCAACATTAAAAAGTTGAAGCCATCATCACCAAACGATATTACAAATATGTAACTGTCCGAAGCAGTATAAACACTTTTTTTGAGATGTTTCTTTGGCTTTACGAACATTCTTTACTGGATAGCGGCTACAAGAATCCAAAAGAGAAAGGAGTAGGTTCAGTAAGACCCCTTTTTGGCCCCAAAATATAGCAGTTTTACAAAATTGTTAAAATGTAAACCTTTAGTTATTTATTGGACAGTAGAATGCTTCTGCTACATAAATATGGGCTGTTTTTGACAATACAATGCACATATATCCGGTACTAGCACCATTAAGTCATGCTAAATTACTGAAATCCTCATAATTCTAGCATTTTAGTTAAATTTTAGACGGTTTTCGTGTAAAACGAAAGTGGTGCATTCGTGTTCATCCTTAACATTGAAATGTAAGTTGTATTTTATCATAATACATAACATATATAAAGGTTGAGGATGAACACGGATGCGGCCACTTTCATTTTTACCAAAAACCATCTGAAAAGTGACATTTTTCGGCATATTAGGTAGATTTTACATATTTGAGCTTGAATCGGATCGTTTTTAATGACTTAATCTGTTAAAATCTTTCACATAAACTAATTAATTCAAATAAAATAGACACTTAAGTGTTTAAAAAGTGGTCAATATCTTTCGTATGAACCTGAAATTTGAGGCCAAAATCGGTCCTTACCGGACCTACTCCTTTGATTTTATTCTATGTGGTCTCGTTTCGTTCTTATGCATATTTGTTTTATGGATACCTTTAGTATTGTATGTCAAGAATTATATTTCACATGTCGGAAACATCGGTTTTAATTGACCGGGAAATTAAGGTGTTCAAGGCAAACAATGAACTAAAATATTCAACATTTTCGTTTAGATTTGATATCAACATTTATGAAGGCACAAATGAAATCTTTTCACAACTAGTATTTTAGCTCGTCGTTGAGCCTGTATAACATGCGAGATATAATGATGTTATTACTCAGCATACAGGTATTAAGAATTTATCTTACCTCCTATACATTTCTAGGAATATCATGATTGGTTAAAACGACCGTATAGAGACCGTGTATATTCCATATTAGGTTAGTAGGGAGGCGGGGCTTATTCCCATACAAGGTAAGTAGTGTAGTTACGACTTTGGTACTATTTGATTATTTAAATGTATTGAAAGTTCTGTTAAATATTGTTATATCACGATTGTTGATATTAAATTGTTATTGTTAACTTTAGTTTTTTGTGCAGACCATGCAATGGATGAAATATTTCCACAACTACAGTGGAGATCACTTCTAACCTCTCATTAGAACTGTCAGAATATTCTGTCATAGAACTGTTCTAACCTGTCCTAGAACAGTTCTAGCTAGAACAGTTCTACCCTAGAACTGTTCTAGGTAGAACTGTCAGGATCAGTTCTAGGTAGAACTGACTAAATCAGTTCTAGGTAGAACTGTCAGGATCAGTTCTAGGGTAGAACTGTCTAAAACTGTTCTAGGTAGAACTGACCAAATCAGTTCTAACCGTAGAACTGTCAGCAGAACTGACTAAATCAGTCAGGACTGTAGAACAGTTCTAAATGACGTCACTGCAGAAAGGGAAATTTAGAATTTAGAAGAAAAAATCAGTTTCAATTACTTTACTATATATAATAGCAGATGTTTCTATATTTTTTACTGATCAAAATTTAGATGTACAAATATCGAAGTGGATAGGAGGTTATCCAACTCATCGGAGAAATATTTTTATCAGATTGCAAATGAAACATCATTGTTTACGTTTCTTCGTTCCCCGTTTTTAACAGTCTCTTCGTAAATATAACTCTGCATTTAGTTCAAGTTAATTTAATCTTAATTTACCTTGTTTGCCTTGGATTTACATTCATGATTTAAGATTCTGTGTCGACAAATGCTCAAACGAAAATTGTACAGTGGATGAATTATGGGATATCATAGTACATGTAATGAACACAAAGTGCGTCCTGTCGCCGGCTATATTTTGCCGCCATCTTGGAAATATAAAACAAAGTAATATTTTATTACCTCCCGGGTATTCCAGCACCTCATTTTATATTTTACTAAAATATTTTTATGAACATTTTAACTGTTTCCTGGTAAATATACCCGTGCACTGTACATTATCCCTTGCAAGCGAGTCTGCATCATATCATCCAACCAACATAAACAATCCATTATGAGTCTAGTTGAAATGAGAAGACGTAGTAATAGGGTTAAATCAAAGAAAATGGTCTACACACCTGTCAAAACTATAAACAATCAGTGTAAAGGCAATTCAAAAACTTCAAAGATATATGTTGACTATGAACTGAACAAAAACAAAGCCATGTCAAATAAATTAGAAGCTTCCGAGAGAACCCTTACGGTTGTTCCAGAGTATAAAAGTGGTAACTTGGTTTTAACATTCTCTGCGGCAGCTTATGAAGAATTCCGAATAGTCACAAAAAATGTCCTCCTGAGTTCAGATTTACATATAAATCAGACTAATACTACTGATAAATCTGGAGCGATTGTCTCGGAATCTCTAAATGTTACAAAGTGTAGAAAAAAGATATGTGTACTAAACTTCTACAATTCAACCTCTAGAGTACTTTTGAATGGAAATCAGAATCATATAATTGACTTTGTATCTTCTCAACTATCTGACATTTTGCTGATATTAGACCGTAATAAAGACTTTATGAACTTAAATGCCAAAATTAGAGAGTACTGCAAATGCTTCCTCAATAAAAGTAAATGTCAAGATTCAAATATAGAACCAACGAAAGACTGTGATCCAGAACCCTCTGCTTGTTACTCTGATCTGCCAATAACATATGATATTAATTGCAGTGATAATGAAAATGATGAAAATTCAATATGCCCAACA
The DNA here is from genome assembly GCF_965363235.1 of Mytilus galloprovincialis. Classification (NCBI taxonomy): domain Eukaryota; kingdom Metazoa; phylum Mollusca; class Bivalvia; order Mytilida; family Mytilidae; genus Mytilus; species Mytilus galloprovincialis. The sequence continues at coordinate 1,269,620 of NC_134839.1, read as the reverse complement.
TGCCTATTATTATGTGAAACCGACTCAAAGGCTGTGGAATGTGATTCCTGCTCCTTTTGGGTACATTACGAGTGTGAAAATATCACGTCAGAAGAAATTAAACACCTAGAAGAAAATAGCAAAATTGAGTATATCTGTAAGGGGTGTGTAAAACTTAGAAATGATCATGCCATTAACAATCAGACTCCAAAAACTGTTACTAAAACTTATTCTGCTCTTAACAATAGTGCAAGCAATCAAATAGTGTCAAAACAAACTTTACACAATGATACAAGTACATGTATGAATATTGCTGATAACAGTAACAAGAACAGTGATGAAAGAACTATGCACTCTCCCAACATACATGTAAAGAGAAATATACAACTGAAGGTTAATAAACTACCCACTCAGTCGACAGATAAGAGTCCTGTGAAGGTACAAACACAAAAACAGTCTAGTCCGTCAAAGTTTAACATCCAAAACTCTAGCTCAATACAAGATGAGGAAATCAGTCACTTGAAAACAAAACTAGCTCGTAGTGAAAAACTTTTGAAAACTAAAGATAGCCAATTCTGTAAACTTGACTCAGAAATGAACACTTTAGAGAAGGAGCTTGCAACAAATAGAGCATATACAGTAAAACTAGAACAGGATATTATTGATTTAGAAACGTCACTCAGAATCCAAAAACAAAAAAATGGTGTCTATACAAGAAAGGAAAGCCATAATGGAGATGAATATGCGAGAGATCAAAATGAGGACTTAAAGTCATGGGTTTTAGAACAAAGAATAAAAACATTAGAATTTGATGCAATTAAACAGGACAACAAAATTAGCAATTTAAGTGACAAACTTATGGATTTGAAAATTGACTTAATGTCTCATGGCAACCAATCTCGTCGGCCACATAGACAAAAACGATCCAACAGACATAATAATGAAATAAATGAGCCCGGAAATGACAATATAAATTCATGTACAAATAACATTGATCATTTAATGGAAGAAGAATTTTGTCTAAGAACAGATGAAATACCTGACTCACAATCTGGAGCTAGCCTTGATTTTTTAGACAAACAAGGACAGAAGAAACATGCAAGAATGAAAGAAAATCAATTACCGAAAAACCGAAAACGGCCAATGAATCCAAAGGTACATACTCCAATCAAGAAACCTCTTGTAATTCAACAAACGTATCAGAATCAACCTATATATCAACCGCCTCAAAGCTTAGCATCACATCAGAGCCATTACCCAAACCAGCACGCTCTACTCAATATACCACCAAGAATTCCTCCAATGATAACACCATTTCAACAAGTGCCTCAACATCTATATCCATTCCAACCAAACCAACATCTGCCTCCAATGATGCGAATGTACAGTCAAATCAACCAAACTCGACGAAACTAACTTGTGAAAGCCATGTTTTAAAAGGCCACAACAAAAAGCCAATTACTATTTTATCTTTTAACATTGAAGGATTCACATCGAACAAACTATATTTAGAAAACTTGTCTAAAAGAGCCGACATTATTTTTATGCAAGAGCATTGGGTACATAGTTGGGAAAAGAATAAAATTGAAGACTTTATGGACAATTTAAATTTTATAAGTCACATAAAATGCTATGATGATGAAATTATTATGGACCCACTTGAACGTAAACGTGGGCATGCTGGGGTAGCCATCTGCTACAAAAAAGACATTGCAAATTGTGTGGAAAAATTAAATGATGGTGGAAATAGAGTAATAGCTATCCGAATAAACTCAGCAAAGCCTATTATTTTAATTTGTGTATATTTGCCAACTCGTGGAAACAAGATTTCGAGAGATGACTACATAGCTGTACTTGATGAGCTAGTTGAAATTGTTTTAAAATATAGACAATCATCTGATATATTGATTGGAGGAGATGTAAATGCGTCCTTACATCGTAGTTCTATAAATGTTAGAGATAATGACTTTAAAAAATTTCTACTTGAAAATAAATTGAATGTACCAGCTATGTGTCCTGTACAAAATACTTTTTATCATTTTAACAATAGGGACGAATCCCAAATTGATTATTTATAGAAAACAACAAGATTGTGGAATTTTACATAACATTTCAGAGAGAACCTCTTAATACATCCTGTCATGACCCTGTAATGATATTAATACATAGAGATATGCAGGCTGTTAAGACACTTAATAAAAAAGTACATGTTCACAGAATTAAATGGAACAAAATGGATACTTCTGAGTATGAGAAATTGGTTGACATTGAGATGAAAAAGAAGATAAATGAATCTGAAACGTTAACAGTTAATAATATAAACTCATTTATGTCATCTATATGTAACACAATAGTTTCAACAGCAGAAAAACTGCAGCCAAGGAAAAACAAGTCTGTTAAGAGGAAACGTGAATGGACACCTCAAATGTCAAATCTTGCTAAAGATGCAAATTTCTTTCATTGGAAGTGGAAAATGGAGGACAACAAAAACAGGAACAGTGAAAATTATAGAAAAATGAGATCAATAAAGAAAAATTTACGTTCTGTCCAGAGGAGGCATGAAGCAAATAAGCGTCAAAATAAAATGTCAGAAATAATGACACTTAGTGAAACTAATGACAAACAATTTTACTCGTTGGTAAAACATCAAAGAAAACAAGGATCCTCGTCTACCTCAATCTTAAAATATAATGACAATGTTGCAGATTGTGATGAAGATATACTGGAAACATGGGCTGATTATTTTGAAGATCTTGCCACCCCAGTTAATAACCCATGTTTTGATAATGAATATAAGACTCGTGTTGAAAATGACAATTGTGTATTGCATGAGATTTATTCTACACATAGAGACCCACTACAGATGGTAAAGGAAGAGGAAGTTTTGGATTGCATATTATCTTTCAAAAACGGAAAATCTCCCGATGAGACCAGAGTGACTAGCGAACACCTTAAACATGGAGGTCAAAATCTTATATACATACTAACAATCATTGTGAATTTCATATTCCAAAATATACATATTCCAACTGTTCTCAAGAATGGCATAGCTTGTCCAATTTTTAAAAGTGGTGGTAAGCCAATAGACAATCCTAATTCTTACAGAAAGATCACTGTAACCAATCCTATAGGAAAAATGATAGAAAAACTACATTTATCTAGAAACAGCAAAACTATCAGTAAAATCCAAAGTATTTTACAAAAAGGATTTACCGAAGGAGAGTGCCCTGCGATAGCTGGATTAATTTTGACAGAACTATTTATTGAGGCTATTGAAAACAACAGAAACATATGTTTTGCCTTAACAGACGCACAAAAAGCATTCGATATAGTTTGGCATGACGGATTGTTTAGAGAAATGTTTAAATGCAATATAGTTGGTGATAACTGGCTACTTTTTAAAGAATGGTACAACAACGTTCAAACAAAAATCAAATGGCAAGGACAATTTTCACATACTTTTCCAGAATTGCAAGGGGTTAGACAGGGTGGTGTATGGTCCCCTGCTGCATACAAAATATTTATTAACTCTTTATTAAAAATTTATGAAACTGAACAACTAGGTGCACGTATAGGCTCAGTTTACTGTGGAGTCCCAACGGTAGCAGATGACGTGACCCTTGTCTCTAATAATCCGTTTGAATTACAATCTATGCTCGATATCCAAATGTTTCATGCAAATAAACAAAGATACATTATCAGTAGTCAAAAATCATGTGTTCTTCAAAGAAAACGCAATGAAACTCACAGCTGGAATATCAATGGTCAAACTCTGAAAACTCCGGATACAGCAACTCATCTGGGAATTAAACGAGATAATGGGTCAAAAACTGGCACAAAAGAAGTTGTACCCGACAGAATTCAAACTGCACGCAAAACTGTCTATGCTCTAATGGGTGCTGGCCTCCATGGCCTTAATGGTATAAATCCAAAAGTGTCTCTTCATCTCATTAACTGTTATGTAATTCCAAGGTTAGTGTATGGATTGGATGTGATTTGTTTGTCAGCAAAAGATATTAAAAACCTTAGTACTTATTTCATAAAACTTATGAAGCAAATACAGCACCTACCAGAAAGAACTGCTAATACTGGTACTCTATTGCTACTAGGTCAGATCCCAATTGAAGCTGTTGTTCACAAGCGAATGCTATGTACTTTTAGGAACATTGTTGCGAATAAAAACTCTGTGGAATATAATATTGCCAATAGACAATTAGCTATCAAAAGCAAGGACTCTAAGAGTTGGTTTATAAGAATTGTTGAGCTTACTGACAAATATGAGCTACCATCTCCTCATGAGTTATTAGTCAATCCTCCATGTAAATATAAATGGAAAAAACTGGTATCGAAAGTTGTTAATTTTTTCTGGCTGGACAAACTAAAAACTGAAGCCAAAGATAAATCAACCCTAAATTTACTTAACATTGAGGATACAATTATTGGCAAAACTCATAACATTTGGTTTAGCGGGGGAGCTGAGCCGTTTGCTGTCAAACGTTGTAATATAAAATCCAAACTTGCTTGTGGAACATACACACTTCAACAAGACAGAGCTAAATTTAGCAGGCAATCCGTTAGTCCAATTTGTCAACTATGTAAGCATGAACCTGAAGATCGTGAACATTTTATAATCGATTGCAAAGTATTGGAGGAAGTAAGGTCTCCGTTTATCGACAAACTCAGATGTTATATTCAAGACATTGCTAGTGGAATTCTATTTGATGAATTATTTCAGAGTAATAACAACTTGCTACAATTAATTGTTGACTGCTCAAAGTTTCATTTCTTAACAAATCAACAACACGTACACATTGAGAAAATTAATGCTGGATTATGCTTTAGCCTACATCAAAAACGTTCGTCATTGTTAGAATAGTGAACAAAATGTCTGTGATATGGAAATATAAAGGATTAGTAGAAATGAGAACTGTATTAACTGTGTAGATAAATTGTTGGTGGGATATGTACAGTGTACAAAGTATTGGTTCTATAAAGTTTTAACTAACCGATTTTTATCAGTGCACCGTTTTTATTGTGATCGTGTATATGTACAATATGAAGTGACAATTCATGGATTTTAAATAGTTAAATTCACACTGACAAAGAACAACAGTGCCAGTGGTTCATCTGATAGAGGTGGCAAATACAGGATAGGTAAAGGTAAAGAACACAGTGTTGTTAAACGCAAGAAAACTATGTACATTTGCACTGAGGTCTCAGATTTGCATTATCTCGTTGCCAAACTTATCCATAACGATAATGAATAATATCTGGGAGTCTGGATCGTCAGAAAAATATACTCGATCTGAACATGAATGAAATATTTGCCACTGGACGTAAGGCTACAAACAAAACCAATCATTTTCCTTCTTCAAATTATATCAACTATTAACAGTATACAGTATACCTTTCCAAGAAGAGAACTTCTCATACATGTACTTTTCATTTTAAAATAAAGTATATGAATCAGTGATGTGAGTGTTGGATGATGCCGTTAAATAGTTCTGTTTAAAAAAAAACCATCATGAACTACTGACTGAATAAAAAGTCACTTTTTGTGACGGTTCATTATTTAATAATTTAAGTTTGGATGTAACAGGTCTTCTGTCGTTATTGTGTTATCAGCGCCATAGACATAATTTAGTCATGTTTGTTCAATTTCCAATATTGCAGTTATTTATATATACTACAGTAAAAAAATATAACTGAAGTACTGTTCAACTATATAGACTCACATAAAAAAAAGCAAATATGGTCAGTTTTTGTTGATGCGGTCAAAAGATTTTATTATACAAGTCAGTCTGAAGTATGAAAACTACTGATATTTGTTTACGATTCAATACTTTGAATAAAAAGAGGATATACTGGCACTATAAATTCATGCGAACAAAATTTTGAGGTCATTGTTTTCCAATATTGCTGTAACTTGTATATTACAGTCCCTCTTGACCTAAAATTAGAACTGAATTACTGTGCAGCTTTATAGATTTGCAGAAAGAAAGTGCAAATAAGGTCAGTTTAGATTGATGCGGTCAAAAGATTTTATTACACGACTCAGTCTGAAGTATGAAAACTACTGATATTTGTTTACGATTCAATACTTTGAATAAAAAGAGGACATGCTGGCACTATAAATTCATGCAAACAAAATTTTGAGGTCGTTGTTATCCAATATTGCTATAACTTGTATATATTACAGTCCCTCTTGACCTAAAATTACAACTGAATTACTGTACAGCTATATAGATTTGCAGAAAGAAAGAGCAAATAAGGTCAGTTTAGATTGATGCGGTCAAAAGATTTTATTACACGACTCAGTCTGAAGTATGAAAACTACTGATATTTGTTTACGATTCAATACTTTGAATAAAAAGAGGACATGCTGGCACTATAGATTCATGCGAACAAAATTTTTAGGTCATTGTTTTCCAATATTGCTGTAACTTGTATATTACAGTCCCTCTTGACCTAAAATTATAACTGAATTGCTGTACAGCTATATAGATTTGCAGAAAGAAAGAGCAAATATGGTCAGTTAAGATTGATGCGGTCAAAAGATTTTATTACACGACTCAGTCTGAAGTATGAAAACTACTGATATTTATTTACGATTCAATACTTTGAATAAAAAGAGGACATGCTGGCACTATAAATTCATGCGTACAAAATTTTGAGGTCATTGTTTTCCCATATTGCTATAACTTATATATATTACAGTCCCTCTTGACCTAAAATTATAACTGACTTGCTGTGCAGCTATATAGATTTGCAGGAAGAAAGAGCAAATAAGGTCAGTTTAGATTGATGCGGTCAAAAGATTTTATTACACGACTAAGTCTGAAGTATGAAAACTACTGATATTTGTTTACGATTCAATACTTTGAATAAAAAGAGGACATGCTGGCACCATAAATTCATGCGTACAAAATTTTGAGGTCATTGTTTTCCCATATTGCTATAACTTATATATATTACAGTCCCTCTTGACCTAAAATTATAACTGAATTACTGTACAGCTATATAGATTTGCAGAACGAAAGAGCAAATAAGGTCAGTTTAGATTGATGCGGTCAAAAGATTTTATTACACGACTCAGTCTGAAGTATGAAAACTACTGATATTTGTTTTCGATTCAATACTTTGAATAAAAAGAGGACATGCTGGCACTATAAATTCATGCGTACAAAATTTTGAGGTCATTGTTTTCCAATATTGCTATAACTTGTATATATTACAGTCCCTCTTGACCTAAAATTATAACTGAATTGCTGTACAGCTATATAGATTTGCAGAACGAAAGAGCAAATAAGGTCAGTTTAGATTGATGCGGTCAAAAGATTTTATTACACAACTCAGTCTGAAGTATGAAAACTACTGATATTTGTTTACGATTCAATACTTTGAATAAAAAGAGGATATGCTGGCGCTATAAATTCATGCGAACAAAATTTTGAGGTCGACTCATTGTTTTCCAATATTGCTATAACTTGTATATATTACAGTCCCTCTTGACCTAAAATTATAACTGAATTACTGTACAGCACCCTTTTTATGGAAGATCAATGCATTTAAATGAGGACAATAAATTTTAGTTGGACCCCCCCCCCCCCTTTTTTTAAACTGCTGGATCCGTCCCTGGTGGTTTCGGCCGGAATAACGTATTTCATTAAGGTCAGATAATTTTGTTATGTAAAACGAGTCATCCTGACTCCCCGAATGACAAATGTAAAATAAATGAAATAATAATGCCCCCCCCCCCCCCCCAATATTAACGGCTTAACTTTTATGTTCAAAAAATGAAAGAAAAACAAATAATTTATGTAACACATCAACAAAAGAAAATCACTGAACAACAGGCTCCTGACTTTGAACAGGCACATACATGCAGAATATGGCGAGGTTAAACATGTTCTCTTGCCGATTATAAATCTGAAATAAAACCGGCAAAATAGCAAAACTCTATATAATATTAATCGCTATTTTGCCGAAGCCTTTATATTAAGACAAATATCCTTAAAACTTATAAATCAATTCTAGCCGTAGAATTTATAAATCAATTTTAGCCGTAGAATTTATAAATTAATTCTGGCCGTAGAATTTATAAATCAATTCTAGCCGTAGAATTTGAAATCAATTCTAACCGTAGAACTGTTCTAGAGTAGAACTGACCAAATATCTGGTCAGTTCTAGCTAGAACTGTCAGGATCAGTTCTAGGGTAGAACTGTCAGGATCAGTTCTAGCTAGAACTGTCCAAATCAGTTCTAGGTAGAACTGACCAAATCAGTTCTAGCTAGAACAGTTCTAACCTAGAACTGACTAAAAGGTGTCAGGCTGACAGTTCTACATACTGTTCTAGAACAGTTCTCCTGACAGATTCTGACAGAATTTATGAGAGGTTAGAACTGATCTCCACTGTAGTATTTTAGCTCATCGTTGAACCTACATAACGTGCGAGCCATAATGATTTTATTACTCATCATACAGGTACTAAAAATAAATCATTTTTCATTCCGATATCTATTTATCCATCCAATAGGCGGTTATTCGAATGTCACAAAAATAGTCCACGCACTCCGGATTCGTTTCGAGTGTTTCAATTCATTCAACTGTTTATCCGTGGTGTTTTGGCAAATCCCATTATAACACCACTTATGACAAACAATATTGCAGCTACTATACTCAGTGCAAATGACCAGGAGAGTGAATGTGTATATTTAGCACTAACAACTTGGTATGGGACTGGCGCTTTTCCTTGGCTAACAGAAACTCCATACAGGACTGCACCGATAATGACTAAAGAACCTGCAAAATACATAGGAAAATATGAATACCCAAATGTCTATACAGATAAGTTTTAAAACAATGTTGGCTTCTGTACCGCTATTTTTGACATTTATACTTTTTATGTTGTTATTTTGTTCACACATTGTTGTCAACATATTGGAATATGATGCGACTGTCATACAAGTAAGAGGTTTAGCTAGCTTTATTAACCAACTAAGTGCATTATTGCCAAAAGTGACTGTTTATTATAAATTACATATTTTCTGTAATGGCCTTGTTTTTCTGTAATGGCCCTGTTTTTTTCTGTAATGGCCCTGTTTTTCTGTAATGGCCCTGTTTTTTCTGTAATGGCCCTGTTTTTCTGTAATGGCCCTGTTTTTTCTGTAATGGCCCTGTTTTTCTGTAATGCCCCTGTTTTTTCTGTAATGGCCTTGTTTTTCTGTAATGGCCCTGTATTAATGCCCAGTTTGTCTGTATTAAGCCCTGTTAGGGTTTTTAATAAAATTAATAAAACTAAGTTGTAAAGAGTATAATACTTTTTTGTATTTTATTTAATTTAGTAACCAGCAACCAACATTACAGAACCATATAAAGGGATCACTGTTCATCCTGTTTTTTAACACATATCTCTTTCAACTTAAATCTTGGATGTTTGGTATATTTAATGCTTTATAATGGTGAAGTACAAATTATTTTGTTCAAACTAAACTGTCATTAATGTATTAAGAAATGGGTGTTTTTATAATGGCCCTGTTATATGTCCTCGGTCAGTAATAATGGCCTCGGATGTCTGTAATAGCCCTCGGCGTTGCCTCGGGCCATTACAGACTTCCTCGGCCATTATTACAGACCTTGGACATATAACAGGGCCATTATAAAAACACGCATTCATTAATACTATAATAAAACCAGGTTTAATCCACCTTTTTCTACATAAGAAAATGTCTGTACCAAGTCAGGAGTATGACAGTTGTTATCCATTCGTTTGATTAGTTTGAGCTTTTGATATTGTCATTTGAATATTGAATTTTCGTTTAAAATCTTCCTCGGAGTTCAGTATTTTTGTGATTTTACTTTTTGATAGATCGAATCATTATCGTTGACAAACTGACGGAAATGTGCTGAATGTATTGATGTAATTTTGTACAATAATTACAGGAATGATTGATGTCATCTTGTTATTAGTTACATATATGTAAATGTTAACCTTTGTATACTTATGATCTCGTTAAAATCCTCATTTTCAATTATAACCAGTTTTTGGTATTAATGTATGGTAATAATGAGACGACTGGATATGTACTGAATAAATAGTTTGATGCTCAATGTCAAGCCACAAATTTCGTGTACAATGTGTTTAAATGTTTATGAATATACACGGATCTTTAAAGATAACTAAAAGCTTAACCGGATTCAAAATGGAATAACTTGTCAGCATATCTGGGGTTATCATAATGATTCTTATCTAAATGCCGCATACATGCAAAAGAAGCATCAAATACACATAAAGTAGTCATTGGAGTGACCAGCCCGTTGACTGGACCTGCGACCTCCTGTACTGGAGGAAAACACAAACCATTTGAATGCAAAATTTTCGACAAAATATAATATTGGGCTTCTTATACTGTAGCAAAACATTTCTGTAAATTAAAAAATCCTGAAAATATTGTTTTTAAATAAACTTTCTTTTAAATAACTTAATCTTGACACAAACATTGAATATACTGGTGAACGTATGTAGAAAAAGCAGTTACCCACCTGCAAGTAAAGCACTAATTAGTGCTGAACTTCTGATAATTTTATTCCATTTCTCTGAATAAAGAAAGGTAAATAATCCCATGAATACCAGAGCACAACTCGCAAAGATCATACCAATCACATTCAATGCCCTCACTGCAACCATCCATCCTGGAAATATAAAGTTAAATATTGTTACTAAATACAGCCAAATATACAGGCAGCGGAGAGGAGATGAGACAAATATACAGGCAGCGGAGAGGAGATGAGACAAATATACAGGCAGCGGAGGGGAGATGAGACAAATATACAGGCAGAGGAGAGGAGAGAAGAATATGTATATGATTTGCATTAAAAAAAAAGGTGTGTATCGAATAATTTACATAAACTTGTTATCAGACTAAACACTTAAAGGACACACACGTTTAGATTGTAAGCACTTAAAGGACACACACGTTTAGATTGTAAACACTTAAAGGACACACACGTTTAGATTGTAAGCACTTAAAGGACACACACGTTTAGATTGTAAGCACTTAAAGGACACACACGTTTAGATTGTAAGCACTTAAAGGACACACACGTTTAGATTGTAAGCACTTAAAGGACACACACGTTTAGATTGTAAACACTTAAAGGACACACACGTTTAGATTGTAAGCACTTAAAGGACACACACGTTTAGATTGTAAGCACTTAAAGGACACACACGTTTAGATTGTAAGCACTTTCATGTACATGTTTAGATATTAAACATCTATAGCCCCTAAACATGTTACCAATTCGTCAACATGAAATGTGCTTAGAAAAGTGTTTAGGTCATAAACACAATTTTTACAGTACAGTGAACAAACTTTCATTTGAGATTTGCATTTATGGCTACCGCAGTACAATAGATCAAACGTTTTTCATTGTAGATTGTGTTTCATATGAGACATCTTCAAGAAGAGAGCGGGAGTGGACCGTAACCCTTGGCTAGCGAAGATGCATATGAGATGGCAGCAGTCGTTAACAGCACATTTGACATTGGTGTTTTATTTGTAATAAACATGATAAAATAAAAGGGTTTGTGCTGTTGTGGCAAACTGAAAATCATGTAACGATGTTGAGTGTAGTTTATTTATTATCTATGTTCGCATGAAGTATAGCAAATGAATGTAAGACAAATTGCAGTCTCCATTCAGCATAGGTTCTACATAATTAATTACAAAACTTCAAGACGTTAGTTACAGTTTTCGTTGTATCATTATATCGTCCTGAACATGCATGAAATATTAGCAACTGGACTTTAAGCAACATACAATCAGATCGTTATGATTGCCGCAGGGACTCCAAAATCAAGTTAAACCAGAAATAGTCTCTTTTTGACAACTGGGGTATGGATGCATCATTTCTAAGTTTAAGAAGATGGTTAGTACGCTGTTAATAGTTGTTGCAAGATTGTATACTAAGATACTTCCATTAGCACAGCTAGTGTTTGTGGTGTAATATTTTCAGACATTTTGTTGTTTATTACAAAATGCAAGAAAAATAGTTAACTGATTAAACTCATATTTTTGGTCGGAATTTTAGAAACAGTTCTTAATTTTAAGACATTTCACATAATGTTAAAAAAAAAAAGGGTCAGTTACACACTTATAAACTAACTTTCTTTTTAATATTTTTTCAGACAATTCGTTTTAATACCTTTTATTTATTTTTGTCCATGAAGTGACACCTTTGTGAATCATTCCAATATAATTTCTACTTATAATATTGTATTACATGTGTTACATTCCAAATATAGAACAGATATATGTCCCCAATTTGGTCTTCTAACGACGAAATTCGAGCACAGAATAGGTGACATGTGTACAGTGCTCTTTCTGCATTACCATATTAGCATAGCCCAGCTATTTAAAAAAACCAACTTAACATATATATATAATATGCAAGATAAAACCACTGGGTTGTCGATGTAATAACATGATCTATAAAATGTATTTATTAGGTCCAATGACACAGTTATCGCCCTTTGGTTTTCGTTGGAATATAGTCCCTACTGTGAACAGTGTAATAACAGTATAACTTGCATTTTTTATTTGATACACTTTCCCAATTTATTTCTTGATATTTAATGCATGAAATATTAAGTAAGGGGATGTAATTTCATGATATAAAAATTTAGGTGCTGAATCTTTATGTAAAGTAGTGATTTGGTCAGGTTAAAAAGGTCAAATTTTATTACGTCGAAAGCTGTCAAACTGAATTTTAGACCCCCTTAGATCAAAGAAGCCAGGTTATTTAATTTCACTTTCAGATATATTGATGATGTTCTTTCCATTAACAATCCGAACTTTTCTGATTGGGTTCCATTAATATATCCACCAGAACTAGAAATTAAAGAGACAACAGACACGGCTTCCTCCGCCTCATTTTTAGACTTATACCTCGAATTTGACATACACAGTCATCTTAGTACCAGAATCTATGACAAACGAGACGATTTTGATTTTGAAATTATCAATTTCCCCCACCTTAGTAGCAATATACCAACTTCACCTGCATATGGAATATACATTTCCCAACTTATTCGGTATTCTAGAGCTTGCAGCTCCTACTCAGACTTTGTAAAACGTCACCAGTGTCTGAGCAGAAAGTTGATGAACCAGGGGTATGTCAAAGAACGTCTCGTCCTTTTTCTAAAAAAGTTCATCGGAAGGTACCCAGAACTTGTTGATAAATATTCCGTATCAACTTCACAAATAATACACGATGGTCTTGAAGTATAGATTTTGCGTACTGACGTTGTTTATCATCTTAATAACGTGTTGTATTATTCTTTTATTTGTCTTTATTAATATAACTTTTACTGTTAAGTCTGTTTTTTTAGATATCCTTTTGACGTAACTCTGTGCTGATGTATCCCATCATACTTTGAACGACAAAATTATTTCATGATGTGACTCTGTACCTATGTATCTTGTCATACCTTGAATGACAAAATTATTTTATTTATTAATATTACTTTTACTGTTAACCCACTGTTTTTGTGATATACATTTGACGTGCCTCTGTACTTATGTATCCCGTCATACTTTGAACCGCACTATTATTTTATTTATTATTATTACTTTAACTGTTAAGCCAGTTTTTGTTATATCTATTTTGCGTGACTGTATTTATGCATCCCGTCATACTTTGAACGACAAAATTATTTCATGTCTACCTGTGCGAATTTCAAACGCGCAATTTTCACCAGTACTCAAAACCCTCCTTCCTTGATGGGTGCATTTTACATAGACAAATAAAATCGTATAATATAATCAAAATGAGGATGTTAATTTGATGTATGCCTTTTTGTGCTTCGTTACATTTGTTGTTTTTATAGTGATTAAGATGATAACACAATGTTGACTGCTGTACCCCTATTTTTGACATTTTTACCTATTGTGTCTGTTTGTTTTGTTCACGCATCGGTTACAATATAATGGAATTTGATGCGACTGTCATACAAGTGAGAGGTTTAGCTAGCTATAAAACCAGGTTCAATCCACCATTTTCTACATTTGAAAATGCCTGTACCAAGTCAGGAATATGACAGTTCTTGTCCATTCATTTTTGATGCGTTTTGTTATTTGATTTTGCCATGTGATTATGGACTTTCCGAGTTGATTTTCCTCTGAGTTCAGTATTTTTGTGATTTTACTTTTTACTACAACCAAGTCGATGTCAAGTTTCTTCACAGAAGAAACTTTACTGCTGGTGGATTATTCCCCGAGGGCATCATTAACTTGGTAGCTTTATGCATGATGAATACAAATAATACGAAGAACAAACCGGCTAGGACGTCGCCCGGGTTACCAAGGTCCTCTTTTGCTGCACGGAACACTGTAGCATTTGATTTGTGTGTTCCACGAAATATCCTCCGGGATACCCCTGATTTGACATATGTTCAGCCAGAAGGTAATTACTATTTCAAAAATTCAGATACCTTTCATAAATTAAAGCCATGTTGTGTCAATATTTTTGACTGTTTAAAGACACCTGCTACAAGTGAATCAACACCTATTATTTCTTCTTGTAAACATAAAAAAGGAAAAAGGAGCACATGTAAGACATGTGATATGTTAATCACGACTCCTGATTTCACTAGTAATTTAACATCTAAAACATATTATACTAAATCTTTCGAACCTCTGGACTGTTCCACGGACAATGTCGTGTACGGAATCGAATGTACTTTGTGTGGACTACTTTATGTTGGTGAAACTCGTCAAACTTTGCGTAAAAGAATGAATCAACACCGGTCTGATAATAAAGATCCTCAATTTCGAGTTCTTTATAACCATTTTAATCAACCGGACCATGATCCTTCTTTATCTATGAAAGTACGCATCATTGAGAAAATTTATCACCACACAAATAGCCCTGTACTAAGTACTCCTTTCCGCAAAGATAGAGAAAATTTCTGGATAAGGGAGTTAGGGACTGCAATGCCATATGGTTGCAATGACAATATTAAAGGAGTAGGAAATTTGTCAAGTCCTGCCTGCAGTGATATTAATGTAATGAGTTTATTTAATACTACCTTACGACAACAACGTAGTCATGGGCAAAAACATTACCATCGGCCTAATGTAAAAAAGTCTTCCAAATCTAGATCACTCTCTGGGAGCTTTGATGACCTTCTTTCACATCTTCATCATCCACTAGGGTTACATTACATAAGAACTATTCTCTTTTCACTGCCAGTTAATTTTCTAAAACGTTTGAGAGATTATGCACTTGACAAAGGAGGCACCAATACATTTTCTGCAATATACAGACTAGTCAGTATTATTTGTGATGTAGCTCTTTTCCGTCTTTTCAAACCAGTAAGATCGGAACCTTTACATGAGGAAAAGAGGAAATTCCTTCCTGTTGATTTTGCCAATAGAGGAATTGATGCAATCAATATCGGCAACGTTCTACATCACAAGGAGGTAACATCTAAAATTCCTATTTATTTTCAAAATCAATCTGTTCCTATTGTATCCTACAGTTACACCAAAACCATTGCACCTAAAATATTTAACTATAAACAAGCATTGCAGGACCTTGACTTAGAACAATACTTACAAAACCCTCCGACATGTGACTGTTCCCACTCGCCTTATAATTACAGCCACCCTGGTCATGTTATAACTGGAGATCTAAACATAATTCAACATGAAAATCTCCGAAAGGTGATTTCTCATGGTCCTAAGTTTAGAGAACCCCAACACATCAATTGGAACCATAACTTCAAAATAATTATGGATTCCATTGAGGACTACGCCAGAGCATGGGCTAAGCGAGAAGAAGTTGAACTGGACACTTTGTCAGAATGGGTTAAAACTATCAGGTCTCTGATAAAACGTCGCATTCACAAGTTGAAAAACTGTGTGAACGATCGACCAAAGTCCGTTTTCAGAGACAAAGAGGCCATGAAATGTCTATCATCTCTTCATGATAAGTATGTTGTTGTTCCTGCGGACAAAGCTTCAAATAATATTGTCTTTGTATGTAAATCGTATTACTACGAATGTCTTGTAAAAGAATTGGGTATAAATGAGCACTCAGGTAATCCCACATACAAAGACATATCATTTGACAAGGATGAGATTTTAGCAAATCATAAGTCCTTCATGGCTTCAATAAACATTACATTGAACACCAAATCGGAGGACTTACCTTGTTTGTATTGGATACCAAAGCTTCATAAAATTCCGTACAAACAACGGTATATTGCTGGCTCATCTTCATGTTCCACTAAAGAATTGTCCATTAGATTGACTAAAATTTTATCCGCAGTGAAAGAGGGTCTTCAGAAATACTGTGAAACTGTTTACTCGCGTAGTGGTATTAACCATATGTGGATTCTTAAAAATTCTAAAGAACTTCTAGACAATTTTAAATCTCGGTCTATTTCTGAAATTAGCTCTATCAAAACTTTTGATTTTTCAACCCTGTATACCACCATTCCCCATGTGAAATTGAAAAATCGCCTAAAAGAAATTATCCACAATGCCTTTCAACATAAAAATGGTAGCATACGCTATAAATTTATTACTTTGGGATTTCATAAGGCATATTTCGTTAATAGTGACAAACAAAAAGGTAAAACATGCTACACAAAAGAACAAGTGGTCAGTATGCTGGAGTTTCTTATCGACAACATATTTGTTGAGTTTGGAGGTAGACTTTTTCAACAAATTGTCGGCATTCCTATGGGAACGAACTGCGCGCCTCTCCTTGCTGACCTCTTCTTGTTTTCATATGAATCTGAGTTCCTTCAGACACTTGTCAAAAACAAGAAGATCAAAGAAGCCAGGTTATTTAATTTAACTTTCAGATATATTGATGATGTTCTTTCCATTAACAATCCGAACTTTTCTGATTGGGTTCCATTAATATATCCACCAGAACTAGAAATTAAAGAGACAACAGACACGGCTTCCTCCGCCTCATTTTTAGACTTATACCTCGAATTTGACATACACAGTCATCTTAGTACCAGAATCTATGACAAACGAGACGATTTTGATTTTGAAATTATCAATTTCCCCCACCTTAGTAGCAATATACCAACTTCACCTGCATATGGAATATACATTTCCCAACTTATTCGGTATTCTAGAGCTTGCAGCTCCTACTCAGACTTTGTAAAACGTCACCAGTGTCTGAGCAGAAAGTTGATGAACCAGGGGTATGTCAAAGAACGTCTCGTCCTTTTTCTAAAAAAGTTCATCGGAAGGTACCCAGAACTTGTTGATAAATATTCCGTATCAACTTCACAAATAATACACGATGGTCTTGAAGTATAGATTTTGCGTACTGACGTTGTTTATCATCTTAATAACGTGTTGTATTATTCTTTTATTTGTCTTTATTAATATAACTTTTACTGTTAAGTCTGTTTTTTTAGATATCCTTTTGACGTAACTCTGTGCTGATGTATCCCATCATACTTTGAACGACAAAATTATTTCATGATGTGACTCTGTACCTATGTATCTTGTCATACCTTGAATGACAAAATTATTTTATTTATTAATATTACTTTTACTGTTAACCCACTGTTTTTGTGATATACATTTGACGTGCCTCTGTACTTATGTATCCCGTCATACTTTGAACCGCACTATTATTTTATTTATTATTATTACTTTAACTGTTAAGCCAGTTTTTGTTATATCTATTTTGCGTGACTGTATTTATGCATCCCGTCATACTTTGAACGACAAAATTATTTCATGTCTACCTGTGCGAATTTCAAACGCGCAATTTTCACCAGTACTCAAAACCCTCCTTCCTTGATGGGTGCATTTTACATAGACAAATAAAATCGTATAATATAATCAAAATGAGGATGTTAATTTGATGTATGCCTTTTTGTGCTTCGTTACATTTGTTGTTTTTATAGTGATTAAGATGATAACACAATGTTGACTGCTGTACCCCTATTTTTGACATTTTTACCTATTGTGTCTGTTTGTTTTGTTCACGCATCGGTTACAATATAATGGAATTTGATGCGACTGTCATACAAGTGAGAGGTTTAGCTAGCTATAAAACCAGGTTCAATCCACCATTTTCTACATTTGAAAATGCCTGTACCAAGTCAGGAATATGACAGTTCTTGTCCATTCATTTTTGATGCGTTTTGTTATTTGATTTTGCCATGTGATTATGGACTTTCCGAATTGATTTTCCTCTGAGTTCAGTATTTTTGTGATTTTACTTTTTAACACAGAATTGTCAATATTTTGAGTTAGAGCTGGTAGAAGTTTCTATAAATTTGACATTATTTGTCCCACTAGTAGTACACTACACTGTAAAACTCTTTTTGAGAAAGAGCAGGTGCGTTTTGAATGTGTCTATGGGCCACTCGATATCTCTCGGCCGGAAGTCAGAATAAAAATCTTGGAACGTCTCTAAAATTTTCGGTCATATATACAGGTCTTAACAGGTTGTTATCTACGTCTATGATATGGTCCCTTGATGGCCCTTGACGACGCAATTATATTTGTTTTAAAACGACCACTGTGTACTGTGTGTATCTGGGTCAATTATAACGTGGCATTGTCTGTTGTCTCGATAACATGTAACTAATCATGTTTGAAGATTTAACCACGGGATACTGTGTATTTCATCATACTAGACTTACGGGAGATACAATTCTGGTTAAAATATTAATATTAGATCGGAAAACAGAAAGATAAATAATACTAGATCGGAAAACAGAAAGATAATATTCTTATCAAAAGTATTTAATTCAATCGGAAACAAACAAATATATACAAAATAAATACTGTATTTATGTTTCTGGAGAAACTAACAATGATTGCAATCAGAATATTTTCAGAATTGCAATTAAAGTATTTTATATGACGATACTCTGCTTTGGTATTTTTTAATATTCATTTGTAAAGGAAACATAAAAATTAAATCTAAATAAATTATTGCTTCCTACAAAAAAATGTGTATAAACAATAATCATTATATTTCTACATTAATTATTTCATACCATTTTAGTTTTTATGTTTTATGAGTAATTATTATTTATTTTTTTGTATTGTAATATATCCATAAAACGGAAAGTAAGATCAATTTATTAAATATTTAAATTTTAAACGGTCGTGAATAAAAATACTTGTGTGTTTTCAATTCATAAAGCATGATTTTAAATCCTTGCAGCTCACAACAACCGTACAAATAATTTACAATAATTACAACAAAATTTAATTACAACCCCAATGTTGATTATTTTATACTGTTAGTATGGATTTAGAAGTCTTTGTATAGTAATATATTCACATAGTGGAATGTTAGAATTTAAAAATAGATTCATTCGATAAATAAAAAGTCCATCCGTAAATACTTGACGTTCGTGTTTATTGATATTATATATATTCAAAAGAATTTGAAAAAAATAACTAATAGGAACGTTATAGTTTATTATAAAATTTTAATTCAATTTTTGTTTGTTTGTTTTAATAATTTAACCTTCTAGCATCTAAACTTTATTTGTTCTATGGTACGGTTTTGAAAATTGTATTAATAGTGTTGACCAACTATCCTACACGTCTTGATTCATTCACATTATAGATAACATTTCAAAAGCACACTATATATATCGGTTTGCGTTCTCAAAAATTCCGGAAAAAATGTCAATGCATCCGGAGTCAAAACATTTAATGTAAGCCATTTGACATTCGATTTCAACTATTAGATTAAGATATGTGATGACGCAAATGTGTATTCTTTTCCTGAGTATCAGTGAGATGCTTTCTATTAACTATTTCGTGCGCTAAAATACTACTTGCATGCAAAACTATTAAATTCAGTCGTGGAAGCTTATTTTCGTTTTTGTTATCTAAATTCAGGACACGGCAGAAAGAGCTTTACATGTGACTTTCAATCACGGTCATCATTACTAACGGTATTCTGACCTCGAGTTGTTTCTCTTTTGTTTCTTTTTTGAGACACTGTCCTATTATAAACTTTGGCCTTTTCAAAAAGCTGAGGATTGTCTACCCAAGGAATAGATTCCTTAACTTTGTAATGTATTTAGCCTTTTAAATTTTTTCATTCGAGCGTTACTGATGCTTTTTTTGTAGACTTAACTCGTGTCTGGCGTTTTTTTTATATCTACATACCTTTTTACATAAATTGGTTATTTTGAAAGTGTGTACAGGTATTCATAAACTTCTGAATTAAGAAATTCTTTGGCAAAACTAAGTTTCTCTGTATAATGTTTGAATTGATTTAAGTAAAATCAGGAAATCCTTAAAATTTGATATGTTTCATGAGACCAAAATAAGTCTTTTCATAAGAGGTCCCAATCAATTGCATGCCACAGGTTTAACCGCATACAACATCTATACCATGAGTAAAGACAGCTTCAAATACGAGTTGAGAATATAAAGGCATTCATTTAGGAAACAAAATATAAAGATGTGATAGATAAAATAAATGCATCCAGTATTCCAGATTATAAAGCAATCTGAATACATAAATTTATATTGCGATAGGTTGGTGCAATTTGCATAAGTTATCCGGTTAGTAGAAATTAGGATTTGCCAATGGGTTATAATCGGAAAAAATAAGTACATTCCCAAGTAATATATAGTCGAGCTTTAAAATAACTATTCAAATAGAAGCTGTAAATAAATACGTTCAACTGGCTTCTTCTATTCACAATCAATTATTTCAATTCAAAAGTAAACACAAATTCAGCAACAATCTTTTGGTGACCCAGCAGTCAGCGGTCTTATGTTCATGTATTGCTTTTCTTTTTTTAAAGAAAGCAACTTGTTTTAATTTGAATGTATTGTCTAAAAGAAATGCACTACGAAATAACTGTGTTCTCGGGCCCGATTTAATTGGATATCCGTGTTACATTGTACATCTTAAGATGTACATATTTATCATTCCCGACTTTTGTAAATGTACAAAATATATACAAAGATGAGATTGACTCTTATTAAACGCATCTAATTACATTGTATTATCATATTCGACCATCTTTATGTATATAAATTCAATTTTGACTAGACCGTGAGTGTGTAATTTAGTATCCCCTGTAGCTATAGGTTTACAAGTTCAAATATGTGGAATGCTACCAGACGACAATTTTTATGCTTAAGTGGTCAAACAGATGTCACATTGAATTATAAGAAATTATTTTGTTTTTATTTGTAATGTGGGCATATTTTTGTAAAGACATTTAGTAGATGATCTTAATGAAAATTTAAATATAATTTAAGATAAACACAGGTTTAAACTAAATAGTTAAACTTATCAATGGAAGGTAGTGTATAGACATTTCGACATCATTAATTATCATACATGTACTCCTCTGTCACATGTTAGGAATGAAATTAACAACATGTTTACATTTTCAGCAAAACAATTTATTATATTTCTTAGAACAGAAAACCAAACTTGATTAGAACTATCATGAACCATCCTTAAAGTCAACGTAAACATTTGTTAACAACAAAACTATGATGTAAACTTTTGAAAGAAAAGCCGAAATAGTTTAAGGTCATCGTTGCCCGAGGGAGTTAATTTGGTTTCGTAAAATTAGTTTCGTAAAATTACATATTTTAAAGATTCAGAAATTTTACAATTTAAAATCTAACATTCAAAAACAAATCAGAGCACTAAATTGTAGCTAGCAGACACGGTAAGGACATTGGTGGTCTCGCCTGGTACACTATTATTATCTGTTATTAAAACATTTTTTGGTTTTATTAAATTATGGGGAAACTGTTAGGAATTCCAAATTTCATGTTGTATACATTTTGCATATTCACTTTACGTACCTGCAATTGCATCTGCATAACTAGAACAACTAACAGTTGTCACCACTGTAGCTTGTGTTCGTCTACAATTTAACCATAGTCCAGAATGTCCAATATTTCCTAACGTGTGCGTACTAGATAATGTCCAATATGGTGTAGCTAATGCCACTATTTCTACAATACCACCAATAATAATAACGACAATCGCAACAAACGAAAACCGTGAGAATTTATCAAAAAACTTCATTGTTCAACAAATATTACTGACACTTTTAAAAGACACAAATTTGATCTTTTGTTGTCATAAATATATCCAGCAATATTTCTATCGTTGCCGGAAGCATGCGGTCAAAATTGAACGAATAATTGTCACTCCCAACTAAATCGTTATCAATAATTTGTTCTTTCACATCTTTTGTGATTTATTTAGCTGGGAGACAATGTTTATCAAAAGAATAGACATCAAGGTCTTTCATATATTCACTACACCATACAGGTAAACACATAGATATGAAAGGTCGCGGTAAACTTTACTTGCATGTGTATTTGAACGTAGAGCGACGAAAGCGTTATTCGCATTGTATGTAGCGCTTAATCCTTTTTCTATTATACGTGTGTTAATTAGTCTCCGTAATCCCTATTTCACGACCCGCTACATTTTAGATGTTAAAAGTAGTGCATGTTTTATATTCATTACTTGTTTAATTCAAATTTGAGAGATATGACTATAAATGATGCAATAATAATCATTTGACATTCTCTAGAAGGTTGTGTAATAACCATGGAGACGGAATTTGTTATTATTGTTCTTGTACATGTTACTTGGTTCCACTTAAACGAAAAAAATCACATGATCAAGGCACAACCAACCTCTAACTGGTGTATTTGGTTGTTTTGATTTGTTTTGCTCATATTTAGAATAGGTATTAAAAAAAATGATTTGGTATGATTGGCAATGAGATAACTCTCCACAAGAGACCAAAATGACACAGAAATTAACAACTATAGGTTTCTGTAAGGCCTTCAACAATGAGCAAAGCCCATACCGCAAAGTCAGCTATAAAAGGCCCCCAAATGACAATGGAAAACAATTCAAACGAAAAGACTATAAATGCCTAGAACAAGTGCACATTTTATTTCTTAATGGATACTAATTAGTGGGCAGCATTTTGCCGCAAAAACTGATATATCTTCCTTTATTTTGTGATAGAATGAAATTCAAAACAGTGTGGCTGTGGCCATTGATTGGCACATTAAATTCATCCATTGACTGGGACAATTTAGGTGAACGTTTGTATGTAACGACCACTGCTCACTGTGTACTTTTTAAAGACACTTAAACTATGGGGCCACCAAAGGTTTTCAACGCCTTAATAAAGTAATTCGAAAAATTAATCAGAAATAACACGATGTTTTGATTTATATCAATTATATAGATCAAAACATAAAGGTTATTCCTGATTATTTTTTCGAATTATTTTATAATTAAAGGCGTTAAGAAACCTTTGGTAACCCCACAGTTTAAATGTCTATCGTAGGTACGTCGTGAACAGTGGTCGTTACAGACAAACGTTCACGTAAATTGTCCCAGTCAATGGATGAATTTAATGTGTCAATCAATGGCCACAGCCACACTGTTTTGAATTTCATTCTAAATTCAAAGCGATTTTAAAAAATCTCCTGCTCATGTTTTTTTTAAATTATAAATGCCATTTATAAAACAGCACAAGGTATGACTCATGTATTCAGAATACACATAAAAAATTATGCCTTCTTTTTACAGCACAAGGTATGCCACATGTATTCGGAATACACATAAAAAATTCTGCATTCTATATATGTCTGGTACCATAGTAAGATATAATAAGCTTCGAAAGATGTTAATGAAATTCAAACGAGAGAACTAGCGGCATGAATAATGTACAATTTTTTAAAAACAATAACGATAAACAAATAGGATATAGATCTAAAGCAAGAAAACGACAACCGCTGAATTACAGCTAGGCTCCTAACGTGGGACATGCAAATACAGAATTTAGCGGGCGTGCCTTATTTGCTGGCGCCAAACCTAGCTCATGAACTGGGACAGTAGTGTAACAGTACAAAATTGGAACACACTATAAAAGCATGACTTTTCCGATCAGATCGATACAAAACACACACACACACACACACACACACACACACACACACACACACACACACTAATTATAAACAAACACAAAGTACAGATTTGAGCTTTTCGCAGTTACTGAAAGCTAACTCGAAGTCAATAAGAGCATAAGAGCTCATACAAACTTATGTGCCTAAGATTGAAAAAATAATCAGTAGTGGTTCATTTAAAGGCAGCGACTTTCCAGTTGGACAGTACACCCTTAATTTTCTTTTTTTTAGTTAAACATTAAAGTACTCTGTGTTTGTTTTTGTTTATTATATTGTGTTGTGTGATTTATGGTTACATTTTGTGTCTCTTATTTGAAAGAAAGATCCTCAATACACACAATTATACCTACATTTCACTTGTACTTGTAAAAGATTTTGTATATTGAGTACACTTTAACGGTAGGTTTAAACTGGTTGTAAATTGATTAGCCCCTAATTAATTTATGTTTTTATAACACTTAATCTATTACAAATTATTCAACCTATGCCAACATTTTTTCATACAATTTTATACCTAAATTTCAAAATGTTGGCATAGTTTGAATGAACCCATGCAATATATAATGCATGTAGTAAAAGACGTCATTCATAGTGAACATGAAATGTTCAATGCCAAAATATGAATTATTCAATGATCTGATTACAATGATTTTTTAAAAACTTTTATAATAAGTTAATTTAAAGGATCGTATCAAAATTTACGGGCTTGGGAAACAACATCATCGTAAAATTTAAGATTTTCAATCACGTTTGTAATAAGTCTTAGATACGTACAGGTAAAGCCAAACTTTTAATAATGCATTTCAAAAAATATCTTTCAACTATTTCTTACTTCGTAATTTTTACCTACATTAGGTCACAATATAAAATCCTGTCAGTTTGCTGTATATCTATCAAATTGAATATCTGGTAGCTGTGCATTTGTGAATACAAATAATGGTCCGAATAAGATCAAAATCTTTTGAACTTTATAATAATTCTATAATGCCAATTTCACAATTATTAGTGTAATTAGAATAATGATAAATTGAGAATGGAAATGGGAAATGTGTCAAAGCGACAAAAATCCGACCATAGAGCAGACAACACCCGAAGGCCACCATGGGTCTTCAATGTAGCGAGAAGCTCCCGCACCCGGGGGCGTCCTTCAGCTGGCCCCTAAACAAATATGTATACTAGTTCAGTGATAATGGACGTCATACTAAACACTGAATTATACACAAGAAACTAAAATTAAAAATCATACAAGACGAACAAAGGCCAGAGGCTCCTGACTTGGGACAGGCGCAAAATTGGGGCGGGGTTAAACATGTTTTTTGAGATCTCAAACCTCCCCTATACCTCTAGCCACTGTAGAAAAAAACATGCTCTGCTTACTGACAGAAATACAAAACTTACCATTTCAGACCCTCATTTCAAGTTAAGGAATTCTGTCACTTATTAACCCAGAAATAACAGATAACTTGATATAGAATACATATTGATTTAGTACACGTACCATCAAAAACAAAATACTTGCTGTTTGTTGTACCAATAGATTTCTAAAATTTACTATTCATACTGTACTGACGATTTTTACATCATGTGTTTAGAATTCCAATTTTTTCATTTTCTGCAACTAATACAACATCAAAGGCATATGATAAAGTTTTTAATTTTCCACTAGAGGTCGGTCATTTAAAAACGTACCACCGTATCATATACGTTGACGTATACGCATCTGCAGATATACCAAAAAATATTGTGTGATCCCGAGCTTAAGACTATTATACGTTTTCCCTCTGTCCCTCTGGTATCTTTCGCCCCTCTTTTACTACAATTAAGACAGCAAAACAATTAGATGCTAGCATTAGAAATTAATCAGTTGACCGTCTGCATTATTGAAAGTATATACAAATAAAGCTCGGGATCACATAATGATTATTGGTAAATCTGTAGATGCATATATACGTCAACGTATATAATACGGTTGATACGTCTTTAAATGACCGACCTCTAGTACCATGCATTATATCATGCTTTGATATTTGCAACTAAGCTACTTATAAAAAAATATTGAATACTTTTTGCGTTGAAGTACAGTCTTGTTTTAGACCCCAAATTGTGCTAAATCATTCATTTATATTACCATTCCACTCAATTGCTCTTACAACATCAGCAAATAAGTTTAAATGGCACACGGGAAAGGTTTACCAATGATATTTAGATTTTTAAACAATTGGATCCTATTTAACGGAATAGTTTTTTTAAATCTACATAAAAAATAAATAAATATAATATACATTCCGTAATTGTTTTGTTCCATTAATAAGTTTTAGCGTACTCAAATGATCAATATTAATAGCAGTACAACAAAACCATTTTGCTCATCATGCATTACGTGTTTAGATCATAATAGTTATCAAAAGTACCAGGATTATAATTTTATACGCCAGACGCGCGTTTCGTCTACATAAGACTCATCAGTGACGCTCAGATCAAAATAGTTAAAAAAAGCCAAATAAATACAAAGTTGAAGAGCATTGGCCACGCAAGATACAAGCTAAAATAAAATAATTAAAGATATATAAATAAAAACTAAAAAAGATGAAAATGTGGATATCGGTAGAGTTTTGAATAGAAATGGTATAAGGGGGTGTATCATGACTTATAGAAATACAACATATCGTGCATTCGAAAGGTCTTGTTATGACAATGCAGGCTTTTCGTTGCTTTTGAGGTTTTTGGACGGACCTTTATGTAAGATATTTTTCACTGTATATGATAGTCTCGATCATCCAGCCGCTTTATTTTTCAAAGTAGAGCGTCTGGATGAGAAGTGATATAAAAATGGTAATTTATAACATTCGGAATAGTATCGGCTTTTTTAACTTGTTGTTAGAGATCATGTCCAAGATGAATAACCAAGAAGTTGGTTATTGACTTCGGAAGAAATGACAATACGATAATATTATTGAAAACCCCGAGTGTACCGATTGTTGTTGAAAGCTATTTATATATTTTTGTGACGACATACAATTCATGGAAAACACCATACAGCATGGCTCACATGGGCATGGACGCGAAGGAAAAACCACACATCCAACCTTGGTAAGATGTTATAACAACACACATTGTAACATAAATTGCAATGCAACCTGATACACCGAGTAGTTATATTCTTTCATGCATGTCCGTGCAACGAAAACGAGTTTATAATTATACAATAAATGTCAATTGTTATGGGACCACTCGAACAGTCATATACGTTATAAATACATTTTGGGTTGATGTGTAGTATCGTTCACTTTATATAAATACTTGATGGAAAACTGCTCTGACGCCGAAATATCACATTCATCCAAGATAAGTTCGTTGTTTCTATGTAAAAAAGGGGATTTGCATCTTGATATGTTTAAAAAAAAAGGGGGGGGGGGGCGGAGAGATACACAATGATGTACACATTCAAAGAAAAACAAAGACTTAAGTGTATCTAGAAGATGCCAGTTTTTACATAGTACACTAAACGGTCAAAATGAATGAAACTGAAGATAAAATTGACAAAAGCTCAACATTACACAAATAAGGAGATGCGGTATGAATACCAATGAGAACTATCCATCAAAGTTCAAATGAATTGAATGTGAGAAATTATAAGCAACTGTATGGCCTTCAACAATGAGAAAAATCCATGAATGGTTTGGATAAAGAATACAAACAGGGAATGTGTCAAATAGATACATGTACTGGGCAACCCAACCAAAGAGCAGTGAGGCCCCTCATGGGGGGTCCTAGTAATCACATAATCACCATTTTTTTGCCAATATAATCACATAATCATTAAATATTTGCTTATCTTTATTAATCAAGTAATCATAAACTAAAAATACAGTCCTAGGTAATCAAATAATCATGAAATATTTGGCTTAATAATCAAATAATCATTTAAAAAACGGCCAAGTAATCACATAATCAAAAAACCCATGAGGGCCATCAGCAGTAAACAGCCCAATGTCACCAATGGGTCGGGTCTTTAACGCAGCGAGATAATCTTGCACCCTAAAGCTGGATTCAGCTTGCCCCAGGACAATAATTTATACAATATATTTCTATGATGTTTTTTTAAACAATTTGTTTTTCATATATATGCTATGCTGGTGACTAAAATTGATATGATTTTAATATTTACTTTCTTTTGTAGACAAACCAATGATGATTTATGGACACAGATTTTATGTGTAAAATGTGAAGAATCAGAATTTTAATTGTATCATAAACATAAACAAGATTCAAACTGAAAGATTTTTTTTAATTACTGAAGCATCAATCAGTATGAATAGATCACAGTACCAAAAATGTTGGGTAGACATTATTTTGACAGCCGCCACAAAGCGAAAAAAAAACCACCACAGAGTGACGTATACTGATTAAATGTAACAAATATCAAGAAACTCATTGTTGTCAGATATGTTACGGAAATTAGATTTGCATTAACAAATTAAAAATCATATGAACAATTAAATAGTTAGTGTTTACGGTTGAATTGTATCTCATTTTCATGTCGGGCCCTTTTATAGTTGACTATATGGTAGGGAGTTTTCTTAATATTGAAGGCCATGCAGTGATCACATTTGCGTATATCCATGTTATTTGAACTCTGCTGGGTTGTTGCCTCGTGAGCAATCATACCAATTTCCTTATTTTTTATATAAAAGGTTCACAGTTATTGTTCTTGTGAAGCTGTCCTTTCATTGCATGCTTATACATGATGGAAGTTAGAAGAGTTGGAGAAGTAGAATACACTTTTGATCATGAGTTATTATCCTTTTTTACAAGTTACTATGCAGTATGGGATCAATCCCATTCCATCTTTTCCATGTGAATGATTCAAACATGCATTCAAAGAGTATTGGGTTTCATGACTGACTGGTTAAGTTCTGTATTTCTCCATGGACACGGGCTACACTGGCAAAGTGGTTTTGTGTGAAGGTTGGTTCCTAAATATTTTCTTCCCAAAAGGATTAGGCAATTATTAGTGTAACAGCTAAGAAACATTCAGACTATTCTGTCGTTTGCAGTTTTAAGATCAGTTAATTTTGTAAATGGAAATTGAGTTGGCTCATTGTGTGATCTCGCTGATATGCCAGTTATACTTGTTAAGGAAGTTTTCTACATATATGCAATCTTAGTATTTGTATGAGATGTTTTTCTTTACATAGACGTAGCTTGATGTCTGCTTTTTTGTAAGGTAAGTGCGTCAGATATATATATAAAAAAAGGAACTGAGAATAATGAGACAAAATAATGGATAAATGGATAAAAAAAAAAGAATAGAGACTAACGGTGACACAATATACGGATGGTTGGTTGCTTAACGTCCAGTGACAAATATTTCATGCATGTTTAGGACGATGTGATACAGTAAAAAGAACAGAGAATAGAAGCTGGAGAATGGTGGTATTTTATAGTATGAAGATAAGAGAGTGGACAGGTGTGCAATAATATAAGAATAGTTTGATCTTGTGGTAAATAATGGTAATGTTCAGGACGAAAAGAAATTAACAATAATTATAAAAAGGAAGTCCTAATTTATAGTTCGTTCGGGATACAGGTTCGAGAAATTACCACTCACTAAAAAATAAGGGTATATTGTATTGAAGCAGAAATATAGATTTAAGTATAACGGTCCACCTATGATGAGTGCTATAATATTTACACAGGGCCGTAACTAGGCCTCAGAATAAAACGAGACAGGCGTTTGGGTGCCGCCGTCTGTGGTACCCAGGTAATGGGGAAACCAGGGGTGACACAACCGGCCGAAAACTAGAAAAGTATAGTTAATGATCAATAATTTTTTTTTTTGATATTTGTCACTGGACGTTAAGCAACCAACCATCCGTATATTGTGTCACCGTTAGTCTCTATTCTTTATTTTTTTTATCCATTATTTTGTCTCGTTATTCTCAGTTCCTTTTTTTTATATATATATCTGACGCACTTCGTCAAAAAAAAAAAGAAGAGTAAAACTTATATAAAGTACTTTAATTTAATCAACGAAAAAAATATCCGATATCTAAAGTACGGCCAATTAAAGCTTAATTTTGACTAGATCTTTATTACATGTTTATAAATCATTCAGTTTCAGACAAGAACTCTGAGAACATGAATACGTGTGAAATGTTTTTTTAAGCAGTTCTATTTATTTGACTTCACGTTTGTATTAAAATTCCACATCAGCAAGTTGGCCAACATAGATCAACATAGAGTGAGCTACAAGAATGTCATATATACATGTACATTTACTACTACACTGTTTACTATTGTTTAAAAAAATTATATTGGGGATAACGGAAGTGCTATTTATATTATGTTCTATATTTAATTATTTGTTACGCCCCCTATAAATATTTGACCAGTCCGGTTAATCACCCCAGACGCTATATTTAAATATGCGTCTGGGTAATCGAGACTATGTATATGATTGGTAGGGAAGGATGTAAACGACATGAACGAAATTATGAGAATTGCGGATTTTTTTAAAAATTTAACTGTTTCAAATAAACTTGTGACAAACCTAACAAAATGCATAATGGTAATAAAAGGTTGATATGCCGGTTAAAGATATAATTTATATGGTTGATGGGTTGAGATCTGATCAGTTTTTCAGACATTTGACTACTTATGCAAAATACGTCAAACGAGAAAACAAGCTGCTTGATTCATGACAAAACAATCAGCAAAAAAAATAATATACGACATATAATAGTGAGTTATAAAGCACTGGCGTAGAAAGTTAACATGGGACTATGATGTCACGACGACAGATAAGAAAAAAAACCCTGGAAAAACCAGTCGAAAAGTTTTGAGTCATCATACATTTCATATCAACCCGATTTATGAAAAGAGATAAAGGCACACATTACCAATGAAAGAATACTACCAGTTACTGAAAGCTCTAGTTCAAAGTCAATAACTTTAAATACATGTATGTATTCAAATAATTCTATCCCATACGAACACGTGGTGATTTATGGTTGTGACGATAACTAATCTACAACTATGGTGAGTAGAATAGAGAATGGAAACTGGCAAAATAAGAGACACCAACCAGATAAAAATGCAGACAACATCCCATTGCAACCAATTAACAAAGCGAGAAAACCGCACACAGAATCGGGCTACAGATAGCCTGCAATAATAATGTATACTTGTATAATTGTTGAAAGTTATACATTTGCCTACCACGGCTAACATCCATTTCTTTCGAACTCTAGTTGTCTCATTGAAAATTATATCACATCTACACATGTTCTTATGTCCATATAGTTCAGAGAAATGGATGCCACACTGAACTCAGAAACATGAAAATTAATCAAACTAATAACAAAAAAACCAAAAAAACCCAATAAAGTCTATAGTGGTTCCGGACTTTGAACAGACACAACGATTGGATAGGTTGAAACATATGTTGTCAGATTTCAAACGTCCCTATTACCTCTTAGCAATGTGGTATAACCAAACACACAGAGATACGCATAATAAAAAACTCTATTAAAAGAAGGCCAAGCCCGATGTTAGAATACATAACATAGAAACTAAACAAAATGGCAATGATCAACACAAATTAACGAAGGATAACTAGCAGATAATGACGTCAGCTCAAGACCTCAATTAAACTGATCGAAAGATTAGGTCTCCATCATCTGAAAATCAACCAAAATCCTTTATGTTAGGGATTTAATAGCATACCATCATGAAGATCATTAGAAGAACGGTCAACATAACCTGTATCATGCAAACAATGATTTTATGATACATTTGTTTGTTTCCGATGCAAAGACTATATGAGTGAATCCATATCATTTCTTAAAACTACCACCCTTAATGACGTGACAGCAGTTTAATAACTTAATAATTTGTTTGTAAATAAGTCTGTTTCAAGGTTTCAAATTGGTAAGCGTTTGATGTGAATGATGTCATTTTTGTGCTTTGTACTGAATATTACAAAAACCAGATGGAATGTGAAATAACCGAATGCATGAGATGGGTGAACGTTTATTCATATTCACGAATGATTCATGATGTCCTTGTATCGATTATAAATTTTACAGAAAGTTAAACAATTTTGTGGTATTGAAAATCTGAGTTAACAATTGTTCTAGTAATATTTGTTAAAATCAAATTATTTGTTTCATATACGAGCGAATCGAAAATGTTGAGATATATAAACATCATACAAAGATGCCAAGGTAACGTTACAAAACGGTCAACTAAAAGTATCACCCCTTTTGTCGCTTTTTATTAATAGTCGTGTCCATTACCAATCCCAGCAAAACGTATTAATACCTTTGTCAATAAATGATTTATATATTGCTTCCTGTACAGACTTTTTTTAAAAACAAATATATTGCGTAACTTATACATTTATTTTGTAGTTATTTTCATCGTCACCTGATTTGACTTTTCTTATGTAAAATAATTACTGTTAGAAAGGTGTATGTCTGTTATAAGTTGAGGTTATAAGATTATAATGATGTGTGGTAATCAAGTAGAAGTATTCGATGTCCAGTGATGTAAAAATGATTAAGCTGCACCTGGTGTTTCGGATATCATTTAGGTCATTTTTGACCAAGACCGTAAATCCTCATCAGGTACCCTAGCCTTGTATCATAATAAATACTATTTAATTAAAATTTGATTAGTTCTTGCTCTGGTAACATATCAAATGTAGTGTTATTTTTAGGGCACTTTATTAATAGTCGTGTCCATTACCAATCCCAGCAAAACGTATTAATACCTTTGTCAATAAATGATTTATATATTGCTTCCTGTACAGACTTTTTTTAAAAACAAATATATTGCGTAACTTATACATTTATTTTGTAGTTATTTTCATCGTCACCTGATTTGACCTTTCTTATGTAAAATAATTACTGTTTAATAGAAAGGTGTATGCCTGTTATAAGTTGAGGTTATAAGATTATAATGATGTGTGGTTATCAAGTAGAAGTATTCGATGTCCAGTGATGTAAAAATGATTAAGCTGCACCTGGTGTTTCGGATATCATTTAGGTCATTTTTGACCAAGGCCGTAAATCCTCATCAGGTACCCTAGCTAGCCTTGTATCATAATAAACAATTTGATTAGTTCTTGCTCTGGTAACATATCAAATGTAGTGTTATTTTTAGGGCATTAGTGTTATTCATACGTTGTTCAACCTTCGTATTGCCTTGATTTAATTAGTCTTGGTAATCTCCTAGTAGACATATTGATGCACTGTCTCTATTATACTGATAATCAGAATTATTGAACAATGGGATGTGATAAGTATTGAAATAATATCATAACACACTACATTACAGATGGAAGTTGGATTTTTACTTTTTTTTAAAAAACAATCTATAAGTAAGGTTGTTTTCTTTAAATATAACGTCAATTCGCATATTTAATGCAGACGTCGGAGACTATAAGAATACAAGTAATTATTGAATTAAAATTACACATTATTAATGGTCAATTTATAATTTGAGCCATAAATAGATACTGACTTGCAAAGTTCTGTATACCTACCGCAAAAACGTATCAGATGTAGATTTATTGATGGGTACAACATTAATGTGGAATCTGTGAAACCATTTTGGAAATGTCCTTTGTGATAAAACAATACAGCGGAAACCTTTGATGCAATACAAGTACTTGAGAGGTTAGGTCATACACTGTGTGACGTAGCTTGGTTCAACATATGATGCTTTTCATTAACCAATCAACTTTCTCCTTGGTCTTCAACAATTCATGAAGATATTTCACGAACCAATCACAAACCAACACGTATATACACTTTCTTTCTCGCGCGATGTTAGCGTTCTCTTTAGTTCTTAGCAAATTTCAGAGAAACACGATTATTTCTTATAGACATCATTTCTGAGAGGATTTTTTTCGAAATAGAAAAAAACTTCTAAAAAACGAGATCAATGTATAATTCAAAGATACAAAATATATACACTTATAGATATCATCTCTGAGAAGATTTTTTCGCAATCAGGAAAAAAAAAAAAAAAAAAAAAAAAAAATCTAAAAAGGAGATTGATTAATTACTATATTACACCATAGAAATTCACTACAGCTTATATCTCGCAATTAGAGATTATAAGCTAACCTATCTCAATTTGAATCTAAACGAATCATATCAAGATATAAGATGTCAAATTATATCGCAAACCTACAGATAATTACCAATACTTAGAAAAATCGTTTGCTCACCCAGCATCTGTATTCAAAGGATTTATAATTGGGGAAATTACAAGGTTCATTAGATCGTGTTGTATCAGAGATGACCTCGACATACAGATAAAAGTATTCAAACAAAAACATACACTAAGAGGATACTCGGAAAATGAAATTAATCCACTAATAGATAAAGCATTGAGAAAAAACAGACTGAATACATTATGTTATAAAAAAAAAATAAACAAAACTGTCCACCACTAGTTCTAGAAACTTAATTTAATCCACTCTTAAAACAATTGGGAAGAGTTGACGAATAAGAAAACATTGGCAGTTAATAGAAAATGATATAAATTCTAAGAATTTATTTCCCAGACCACCTATGATTGCTTATCGTAAACATAAGAACGTAAAGGAGTATTTGACCTCGGCAAAATTATAATCACTGTAAACAATTAAATAGTAATTAGATAAGAAAGGACATAAGAATAATAATGATATTGCAGATTCACCAGGTGTCGTGCCCTAAAAATAACACTACATTTGATATGTTACCAGAGCAAGTATAAATTACATAGTATTTATAATGTTACAAGGCTAGGGTACCTGATGAGGATTTACGGCCTTGGTCAAAAATGACCTAAATGATATCCGAAACACCAGGTGCAGCTTAATCATTTTTACATCACTGGACATCGAATACTTCTACTTGATTACCACACATCATTATAATCTTATAACCTCAACTTATAACAGACATACACCTTTCTACATGTTCTAACAGTAATTATTTTACATAAGAAAGGTCAAATCAGGTGACGATGAAAATAACTACAAAATAAATGTATAAGTTACGCAATATATTTGTTTTTAAAAAAAGTCTGTACAGGAAGCAATATATAAATCATTTATTGACAAAGGTATTAATACGTTTTGCTGGGATTGGTAATGGACACGACTATTAATAAACAATTTTGTGGTATTGAAAATCTGAGTTAACAATTGTTCTAGTAATATTTGTTAAAATCAAATTATTTGTTTCATATACGAGCGAATCGAAAATGTTGAGATATATAAACATCATACAAAGATGCCAAGGTAACGTTACAAAACGGTCAACTAAAAGTATCACCCCTTTTGTCGCAAATTTTAGTTTTAAGATTCATGTTAGAAATAAAGATGTAAGGATCCAATAAATTGCAGTGTTCTTTGTTAGTATCAGCTTTTTGAATGTAAATTCAACTAAAAAATCTCTTTAGGATACACACTGAAACATCCATTATTGAGAACGTAAATATCACCCTAATGTCTAAATCTGAGGTGTTTATGTTTTTATCGATTTAAAGGGGCACTAGCTGTCACATTCATGGTCACCGATTAGACTAAAATATTCATATTTGATTTATAACAATGTAAAACATTTATCCAAACTATCAAAAGTCTAAAATAAACAGTTTACAGAGCATGGGGTAGATAATATATAGGTTCGTTTCGTGTGTATTTTAGTCCAGACGCCATCTAATTAAGGGACCGTTCAATATTTATCAGATGGATGGGCCGTTACAAAATGGGGCGGGGCAATCACTTTTTTTTGTGGAAATATTTGGATGGGCAAGAACTTTTTTTAAAATATTTTGTGGCTGGGCAGAACATATTTTATAGGAAAAATTTTGTTATCAATTTTATTAGTTTGTAGGATATTTCTTTTGCGGGCACTTAAAACATGTCTCAACAAACTGGTAGCTTGGCTCATTTCTGTCAATTTTAAGGATTTAATTAAGGAATAAAAAGCTAGAATTTTCTGTTCAGACTATCTTTTAGATAATTTTGACCTTATAGAATACCAAATTGTTTAATAGTTTGGTGTATTGTTGTAAAATTTATGGATTTAATTAATAGGTAAGAAAAAAAAGCTCAAATTTTTAGATAAGGCTAAATTCAGATAGTAAACTTTAAATTTTTTTCTAACTTTTTCAAATCAAATTGGATTTTCCAAAAACTCTACAGCTATCTCATTTATATATTGATCTTATAGAAAGCCAGGTTGTTTGGTAGTTAGATGTATTGCTGTTAAATTTATAGATTTAATTAATAGGTAAGAAAAAAAACCTCAAATTTTAAGTTTAGACTGAATCTAGATAGTCATCTTTAATTTTTTTTTTTATAACTTTTTTAAATCAACATGGATTTTCATAAAACTCTACAGCTATTTTATTTATATATTGATCTTATAGAATGCCAGATTGATTGGTAGTTTGGTGTATTGTTGTCATTCTTATGGATTTAATAAAAAGGTTAAACGAAGCTCAAATTTTCAGTTTAGGCTAAATCCAGATAATCATCTTTAATTTTTTTTATAACTTTTTTAAATCAACATGGATTTTCATAAAACTTAACAGCTATTTCATTTATATATTGATCTTACAGAATGCCAAGTTGTTTGGTAGATACTGTCATTCTTATGGATTTAATAAAAAGGTTTAAGAAAAAGCTTAAATTTTCAGTTTTTTGTTATTTCAAGATAGTCATCTTTTTGATCTTATAGAATGCCAGATTGATTGGTAGTTTGGTGTATTGTTGTCATTCTTATGGATTTAATAAAAAGGTTAAACAATGCTCAAATTTTCAGTTTAGGCTAAATCCAGATAATCATCTTTAATTTTTTTCATAACTTTTTCAAATCAACTTGCATTTTCATAAAACTCTACTGCTATATCATTTGTATATTGATCTTACTGAATGCCAGGCTGTTTAGTACTTTGTTTTTTTGCTGTCATTTAAAGGATTTAGTTAATAGGTTGAAAAAAAGCTACAATTTTAAGTTTCGACTAAGTTCAGATGGTCACCTTTCATTTTTTTTATAACTTTTTCAAATCAACTTAGATTTTCATATAACTGTACAGCTATCTCATTTATATATTCATCTTAAAGAATGCCAGGTTGTTTTATAGTTTGGTGTTAAGCTGTCAAATTTAGGGAATTAATTAATAGGCGAAAAAGGCTGCATCAAAGTCAAAAACAATGTCTGCCTATATTTGCTTAAAAAGACCATAATAAATTTCTTTTTTGAAAAGTAGAATAGATAAAGGGACATTGATATTTGAACTATAAACATGTTCTGTTTTTAGGACAATAATTAGTTATTCAGTATATGAAAATATGTTTACTAGTCCAAGAGTTATTGTCCCTTAATTTGAAATACTTTCATTATTTTAAATCAATATTGTATTTGAAGCTGCACATATAAAATCAAATCTGTACATGTACATTCATACTGGTTTTAAAAATCAATAAAATGTATGGTTCTGATACACACATAGATATATACATATATAATTAACTAGCACATTTTAAATTTTGTATAAAGTCTATTCTTTGATTTCAAGACATAAAAATTTAAAAACTTTAAAATAGAAAAAGAACCTAAATCATTTTTGATTGTCTTAGAGTTTTAGAGGGGCAAGGACTTTTTTTTATAGATTTTTTTAGATGGGCAAGGACTTTTTTTCACAATTTAAAAGGATGGGCAATAACTTTTTTTTAATAAAACAATATTAAGAATGCACCGGCCCATCCATCTGATTAATATTGAACGGTCCCTAACGTCTCTTTGATATGACAGTTAAACATATTAAAAGAGATAAAGCAAAAAAAATTAAAGTAATGTTTGGATGGTTTTTAATTAACAATTGATTTTTCCCCACTCTTTAAATTTCATATTTTTCTAACATTGCTATGTTACTATGTACGAGTCATGTATTTTAATTGCATTGCTATTGGAAGAATCGAACGTTAAACAAAGGACACTTCAGAGTTTAAGTTGGGCATTCTCTTTGCATCAAAATTAAATTTGAAATTTAATACTTGTATATTTGTTCATTTTTTTTTTGTTATCCTGATGAACATTTAAGCCTTAAATAGCTTTACATACATTCAGTTGTTAAAAGGGAGAACATAATAAAGCACAGTTGGGACTATTGCTTCAGGATTAATCTTTTTAATCTTTTTCAAAAAAACATTTGGACAATATAGATACTTTGCTACTGAAAAATTGTGTAATCCTTTAGAA
Source organism: Mytilus galloprovincialis (assembly GCF_965363235.1). NCBI lineage: Eukaryota > Metazoa > Mollusca > Bivalvia > Mytilida > Mytilidae > Mytilus > Mytilus galloprovincialis. Next base: position 1,231,371 of record NC_134839.1, on the reverse strand, counting down.
TAGCTGCATAGATCATTTCAATTAAGATTGTATCTCTTCGAAGATGTTGAGGATTTACAGTTTATTTTCCATTGTATTATACAATACCGATCTGGTCATAACCGCGATGCAAAATCGTGCTCAAACTTCAAAACGAAATATACAATACGACAATGTATACAAGTCCGACAACTTATTGTGGACGGTAAAAAAATCCAGCGTTGTAGCCTGCATTGCCTCATGCGCAGACCACATTGATTGTAGGTCTGTGGCATTTAATGGAAACGACCGCAGATGTCAAGCATTCAACAAAGATTTTACCAATCAACTTGTTACAGGAATTTCTGAAAGTGGATGGAGTCATTATGAAGTTTACCCAGGTATACATTATGTGCAATGTTATGTAATAGACAGGAAAAATTATGGCACATGGGGAAAACACACTTAACCGCGGGAAATGCATAGTTTCTCAAATTTGTAGGAAATGTCGAGATAACACCTGAATTTATAACTAAAATAAAATTGAGAATGGAAATGGGGAATGTGTCAAAGAGACAACAACCCAACCAAATAAAAAACAACAACAGCAGAGGATCACCAACAGGTCTTCAATGTAGCGAGAAATTCCCGCACCCGGAGGCGTCCTTCAGCTGGCCCCTAAACAAATATATACTAGTCCAGTGATAATGAATCTATTTTGATTTGAAGTAAAATAAAAAACAGTACATGTTTGTCTTAATTGAGATATATAGATAACTTCAGAATTAAGAAGCCAAGAAAATTTAACGTCAACGTTAAATTTCGACCAATCATTTCCCGAGAATATATTTTTCACTAGTGAGAGAAATATGTGTCTCACACCGATCAAGAAAAGTGAAAATAGCGCAAAAATTAGAGAAATATATTAATATTCATTGACGCATCAATAGCCAACCAAGTCATTATCAACATCGACATATCTTTTTCGAGGTACCTTAACTCTAAAGTACTTTACAATTTCCTAAACTTCAATATTTTACATAGTTAGCTAGCCATAATGACCATAGTGTGTTATTGTTGTTGGGGTGTACAAGTACCCGGTCACGTCCTCTTGTATTTTGGTCAATCTGATGAGTTAATCCTTTTTCAACTGATTTTTATAGTTCGTTCTTATGTTGTACTGTCATACCACTGTCCCAGGTTTAACCCCGCCACATTATGTATGTATGTGCATGTCCCAAGTCAGGAGCCTGTAATTCAGTGGTTGTCGTTTGTTTATGTGTTACATATTTGTTTTTCGTTCATTTTTTGTACATAGATAAGGCCGTTAGTTTTTGTCGTTTGAATTATTTTGCATTGTTATTTAAGGGCCTTTTATAGCTGAATATGCGGTATGGGATTTGCTCATGTTGAAGGCCGTACGGTGACTGATAGTTGTTAATTTCTGTGTCATTCTGGTCTGTTATGGAGAGTTGTCTCATTGGAAATCATACCACATCGTCTTTTTTTTTAATATGAATTGCAATTTTTCTTATCCCTCCTCAGGAAATATATGCAAGACAGGGATTATAGATACCACAGCAAGAGATTGCTCTGAAGTAAAATCTGAAGGACACAACTGTAGTGGTGTTTATACTATTTCCCCTTCAAACGACATTAAGAAAGATGTTTGGTGTGATTTATATACACAAGGGGGTCGATGGACTGTGAGTATATTTACTTTAATCTCGCGATTTGTATTTTTGTATGTTTTTTTGTTTTTACACACTTAAACGTGATTGTCGGGTAAAGTTCTGAGAGTTTTTTGATTTCTTTACTAAACATTATTCATATAACTCCATGGCTTTCTTCTTAAATTTACAATTTTGGCTTGATCTTCACTCAAATCAGTTTCAAGAGCCGTCTTAAACTTGCAGGTAGGTGATAGCTCTTTTTTCTCTGTGATTTTGAGATGACGCTGACAATAAAAGCGCTGTGCATTTAATCTTTGTGTACTTGTTCATCCCAACAACAAAAAGACACTATATGGTCATTATGGCTACCTTTATATTGATATTTGTCAAGGATACAGTATCCTTAGTTTCCAAGAAGGCATGGCGATGCTATTTTAGAATAGGGCGCTGCTATTTTTAGCGTTCCGAATGCTTTTGAAAACATTTTTTAATGTTAAAAATATGAAATGGGATTTTTTTTTGAATTTTTTTTTTGAAACTTAAGGGGGTACAGAACACCTAAGAAAAGATAACTCTTACTCATAGTCTGATTCATTGCTACGTTTTAAAATTATGTGCAATATGCAAGCTTTTAAAAGATCATGATTAGAATGTTTACATTATTGCTAAGACCAGCTGTACATCCTTTGTTATTCATTTAATCTTTTAATTCATTTAAAGTTACTCATTTTCAATAAATGAATCTTCAATGAGACATAGTAGGGAAATTTCAAAGTGAAATAAATTTACCAAAAGAAAACCAGAACGTTAGAAAAGGAGGGAAACAGAAAGAGAAAGGACCATAACTGTTTTCGTTTTTTACTTGGCAATGCCTAGGTCTTTAATAAAATGAAATAAAGTACAAAAAGTCAGAGGTCTAAGGATAATACCATTTGATATTAGGGGGGGGGGGGGGCAGGGCTAGGATTTAAAATTTTGTCCTGCATTTTTTATAGTTGTAATCATCATTATTGTCCTGCATTTTTTATTTTTCATTCTTTACGGACCTGCAATTTTCATTAGTTTACTGAAATTGTTTTCATAAATTGTCATCCTGCTTGATATGCAAAATTACTGATCCTGCCTTTGTTTGTTCAAAAACCTGTCTTGCCATTTTTCAAATTTCATCCAAGCCCCCCCCCCCTCCTCAAATGAGGGTGAACAGGACCTTTATCGGGACTCCGGGATCAAGTGTTTTTAAGGTCAGGATTTAGGGATTGACCCTTTCGAGATCCGGAAATTCTTTTTTCGAATTTCGGGATGTCCGGATTTAAATTTATTTAAATTCGGGACCTCGCGGATCGGGATTTCGTTTTTAAGCCGGGATTTCGGGATCAGGACCCCTCCTACCCCCTCTCAAAGGGAAGCTCCCTCCGACAATAAAATTTTAACAAAATAAATAATAATCCCTGGACAATTACACAATTCTTATGTTTTTAGATCTTCTTATCAAATTGATTAAATCAAAACTGAATTGACTCCACAATACTTTGTTTTTAAACAAAACATGAGGTTTAGTTTTGAAGGAAATACACTTTACAACCGACCGTGCAAGGGCTGTGTAGCCAGTCAAGGTCGTTAAAAACTTCCATTTGTTGTATGGCCCCAGTAATACATGTAGTAATGTAAATAAGATTACGAATAATTTATAATTTTATAATTGCTGTCATATTTTTTAAAGTGCAATTGAATATTTATTGCATGATTCATATTCATGTAAAAAGTTACAAGATACCCAGAGGGATAATCAACCACCAGTGCATCATTTACATGTCACGGAACAAGGCAAAAAGAAGAAAAAAAAACGTCCTTTTCAGTCCAAAAAACACTACACATATTTTTGCTTTCTGAATTCATCTGAATAAAAAAAACTATATCCTTCTAGTATCTTTTTCCAACCTTTATCCTGACAGGTGTAGAAAATTAACAGGTGTCTTCTATTCCGTCCGCAGTTTTAGGGAAAGTAAAGTCTATATTTAGAATCATAGTTGAAACTGAAACTACACATGTATGATATAAATAGAACATGTCATTTTCGCTTTATCAAATTTAAATTTCGAAGTGATAGCAAAATTTCTTATTTTCTTTTGTTGTGCTTTTGTCATGTTAACTTGTGAATCTTTCCGAATTTTTTTTTATCAAATGCAATTTTGAAATAAATATAAAAAAGAAAGTGTGGTGTTATTGCAAGTGACAAGTGAAAATGTTTCTTCTCAAGTCTCAATTCAAGATTATTACTGAATAGAGTAATCATTCTCTATAATAATAAAGGGCCCCAAAAATAATGTGAAACTTGTAACTGCCGTGCTTTTAACTAAAAACCAGTTGTATCTAATTTTCATAACCTCTGCAGAAATACTAAAAACATTCTATGTTTAACAAACTTAATTTAACAGTATAAGGATGTCAGCTCTATTTCATCTCTCATGAGCCGTGGTTCTTTGCACCAATGGTTTTGTTGTTAAGTTTTGAATTGTATATTTTTGAATCTGGCCAAAAGACCAATAAATTGAAAATCTTAATCATGTAAAGCATCTGTCAACTTTAAAGCTTTTCCCTATGAATCATGTGTATTTTTGGCGTGTCATGCTTTTAATTTCAACAGCTCTTATCTCAAATCAAAAATCAGTTACATCCTTTTTTTGCCCCTGCAACTGAAAGGGGGGGGGAGGTGTTATTGTTTTACCCCTGTCCGTTTGTCCTTCCGTCCGTCCCATTATTGGTATATAGTTATTTGGCATAACCCCTCCTACTGTTTGATTTCTAGGAAGTTTTCACTTTGCTGTCTGTTGAGTAGTTAAGTACGTACGCTGCGCTTCAATAGAAACGATTCCCTTTTCAAACAATTTTATGTGACTACATGTCCATTATTTATTCCGTGTGCATTGAATGGGTTGACATGTCATAAATGTTTCTATATTGTTGTATGGTCGAATAAAGCTTGTGTAATATAATTTTTTTAAATAAATATGAATTCATACTGACTACATAAAAGTCATGGCCCGTACAAGTGTTTCTTATCAAAAACCACAATTATCGTCCTTGAGGTCAAAGTTCAAGGTCACATGAAGGTCAAAATTTTTAGAAGGCACACCACCTCATGATGATTCATGTACATCCACATGCCAAAGATGTAAGGCCTAGGTCAAAAGGCAAAGAAGTTATGGCCTACATGGTTGTGTTTTTCACGGAAAAAAACCCATAAAGTTGACCTTGAGATCACATTTGAAGGTCACACAAAGGTCATCATGATGCAAGACACTAAACCCTGTGATGATACATCCACATGCCAAATAGCTAAGGCCTAGTTCTAAAGACGAATAAAAATATGGCCATTATATCTTTTTTGAATAGATTTTGCTCTTATTTAATGAACCAATTTGAGGGTGGGGCGTAATTTAAACTTAAATACCAAAAAATCTAACGGTTAAATTTTAAAAATTTTTTGCAAGAACAATCGACTAGTATAGCACTCCAAATGCTTAGTTTTATGAAAAAATTAAACGACACATTTTTTTTCAAAAAAAAAAATCTTCTTCAAATACTAGAAGCACAGCATTCACTTTTCGGGGCTGATTCTGATACCCCCTATTAAAGTTCTGGCAAAATTTTAAATCCGGAATAAAAAACTTACAAGGAAGGGGTATCAGTGAACTAATTTCCACCTCAGCTATCATTATTAGCTATGCTATTGTCAATTTAGGATTAAATTTTAAAAAATTTTACAAATTCAACCCTTTACCCATATTTCAGAAACTTCCAATTTTGGCCGATACTAGTATGTAAAAGATGCTATATTTGAGTTGCCAAATCTTTTAAACCTATGGTTCAAATCTTTTAAAATTTTTACAAGATGTTTAGGTTGGCCTAGTTTATCAATGAAAAAAAAATAAGAAAAATTAAACGACAGGATTTTTTTGGGGTATAGTGTTGGGTACCCCCTTAAACTAAATAATTCAAAACTAGAACAGTGTAAGTCGGTTGAGAACTATTTTTGTTTGTTTGACGATATATAAAGGCAACAGTAGTATACCGCTGTTCAAAACTCATAAATCCATGGACAAAAAACAAAATCGGGGTAACAAACTAAAACCGAGGGAAACGCATTAAATATAAGAGGAGAACAACGACATAACACCGAAACGTAACATAACGATATGTATGTCCGTTTCAAACGATTTATATTACCTTGGTGAATAACTGCATCCCTCTTGTTTCACATCTGTTACTGTTTAGGTTTTTCTCTTTTGAAAACTATATAAAAACCAGATGATATACCAAGTGATAAATATGTAGACGTAATATATTTTCAGTTGGTGCTTTCTTTTTTGAGTGTCAGCTTGTGTCCGTTCTTGCAGTTCCATTTGCGGTGTCAATAAATTCATACCTTTTAGCTCTCACACCACACATATTGATAATAATAAAGTGGCAAACGTTTTATAAGTTTACTGTATCACAAGTTTTGATATAGAAGTATGAGTTTAATGCAGACAATAAAAACTAGTGGTTGGCTGATTAATTGATTGTTTTTTAACGCCACTTTTAACAATATTGTGCTATCTCGTGAAGTTAGTCTAATTGGTGGAGGAAGCCGATAAGCCGGAGGGAACCAACGACCTTGATAGGAAAACTGACAATCCTACTCAATTCATAGGCTGTGTTTGGATAGACACACGCATATACCACGTTATGCGTATATCTTAAACACAGCCAATGAATAAGTCGAGATCACCTGCCACGTGACAGGTTTGATATACAGTAGATAGACAAATTAGATCACTCGGCCATGAGACCCCTATTAAAGACCCATATCGAACCCAACATTTTAAAAATATTTTTCAAAAAGATTACATTATTCAGGAATTTTGTTACTGCATAATGACCTCATTAATAGCTTCAATGTGTTAATTGGAAACAGATTTGTTCCTTGGAATTGTAATACTGAATTTAAGTTAATGTGTATGAAGACAATTGTTTTGTGTAATAAATATGCTAATTTTAAGAAAAATTTAAAAAAAATCTCCTTTAAAAATTAACTGCATGCTGGTGGTTTACTCCTTTATTGTAAGTAGTTGAGCTACATATCGTTATTATAATTATAGGTATTGCTGATATGATTTACTCTTACAGGTATTACAACAGAGAAGGAATGGTTCCGTTGATTTTGATAGGGTCTGGTCGCACTATGAAAATGGCTTTGGCGACCCTAACACAGAATACTGGATAGGTTTGTTCTACTAATATTTTGATTTAGTCCTTGTTTCATAATACATGTATAGCTCCTATTGTCTGGTTTTGAAATGCTAATGGTTTTAAAGCGTTCCCAAGTTTAGTAGTAAGCTGTTTATGAATGCTTCATTAAAATCAAACCAGCCAAACAAATACAAAACTATAAAACCATATGAAAATGTGAAATAAAAAGACATAAAGACTGTTGAAGAAAAGTGTAAAGTATTTCAAAATACAAAACACAATAGCACAAAAAAGTAAACGAACGTATTAGGATGATATGCAGGCTATATAACCCTGCATAACCTTAAGACAAAGCCTGTACCAATTTAGGAATATGACATGTGAATTCCGTTCGTGTCATTGTAGAGCGATAAGAAAAGACGAATCACGTTAGTTTTTTTCCCAAAATAACGGTGACGATAATTATTTCTGACCTCTGTGACGAATTACGATAAGGATATTTTGACGAATCACGGTAAAATTTAACCAATTTCATGCTAACGCTAAAGAACATAACTTTCTGAAAATCGTTGAAAAGAAAAGATAAAATATGTTTAGATATCGTCTTAAAATCCGAAGAGAAACATATTCGACCACTGTATCTAGTGTATGACGATATTTCTCCGTTCTCAACAATTAAAGCTTGGCAAGCCTCGCGTTTTGAACTTTAAAATTAAACTGCTTAAGTAGAGAAATACCGTAACACACTTGATACAGTGGTGGAATTTAAATAGAGTATAAACATATTTCAATACTAAATTAATTTGATAAAGCCTCTGTCACACCTTAACGAATAGCTCGAATGGATGCCGATCTGATATTTTTTTTTCAATCCGTTTATGTCCGTTAGACGTCCGTTCTTATCCATTAGATGTCCGTCCATATCCGTTTCATGAACGTTTAGTGTTCGTTTTATGCATGGACGTCCGTTCTGTCCGGTGGAAAATTTTGAGCATGTTCAAAACTTTGAACAAACGTCCAACGGATGAAGTGTCCGTTGAACGTCCGGTAGGCGTCCGTTTTATACGGTACTCGTCTGTTTCGTTTCCCTTTTGTATCCGTTACTTGTCCATTATACATCCGTTGGAGGTCCAACGAATAAAACGGACGATGAACGGATGCGATACGGACAAGAACGTAAGGATAACAGATATCTACCGACTGAAAAACGGAAAAATGCCAATTAAAAATCATTGCCCAGTCCTGAGAAATATGTCTTATTATTATCGCTTTTAATTTTCCGCTTATCTTGTTCATTCGTATTATCCGGTACGCTTCCGTTAGGTGTCCGTTTACGCGGTACTTGTCCGTTGAATGTACGTTTGACGTCCATTCTGTTCGGTACGTTTCCGTCTCTTGCACGTTGCAATCCTGTGAGCGTCAGTTAGACATTTGTTACCCGTCCGTTTATTTGGTCAGTATACCAACGGTCACCAACCGGATACAAATTTTGTCAACGGACCACTTTTTGTCATCTGTTCGAGCTATCCGGTAAGGTGTGACTACAGCTAGAATAGTAATCATAACATTGACCATATTATTTTGTAAAGGAAATGAGGCATTGTACCATTTGACACTTTCTGGTGGAAATGAATTGCTAATTCTGATGCAGACCTGGGATGGTGTTTGGAAGCATGCATATTATATCGGCTTTTACATCGGCCATAAGAACGACAATTATAGGCTTCACTTATCGGAATACAGTGGCTCAGCAGGTAAGTCTAGGGGTGCAGCTAACACCAAAAGTAAAATCACAAAAATACTGAACTCCGAGGGAAATTCAAAACGGAGAGTCCCTAATCAAATGGCAAAATCAAAAGTTAAAACACATCAAACGAATGGACAACAACTGTTCTATTCCTGACTTCGTATACTAGGCATTTTCCCATGTAAACAATGGTGGATTGAACCTGGTTTTGTAGCTAGTTAAACTTCTTACTTTTAGACTCATCAAATTTCATAATATTGACAACGATACGTGAACAAAATAAACAGACACAATAGGTGAAATGTCAAAAATACAGCAGTTAACAATGTGCTACAATCTTAATCGTCATACAGAAACTTCTCAGAAGGAATCAAAAGTAGCAAGCATTATCTTGTAGACTCATATTTCACTATACAGATCTGTCCTCTCACTTAATGGTTCAAACGGTAAATATATTGAACACATCTTTTTCATTAAACATGCCACATATGCAGTCAAGTCTCTTAATTATCTTCAATATCTTGACTTACACTTAGAAGTTGACATTGTGGGTTAATCTATTCGGAGTTAATTGAAAACAAAACCACTTGGGAAATGGGGAGAATTAAGCTTCCCAAATTTGAACTTTTATGTCATGTAGCAACATTCCAGCTGCACTAGCAAAGTCGTAAAGAAGGTGTACTCCTTTTGAAAGTATTACTAACGTCATAATGCGTTGCATGGCCGTTATGCAATTTCCATCAACTAAGAATTGATGTATTCCAATGGTTTTCACCACCATCCCTCTTTCTATTTTTGATGGTGAAATTACAAAATCAGACTTATTACTAAAAATTGTGTAAACAAGATCAACATTACGTATTGTCATCAATAAACTCTGCAAAGATCTTAACTACCCCCGAATTTCAATTTCTAGGTGTAAGTCAAGATATTTAAGATATGTAAGAGAAGTAACTGTATATACCATATAGCATCATTTATTGTATGTTTAGTGAAAAAAATATGTAAAACATATTCATAATTTGGACCATTAATTGAGTTTAGAAACTGAAAAAGTTCAATTAGTTTTAACACACTTGGCATAGACTAGTAATATTTCTTAATAAATTTTACTCAAAGTTCCTTATATTTCGAACACACATAGAAACAATGAAATTCGTCTTCAATACACTGACAGCAAATTGTACGTATACGACGTGACAAGTTAATCGTTTAGTACCGTCCAGGTTTAACTGCCAACGAATGATAAGAAAGTCTGAGTTTTGAAAGTGCTCTCTATATAATACATTATTTTTTACCAAAATATTTAGAATTTTTTTTAGGTTGATATTTCTTGTATACTTTTTTGTAGGTGACAGTCTGCTCAGTTTTGGTCAGGCGGGACAACAATTTAGTACAAAAGATGTCGATAATGACCCCTGGGGCCCTAGGTGTAATCCTACCTACCATAAGGGAGGCTTTTGGTTTAAAAACTGTTGCAGGGCGGATTTGAATGGATTCTATTACAGTACTGGGGTTGAAGCCACAGATTCATGCCACTGGAGAACATTTACAGGTCTTCGAGAGTCTCTGAAAACCATCTATATGATGTTTCGATAATATTGTTAGTAAGAATACAACAATACGGACAAGTGTCACAGTATGTAGAACAAAGAGAGTGAAACAAACATAAACAAAATATAACCGCTTCTTTAAAATGAACGAAAACCATTTTTTTAAAAGTATTTTAATGTTTCATTTCCGATTTTTATACTTTGGAATTTTGCACTTTATCTTTTATCACACATTAAAATGTGTTGAATGTATATACTATTTAGCAGCGACAAAAGTTAGACTTTATTTGGACTTTATAACATTTTTTGAATTCAAGCGTCACTGGGTCCTTTGTAGACGAAACGCGCGTCTGACGTAAATACAAAATTTAATCCTGGTACCTATGATGAGATTATTTACTGTAAAAAACATGATTTCTATACCAGCAAGATATTAAAAAAAAAGTTTTTTAAAACCTATGATTTAAAGTAGTAGGTTCAGTACGACCCCTTTTTGGCCCCAAATTATAGCAGTTTTACAAAATTGTGAAAGTGTTATCTTTAGGCTATATTTTGGAAAGTAAAGTGCTGCTGCTTCATAAATATGAGCTGTTTTGACAATACATTGCACAAATATCGCGTTCTAGCATCATTAAGTCATGCTAAAATACTGAAATCTTCAAAATTTTAGCATTTTGGTAAATTTTTAGACGGTTTTTGTCAAAAATTAAAGAGGCCGCATTCGTGTTTATTCATAATATTGAAATGTAAGTTGTGATTGATGGTAATACAAAATATATATAAAGGTTGAGGATGAACACGGATGCGGCCACTTTTGTTTTTGACAAAAACCATCTGAAAAGTGACGTTTTTTTGGCATATTTGATAGATTTTTCATATTTAAGCTTGAATCAGAGGGTTTTGAATGACTAAACCAGTTAAAATCTTTCACATAAACTAATCGAATCAATTGAAATAGACACTTAAGTGTTTAAAAAGTGTTCAAAAACTTTCGTTAGATGAACCTGAAATTTGAGGCCAAAATCGGCCCTTACCAGACCTACTCCTTTTATCATTTTTCGGTTTATATCTTATTCAAATGTTGGTATATTTTATTCACTCCTATCTGTAATTTATAAATCTTTAGTTTCAAATGTTTACATAAAAATACGAGAAGTCAGGTTTGCAAATACATAGGCTGTCAATAAACAGTTTGCTCACATTAACTAACAAAAAAGAAATTAATTAAGAACATTCTTTTTTTAACAAATATTAGCACCTTCCTCTCTGTTATTTCCGATTGTATTTTTAAGTAACATTTCTAGCGAAAGAAGAGAACGAGTACCAAGGGCCAAATTTCTGTAAAAGTCAAAATAATAAAAAGCTAGATCAGTGTCAAAGTTGAAGTGCATTCAAATGCACGCAATCCCGCAAAAATGAGGTGGGGTTAATTTAAATATTTCTAATGCAAATACTATATGAGTGAATCCATAGCATTTCTTAAAAAATCGATCCTTAATGACGTGGCAACAGTTTCGTAACTAAATCATTTGTAAAAAAGTCTGTTTTAAGGTTTGGTAACCGTTTGATGTGAATGATGTAATTTTTGTGCTTTGTACAGAATATAACAAAAACCCAGATGGGATGTGAAATACTGAACGCACAAGAAGTCTGCACATTGATTTATATTTACGAATGATGTCCTTGCACCGGTAATAGCATTCGGTAAAAGTTTTACAATGTTGTGATATTGAAACCTCTGAGTTAATGATTTTTCAGTAATAATCGTTAAAATCAAATACAAACGTTGAGATATATAAACATCAAACGATGATGCCGAGGGAACAATATGTAATTTGAAAATCAATATTTTGGTGACAAAAATTTAGTATTAAGATTCCCGTTAAAATTGTAGATATAAGGATCCAAGAAAGGGGAGTGTTCATTGTTCATATTAGTTTTTTTGAAAGGTAAGTTAAACTGAAAAATCACTTTCGGGTACACACTGATGCCTCCATTATTGAGAACGTAAATATCCCCCTAATAGATATAGGAAGATGTGGTATGAGTGCCAATTAGACAATTCTCCATCCAAATAACAATTTATAAAAGTAATGTCTAAATCAGACGTGTTTATGTTTTTATGATTTAAGTCAAGGATTGTTTTCATATAAAATACACTAATCTGCCAACATTATTGACCTATTATTCTATGTTTCTTCATAAATGTTTGATTGTCTGGATTTTTATACGTACTTGTCCTTTGGATCCTCAAGTGTTTGATAAACTTATAGAGAATGATTAATACGACATTCTCTGCTAGTTAAAACAGCTTGAGAGATGCCTTTTCATACTTACATAGCTTTATATTTTCTCGTCTGAAAAAAAAAAGAAAATATGTAGTGTTTTTATTATAGTGATACCAGTTTCAACTATTGTTACAGCTAAAGTCACGCTGGGAAGAATAATTAAAGTTAAAAAGTTCCAGAACATTTATTAAATGAATCTCGGTCAATTTTGAAATGATAAAAAAAGATAAAAAGTAATAATAATACCCTCGATTTTGTTAAATGATTTTTTTAAAGAGGGGAACAAATCTATATAGAACGTTTCTTTTATCTGACAGTTAAATATATTCAAAATGATTTGAAAAAAATAAATATTTGTGGATTAATTAACAATTGATTTTTCCCCATACTTTTAATTATATATTTTTCTTTCAATATTATGTTACTATGTAATTTAATTGCATTGCTATTGGAATTATTGAACGTAAAAACAGGGCCACTTGAGAGTTAAAGTTGGGCATTATTTTTAGCTCTTTTTGTTATCCTGATGCACATGTAAGCCTTCAATAGCTTTACAAACATTCAGTTGTTAAAAGGGAGAACATTATAAAGCACAGTCAAGCGGCTGTGCGATTATTGCTCCAGGATTGTTTGTTTTAATCGTTTTTTTTCAAAAAAGTAATTGGACAAATGAGAAACTTTGCTACAGAAAAATTGTGTAATCGTTTAGACTGATTGCATAGGTCTTTTAAATTTATATTGGATTTCTTCGAAGATGTTGAGGATTTACAGTTTATTTTCCATAGTATTATGCAATATCGAACTAGTCAAAACCACGATACAAAATCGTGCTCAAACTGCAAAACGAAATATACCTTATGACAATGTATACAAGTCCGACAACTTATTGTGGACGGTAAAAAAATCCAGCGCTGTAGCCTGCATTGCCTCATGCGCAGACAGCATTGATTGTAGGTCTGTAGCATTTAATGGAAACGACCGCAGATGTCAAGCCTTCAACAAAGATTTTACCAATCAAGTTGTTACAGGAATTTTTGAAAGTGGATGGACTCATTATGAAGTTTACCAAGGTATACATTATGTGCAATGTTATATAATAGACTGAGAAAATGATGGCACATGTGATATTTACTTACCCGCGGAAAATTAAGTTTCTTAAATTGGTAGGAAATTTCCAGATAACACCTGAACTTGCAACTTATTCATTTTAATTTGAAGTAAAACAGAATAGTACATGTTTGTCTAAATTGAGATATATATTTATATTTATTGACGCATCAATAGCCAAGTGAGTTATTATCAACACCAAATTATCTTTTTCGAGGTACATTTACTCCACTTAATAGATATATAAAATACTTCATTATTTTCTAAACTTCACTATTTTAACATATATAGCCATAATGACCATCTATTGCAAAATTTCTCTCCTCTCAGGAAATACATGCAAGACAGGAATTATAGCTACCACAGCAAGAGATTGTTCTGATGTACAATCTCAAGGTCACATTTTTAGTGGTGTGTATACTATTTCCCCTTCATACGACATTAAGAAAGATGTTTGGTGTGACTTATATACGCAAGGGGGTCGATGGACAGTGAGTATATAAAATCTCGCGGTTGTGAAAATAGTAAAATAACTAAAAATACTGAACTCCGAAGAAAACGAAAACAAAACGGAAAGTCCCATTATCAAATGGCACAATCAAATGATAAAACACATCAAACGAATGGACAACAACTCTAATATTCCTGACTTGGTACAGGCATTCTTAAATGTAGAAAATGGTGGATTGAACCTGGTTTTAAAGCGTTAAACCTCTTGATTATGTATGTATAAAGTTAGGTTTTTTGCACAGATCAGTAGGAATATTGGATAAAATTATGACAGTAGACGTTTGATTGTTTTGCCATATGTATTTTTTTGAAATAACTCCACGGCTTTTTTTCTTCAATTCACAATTGTGTCGTCATCGATCTTCAGTTGGCAAAACCTACTCTCAAACTGATGCTAGGACTGTCTTTAACTTGCCGTTAGGTAACAATGGTTTTTGTTTGCTGCATGTTGAATACACTTACTTTGATTCTGATATGAAGTATAACAATTAATGCGCTGATCTTTTGCTTAAGGCGTGTTTTGCAGCGTATGTTTTGATTTTCTGTCATGTACCAAAAATATCCTTTTGTTTCTATGAAAAGCCTCCTCTGGTATTGTTTAGTACACACCGACAAAACGCTTCATGAAATAATTTAAAAAATGATGTCTATTTTTTTTATGGATTGCTTTTTTAAAACATAGCTTAAATGTACAAAAATATTTGAAAGAGTATTTCTTTTTTTAACTTTTTACTTTTTAAATTCAAAAAATAAAATGCGAAAGTCGGTTGAGAGCTAAATTGTTTGTTTGACGATATTTATGTTCGTTTTTAATGATTTCTTTTCAATGGTGAATATAAGAGGGACGAAAGGGACAGTCAAACTCATAAATCTAAAACAAACTGACAACGCCATGGCTAAAAATGAAAAAAAGACAAACAAACAACAGCACACATGACACAACATAGAAAACTAAAGAATAAACAACACGAACCCCACCAAAAAACTAGGGGTGATCTCAGGTGCTCCTGAAGGGTAAGCAGATCCTGCTCCACATGTGGCACCCGTCGTATTGCTTATGTGATAACAAATCCGGTAAATAGTCTAATTCAGTAGGTCACATTCATGAAAGGGAAGGGGATTGTAGTTACGACGTAAGGAACATATTCGATATCATTTGTGAAACGGTTGTTCCATAACGGTCAACCAACTCGTGATGGCGTCCGTAAAATTTACGTAGGGATGATTTCAACTTCACCATTTGGAACTCTTGGTTTAATAGCTTCCTTGTGAGCAGCAACACTCTATTAAGAAAATCATGATAGGAAATGCAAGCACGGGAATATCGTATCAATTGGGAGATATATACCCCGTATGCAGGTGCTGCTGGAATGTTTCTACTTCGAAATGGAATAACTGCATCTAAAATTGTGAATGGAAATGGGGAATGTGCCAAGGAGACAACAACCCGACTATAGAGCAGACAACAGCAGAAGGTCACCAACAGGTCTTCAATGCAACGACAAATTCCATCACCCGGAGGCGTCCTTCAGCTGGCCCCTAAACAAATATATACTAATTCAGTGATAATGAACGCCATACTAAACTCCAAATTGTACACAAGAAACTAAAAGTTAAAATAATACAAGACTAACAAAAGATCTGTCTTTCTTCACATTGCTTTACTCTCTTCTGAACTCTATGAATATCATATGATATACCAAGTTATAAATATCTTTTTGCTTAAAATATAAATGAAATTTATCTATCTCAATTCACTCATTTCTAATCCAACATTAATAGTTTTAGACCATGATATTCCGTGCTAACCGTCGTATCTAACAAATGGGATTACGTTTTCTTTACTATTGTGCACTTTACTTTCATCGATGGTCATTTTTCTTTCTTTTGGAGTGTTAGTTTATGTAATTTCTTGCAGTACCAGTTTCTGTGTCAATAAATAAATTACTAATTTTACTTTCATTGCTATAATCTTTGTCACCACACGTATTTATAATAATCAAGTGGAAAACGTTCATAGTTGTATCACAAGTTTTGATGTAGAAGTATGATTTTACAGCTGACAGATTGATTGATTTTTTGTTATTTAACGCCACTTTCAGTGCTATTGTGCTATTTTGTCTAGTCAGTTTTTATTGGTGGAGCTGACGACCCGGTCTGAACCACCGACATTCGATTGGAAAGTTGACAATTATAGTCAATTAATAGGCTGTGTTTGGATATACGCATAAGGCGACCTATAGTTTGGTACCAATGAATGTTTGTTATTTATTTATCAAAATATATATAACTATAAAGGTACCTACAGGTAACCACATACAACCTTACGCGTATATTTTAAACACAGCTAATGAATAAGTCGAGATCCCCTACCACGTGACAGGTTTAGGATACAGTAGTTACACAAATTAGATCACTCGACCAAGAGACCCCTTTCAAAGACCTATATCGAACACAACATTTTAAACATATTATTCAAAAAGATTGCTATATTCAGGAATTTTCCTTTAAGTGGTCACTGTTTACATAATTAATAGCTTCAACGTTTTATTTGGAAACAAAATTGGTTCTTTGAATTTTAATATTCATGTAAGTTAATCCGTAAGACAATTGTTTGGCGTAGTATTTCTAGTATAAAAAAAACAGTCGCCCTTTAAATGATAAATATGAACTGCATGCTGGTGGTTGACCCCCTTATTGTATGTAGTTGAGCTACATATCATTATTATAATTATAATTATTGCTGTTATGATATACCATTACAGGTATTCCAACAGAGAAGAGATGGTTCCGTCGATTTTGATAGAAGCTGGTCGCACTACGAAAATGGCTTTGGTGACCCTAACACAGAATACTGGATAGGTTAGTTTGATAAAGACAAATTTGATTTAGTCCTTATTTCATCTTACCCTATCAGTGTATTTACACATTCCTGGCTTTCAAGTGTTATTGTCTGAGCGTTCCCAATGCAGGTTAATCTAGAAAAGCGCTTTGGAAGTACACAATCTAAAAAAAATGATTTCATATACATAATCTTTATACTTTGAATATATGAAATCATACTTTATAAAGGAGTAGGTCAGGTAAGGGTCGATTTTGGGCCTCCAATTTCAGGTTCATCTGACGAAAGATTTTGTACACCTTTTAAACACTTAAGTGTCTATTTCAGTTGATTCAATTAGTTTAAGTAAAAGATTTTAACTGATTTACTCATTAAAAACGCTCCGATTTGAGCTTAAATATGAAAAATCTATCAAATATGCCAAAACATGTCACTTTTCTCAAAAATAAAAATGGCCGCATCCGTGTTCATCTTCAACCTTTATATATGTTATGTATTATCAAATACAACTAACATTTCAATATTAAGAATGGACACAGATGCGGCCTCTTTCATTCAAGACAGAAACCGTCTAAAATTTAACTAAAATGCTAAAATTGTGAAGATTTCAGTAATTTGGCATGACTTAATGATGCTAGTACCCGATATATGTGCATTGTATTGGCACAAACAGCCCATATTCATGTAGCAGAAGCATTCTACTTTTAAATAAATAACTAAAAGTTTACATTTTAACAATTTTGTAAAACTGCTATTTTTTGGGGTCAAAATGGGGTCTTACTTGACTTACTCCTTTATTGCTTCCAATGCGCTTTTATGGATTAATATTAATTGGGTAATTACTATTAAGTGTTCAGGTGTTTATGACTGCTTTATTCAACCAAAAGGTAAAATCAAACTAGCAAAATAACACAAATCTGCAAAAACCACAACATTCAATAAAAATAATACTAAAACGTTGAAAAGTAAGCGACACAATGGCACAAAATGAAAAGAAATCGAGCGAACGAATTAATAATAATAATAATATCTTTATTTAGAGAGAGTAACTCATTTGGATTACACCAATTTAATTATCGTTTCATCTCGGCCTCTATTAAGTGTTCTACACCTAATCTTTCAGTGCTTTTAACAAGTTCCTTAACTACCATTTAAGAGCTTATCATAAACTGTTGTAATAAAATATGTGAACATAGTGGAATTGACTATTTTTGGAGTGTAAACAAATCTTTGAATGTTTTAGATAAATTACGTGCTTTTGATGGTCCTTTTGATTCTGTTGACAGTTTTGATTTTTCTACTCTTTACACTACACTTCCACACTATCTTATCAAACAAAAGTTTTCACATTTAATTAAATGGTCATTTGATAAATCTGAATGCAAATATATTTGCTGCAACTCATGTAAAGCCTTCTTCTCTAATGAAAAAGGTAAATATGCTAGATATACTTACTGGAGGTGTGATGAGATGATTGAAGCTGTTAATTTTCTCCTTGATGATATTTATGTACGTTTCGGCAACAAAGTTTATCGACAGGTTATAGGTTTCCCTAAAGGTACTAATTGTGCGTTTTATTTCGTTAATAAATCAAGATTTTTTTTAATATACTGCTGAAATTTACCCCTACAAGGAACTTACTTTAAATAAATCAAATTTAAACGGTAATAACTGTCCTTTCCTAGATTTAGATTTTCCGGTTTTAAACAGGAAACTCCCCACTAAAATTTACGACAAAAGGGACGATTATTTGTTCCCTATTGTTAATTTTTTCGTTTTAGATGGTGATTTTCCTTTGGCACCATCTTACGGTGTTTATTTTTCAAAGTGTGTTCACTATGCCCGTGTCTGTTGTGACGTTTTTGATTTTAACGAACGTAATCTATGTATTACTGGTAAAATATTAAACCAGGGATTTCGTTACCATAAATTACTTAAAACCTTTACTAAATTTTTCCATAGATATTAAGATTTGGTTTTGGTGTCTGTAGAAAACTTATTTCAAACGGTAAAGCACACCCTCACTTTTACGGAAATGTTGTTAACCGTGCCTGGAAATTTAGAAAGGATCCTTGTAAACTGATCGCTCCTTTAAATAAACTTATTCTTAAAGGTTACCAATCCAACACTGTAATAAGATCATTGAATATTGTTTTTATTGGTATAAATATTGATTTTGTAATCAGTAAATTAAAAGCAAACTAAATATTACTAGTATGTTATATACATTTACACATTCATGAACCTACAATCTGTCGATACCTGTTTCTTGGCATTGCACAAGGTATTGTTTTTCTCTGACTGTATATGACATCTTTACACTAAATCCATTGGGTGTTGGATTTGTACGAATTTATCATTTAGTCTTAGATGCATGATTTTTTTATTAGTTGTTAGTGGCTTTGAACTAGCTGTCAGTTAACTGGGAGTACTCTCAGATCTGTACCTAGTGTCGTTTTGTTGTTGGGATGTACAAGTACCCGGCCACGTCCACATGTATTATTGTCCATCTGATGAGTTAAGCTCTTTTCAACTGATTTTTATAGCTCGTGCTTATGCTGTACTTTTATACCACTGTCCCATGTTAGTGAAGGGTTGGGATCCCACTAACATGTTTAACCCCACCACATTCTGTATTAATGTGACTGTGCCAAGGCAGGAGCCTGCAATTCAGTTGTTGTCGTTTGTTTATGTGTTACATATTTGTTTTTCGTTCATTGTTTGTACATAAAAGAGGGACGAAAGATACCAAAGGGACAGTCAAACTCATAAATCTAAAACAAACTGACAACGCCATGGATAAAAATGAAAAGGACAAACAAACAAGAGCACACACGACACAACATAAAGAATAAACAACACGAACCCCACCAAAAAACTAGGGGTGATCTCAGGTGCTCCGGAAGGGTAAGCAGATCCTGCTCCACATGTGGCACCCGTCGTGTTGCTTATTTGATAACAAATCCGGTAAATAGTCTAATTCGGTAGGTCACATTCATGAAAGGGAAGGGGATTGTAGTTACGACGTAAGGAACATATCCGATATCATTTGTGAAACGGTTATTCCATAACGGTCAACCAACTCGTGATGGCGTCCGTAAAATTTACGAAGGGATGATTTCAACTTCACCATTTGGAACTCTTGGTTTAATAGCTTCCTTGTGAGCAGCAAGTGAGACAACTTTCCATAATAGACTAAAATAACATAAATTAGGCCGTTAGTTTTCTCGTTTGAATTGTTTTACATTGTCATTTCGGGGCCGTTTATAGCTGACTATGCGGTATGGGCTTTGCCCATTGTTGAAGGCCGTACGGTGATCTATATTTGTTAAATTTGTGTCATTTTGGTCTATTATGGAGAGTTGTCTCACTGGCAATCATACCACATCTTCTTTTTTTACATAAACTATAAACAGAAAAGTTATTCAGGAAAGTAAGATTTACAAATAAGTCAACTTGACCAAAATTGTCAATTGCCCCTATAAGGAGTTATTGCCCTTTATGGACAATATTACACAATCTGTTTATGTTTTCTAACTTCAAAAAAATCTTCTCAAATGAATCTACTGTAGATTTTGAATGTTATTTCCTAGTACGACAAGAAACATAGCCACTATGACTAAAAAGGAATATATGGGTAAAATGCATTTATTTGCGTTTGAAGTAAATATGACAGATACAAAGAACGGCATTTAAATGGCATTTTCAAGCCACTCATATATATATAATGAAAAGCAAAAATAATGATTGGTGAGCGATTCAGTCTCTTGGGAGCCTCTTCTTCTAAGTGTAAAGGTCCTCAGTTGCCACCCAATAGTCCTATAACAGTATTTCTCTAAATTTTGTGCTATTTTTACATTTCTCCTCACTAGTGAAAAAGTTGTTCTCGGCAAATGATTGGTCGAAATTCAGTTATGACGTCAAATTTCTTGAATTCTTGTGTATTTTCCTATTGTGACGTCATGAAAAAAGACGACCATGCCTGATGACGTCACATATAAAGAACACAACTTTCGGCAATTCTAAAAAAAAATGAAGGATGAAAATCAATAAAGAAACACATTTCACAACTTTAAACACCTTGTATCACGATATTTCTCATCAGTTAAATTAAAATTATTTAAAAAGCTCGGCAAGCCTCACGCTTTAAATTTTAAATGTAACTGTCTCGAGGGGGGAAATATCGTAACACACTTGATGCAGTGGTGAAATCTATATTTCTCTTCTCTAGAGAAAACATTGTTCCTGGCAAATGATCTGTTGAACATCAACTATGACGTCAAAATGTGTTGATTTCTTTTATCTTTTAAATCTCCCATTGTAACGTCATAAACAATCGCGACAATCCCTGATGGCGTCACATTCAAAGAACATTACTTTCAGAAAATCTTTGAAAAGAAAGGACTAACTTTGTTTAGATATCGTATAAAAATGACGAGAGAAACAGATTCGACCACTGTTTCTCGTGAATTAAGAAATTTCCCCACTTTCAACAGTTACATTAAAATGTAAAACGCGAGGCTTGTCGAGCTTTTTGAATATTCAAATTAAAAAATCTCGACAAGCCTAGCGTTGAAAATTTTAAAATTAAACTGTCTCAAGTGAAGAAATACTGTAACACACTGGTGCAGTGGTTGAATCTATATAAAGTATAAAATATATTTCAATATCATATCAATTTCGTAATTAATTATTACAATGACCATTTTATTTTGTAAAGGAAATGAGGCTTTGTACCATTTGACACTTTCTGGTGGAAATGAATTGCTTATTTTGATGCAGACCTGGGATGGTGTATGGAAGTATGCACATTATACCGACTTTTATATCGGCCATAAGAACGACAATTATAGGCTTCACTTATCGGAATACAGTGGCACAGCAGGTAAGTCTAGGAGTGCAGTTAACTCAACATGGTTCAACTGTCATGTGAGACGACGAATCAACAATACAGATGGAGGCGATAACTAGGCTTAAATGCTTGAAAAGCCGCCCTGTTTCCTATATTGTATACAAAGCTTGTAAAAAGATGAAAATTTAAAAACAGAGACACTCATGTAACCGACAATAACAGCTAATTAGCGATGGACAACTTTGCTCATAAGAAAGCTCTAAAATAGGGTTTTCATATAATTTTTAATTTGTGAGATTTTTTTTTCATTCTTTGTATTTTGTCTGCTTATCAAATATGGAAATATCTTTATTCACAAATGTCTAAATAAAAAAAAGAAGGAAACAAATCAATTAAGGTACCGACCATTTAGTCGGGAACAAATAAACATATACTACCATGACACTTACACAAAACAAACCTGAATAATTAAAGTTCTGATTTATGTTCCTGTGGAATTTCAACGTAAAATGAGGAACTAGACATTGCTTAACTGTATTTATAACAAATTTACATAAGTGTCTTTACAAACAAAGTAACGTAAAGTGCTCTACGTACCTCTTTTAAACACTTACCATTAATTTTATCAACAATCAAATACGGGCTTCAAAGCTACTGTGAAAACACATACCAGAACTAAGGTGTGTTACAAATTTACATACTGAAGAGTTTCAATGATCTTTTAGCGTACATTTAATCTAAATCTTTCATCTTGTAACATTATTAGAATATTTGGCATCGGTACATTTACAGTTGTGGTACTCGTTGTTAAATTAAATGACCGTATGAAAGAATAAGTCCATATTCATTTCATTTATAAGAAGGGCCAACACAGATACAAACATCTTGTTTTAGAAAGGGATAATTCATACTTTGTAAAAAGTCACTCTGATTCAAGCATAAACATATTATGAAATAATAATAACGTTACTTATATCCCTGCAATAGATTCACATTTCGACAAAAAGAGTCTATTAAGTGATGATCGAGGTAAAATAGTTTTGAAATCTACTACTGATATATTTTAAAGGTATTTGATTTTCTTAAAGTTTTAATAACTTGTTTTTCATCAAACTACAAGTATTTCTATCGAGACAAACAGTAAACTTTTCTTGCAAATGCTTTCCTTCATTCATATTAAGATAGAAATAAAAGTAGAAGGCATTGTTTCATAGACTATTGTTCCACTATACAGGTGTGTCCTCTTACTAAATGGTTCAAATGGTGAATATGTTGAACACATCTTCTTTATTAAACATGCCACATACACTGTGAAGGCTCTTAAATATCTTCAATATCTTTACTTACACTTAGAAGTTGACATTGTTAGTCAGTTAAGATCTATGAAGAGTTAATTGAGGACAAAACCATGTGGGAAATGGGGAGAATTTAGATTCCCAAATTTGAGCATTCAGCTGCACTGGCAAAGTCGTGAAGATGGGGTCCTCCTTTTGAACGAATTACTAACGTCATCATGCGTTGAATTGCCGTAATGGCATCTGTAAACTTAGCATTGATGTATTCCCATGGTTGAAATCACAATCCCTCCTTCTCTGTTTCGATTGTGAAATTACAAAATGAAACTTATGTGTGTTAACAATGGTAAACATAATCATAGCAACTGGTAAAGCATGATCGGCTAACGGCGGGTCCAGAGCAGTTAAGATCACACTTATTTTGGTATTAATTTCTGTTGACGTAATTTTTTTTATGTCGTGCTTTCTGGATTGGTGACACTTAGTTGTCTATCGATTTTTTTTTACCATGCCATTGCCAATTTCTTTTAACTCATGAAATTTGAATGTCACCTTGGTAGCCTCCTTCTCTTTTTTCTTTTTCAAATGCTTTACAGTTCATCGGTGCCAATTAAAAATTTCAAAGAAAACAGACAAAGAATGTTCATGTTATCATATTGTCATTTTTAATGCTGTAAATATATAATTTCC
Source organism: Mytilus galloprovincialis (assembly GCF_965363235.1). NCBI lineage: Eukaryota > Metazoa > Mollusca > Bivalvia > Mytilida > Mytilidae > Mytilus > Mytilus galloprovincialis. Next base: position 1,207,624 of record NC_134839.1, on the reverse strand, counting down.
TTAATTGGTTTACTGTTAGATGTTTTTGAAACTCAAAAGTTCAATAAATTTAAACATACTTGGACCACACCAATAATACTTTCTAATAAATTTTACTCTATTAAAAAAGAACAAGATAGGAATGATTGCCAATTAGAATAATCTCCATAAGAAACCAAATGACACAGAAATTAACAGCAATAGGCGACTGTACGACCTTCAACAATGAACAAAGCCAATACCGCATATTCAGCTATAAACGGCCACAATATCACACATGAAAACAATTCAAACAAGAAAACTAACGGCCTAATTAAGGTACAAAAATGAACCAAAAACAAATATGTAACACATCAACATAGGACAACCACCAAATTACAGCTCCTGTCTTGAGAAATGCACATATAGAAGGAATGTGGTGGGTTAAACTCGTAAGCGGGATCCCAAACCTTCCTAAATCTAGGTCAGTTGTGTAACAGTACAATATAAGAACGAACTATATAAATCAGTTGAAAAAGGCTAAACTTATCAGATGGGTATAAATAGAAATACATGTAAAGAAACATAAAGTGGACATGGCAGGGTAAGTTCCTTATATTTCGGACACACTCAGATAACATGGAATTCGTCTTCAATACACTGACGGCAAATTGTACATATACAGCGTGACAATTCAATTCATTGGTAGTTTCAAGTTTCAACTGTCAGCGAATAAAAAGAAAGTCTTAGTTTTAAAAGTTCTCTCAATATAGTACTTTATTTTTAACTAACTATTTTAAATATTTATTTAGTTGATGGTTGTTGTATACTTCTTTGTAGGTGACAGTCTGCTGATCTCTGGCCAGGCGGGACAACAATTCAGTACAAAAGATGTCGATAATGACGCCTGGAGCTCTAGCTGTAATCCTACCTACCATAAGGGAGGCTTTTGGTTTAAATACTGTTGCAGGGCGGATTTAAATGGATTTTATTACAGTTCTGGGGTTGATGCCGTAGATTCATGCCACTGGATAACATTTACAGGTGTTCGAGAGTCTCTAAAAACCATCTATATGATGACTCGATAATGTTGTTAGTACGTCTACAACAATAAACACAAGTGTACATAGTTTTACGAACGAAGAAAGTGAGAGAATAAAATAAACTCTAATTTTGTTTTGAACATATAAACATGAAATTCTAGTCATGGCTGTATCAATTCTATTTAAACTACTGCTGGTAATTTTACAATTTACCTTTTACCACACTGTTTCATGTGTTGAAAAAAATGAAAAAAAAATTTCTGGCGTCCGACGCGCTATATTGGATTTACCTGCATGAGGAACGATTTTTAGAAACCAAGAATGTATAATACTCCAAAAAGTTGAAGAGTTTCATGACCAAAAAAAGGAACTGAAATTATAACCATGCATAAGAAACATAGATGGCCTATGGTCTTTTAATTTTGTTTTAATATTTAATGTAATTCATAAGTGAATTGCTCGATAAATTACACAAAACTTGAAAATAAGGTGATGCATTTACGTTTGAAACAGTATCGTGATTTTAAAAATGATTTATTCATTTATTGAGAATAATCAAGTCTTGTTACTCTTTTTCGTCTGGCGTACAGATTTTAATCCAGGTAGATGTGATGAGTTTACATTGAATTAACTATAACTGGGTCGATGTCACTGCTTGTTGAGTTTCCTCTACGAGGATGTCACAAGACCAACATTTTTGTGTTGACATGAGTAATCATTGATATGGTAATAACCATGAATCAACTGTTTACAAAACTTTGAATTTTTGAAATACTAAGATTTTTTTTTCTTTATGAAATATAAACCCGTTTGTTTTTTGTAGCAATTATGTATAGATGGGAACTAGTATAACTAGTTGATACTAGTTATCCTACAGTACGTACTATTTATAAAGTTTGATGCTAGGTGCATAAGGCACGATAAAAAAATTGCGGTTTCTACGGGTGTGGTTTTATAGCACTATATAAAGTTTGCCATTTACATGTATTAACATCGAAGGTGCTCAAAATTACGTCGAATTGAAGTTAGTTACATTGGTATATATACAGTTGCTATGTTTATTAAAAGTAAAATCACAAAAATACTGAACTTAGAGGAAAATCAATTCGGAAAGTCCATAATCACATGGCAAAATCAAAAAACAAAACGTATCAAAAACGAATGGACAAGAACTGTCATATTCCTGACTTGATACAGGCATAACATACCATTTAAATGTTGTTTGCATCGAAGAAATCTGTTCAATACAGTGAAATAAAATATTGTATCGCAAGACAAAATAATATGTTACTGCGAGCAGTATTTCTATGTTTGTCTTGTTTATAGTTAATAGCTTATTGAATTTAGAACAGCGATACTTTTAATTCGGACGAGCAAGGTAACATAGCTGTGTTTGGCAAAACCTATCTGAAATTGGGATCTGCAATGCTCTTCAACTCCTTTCTAGATATCTAAAGTTTCATAAAGTTGGCATGAGGTCATATAAGATATCAAACCAAGTATATCGTAAGAGCCACACCCAATGACTATTGTGAATGTTGGATTTATGTAACTTTTACATGAAAGTTTAAACTTAATTTTTATTTTACCGTATTAGAAGAGGTCAAAGATAAATAACTAGACGTTTAGTCATGAATTGTTGAAATTCCCATCTGTTACAGTTACTTTACTTTTATGTAATGTTTACAAACAATCATTGTTACCATTTTTCTAATTTTTGGCGCCGTGAATGGCAAAAAATATATGTTTGTTTGGTATATAAAATGCTATCATTATACAGTTGTGTGTCAAAGACGACATGTTTTTTTTTTAAATGTGTTACAGAGTCACAATTTCACGTCAATGTTCAATGTTATCTGTGGTTGATGTTTGAAATAAGTTATATTATCGCTATTTTGTGCATTTTTCCTTTCATCTTTTTTTGTGATAATTTTCATATCATTCTACTCGCTTGAGATGGATAATTATCGCTAGAAACTAAGCATGCACGTGGCGTTGCTAACGAAATTGACATGAAATTGACAACGTCGTCATAGGTAAAATAGCGATAAATATATTATCATTGTACATCTCAACTCGATTGCCTTTCTCGCTTTCGCCGTCCCGGCTCAAGCGAGAAAATCAATCTCGTTGAGATGATCACCGATAATCTATAAATACATTAATAGTATATCAAATTTAATAGGTAATCTTATCATTTGAATCATCTCTGATCGGCTAACGTTAAAATGCTACATTTGGGAACTAAGGGGTAGAGGTTATTTCGTTGTAAAACATCTAGTAATTTATCAGTGTTTGGTTTGTTCACAAAAACGGAATACTAGTAGATAAAACTAAAAACAAAGAAAACAATCTGTATATAAAATGGACCTTGGTATTAAAAAAGGTGTCTTTATATCTTTTATTAGAATAAAATGTATATGATCACTGATTTCATATAAAATCTTGGTGTTTTATTGGATATTTTTAACTTCTGTACTTGATCAATGATATAATGGATAATCCATGAAAAAAGAAATTTCATGTGAATGTGTACATTCTGCCTTATTGTGCATTTTTAATACATATTTATTTGTTTTATTGTGATTTAGATTATAACATGGTGTTGACTTCTAAGCAGAAAGTTGATAAAAAGCTCATTGGAAGGTACCAAGACCTTCGTTGATAAATATTCCGTATTAACTTATCAAATGATACACGAAGGTCTAGTAGTATAGATTATTGGTACTGAACTTGTTTATCATCTTAATAACGTGTTAAAGTATTCTTTAATTTGTCTTTATGTATATTACTTTTCCTGTTTAGTCTGTTTGATACACATGACTTGGCTCTGTACTTATACATCCCGTCATTGTGTTATAGTTCTATGATAATTTGTGTTTTCTTGTTTTTCATTTTTTTTCTAATGTGCTTTGTATATATGCCTTTTTGTGTATTTTTTCGATACATATGACATGGCTATTTACTTATATATCCCGTCATTGTGTTAATATGTTATGGTACATTTTTGTATTCTTTTCATTAACTTTTGCTCATGAACTTTGTTGATATGCATTTGTGTGCTTCTTTGTTATAAATTTGTTTGTTTTTATAGTGATTAAGATTATGACACAACGGTCTACTGTACACATATTTTTGGACATTTATACCTAATATGTCTGTTTGTTTTGTTCATACATTTCAATATATGGAATTTTATGCGACTGTCATATAAGTGTGAGGTTTAGCTATCCATCACACCAGGTTTAATGTACGAATTTCTACATAAAAAAATGCCTGCAACATGTCAGGAATATGACAGTTGTTATCCATTTGTTTGACGTATTTGAACTTTTGATTTTTCCCTTTGATTACGGACTTCAGTATTTTTGTGATTTTACTTTTAACAAAAAATAAAGTGTGCATTAACGAATTCAGAGTGGACGTGGGCTGATACTTGTATATCCAAACAACAAACAGACACTAAGTACTGATCTAAGAGTACTCGCGTTTACTGTCAGCTAGTTTAAAGCCATCAACAACTAAACAAAATCAAAAAATGCATCTAAAATTGCATTTCGTTCGTAGCTTAATATTATATTTTCCCCATTATTTTGGACATTATCTCGTTTTAATTGTTTAAGATTTGTCAATTCATGGCCTTTTATAGATGACTATGCGGTATGGGTTTTGTTCATTGTTGAAGGTCGTACAGTGTTCTTTAAATAATGTCATTTGGTCTGTGGTGAAGAGTTGTCACATTGCAATCTTACATCTTCTAATTTTCATATTTCAAAAATCAGAAATTTCTAATAAATCAATGTACGTTTTGTCGAGCTCAATTATGTGGTATGTTTTCATATAACCTTAATCTATCAAAAGGTATTCACATCCCGCTAGATCATATTTCGCTGATTATTTTCCAGATTTTTTTTTATCGATTTTCCACTATAGGGTCCTTACTTTAGATATTTTTCGTTTTGTGATAACAAAGATATACTTTATATAAAAAAGAAGATGTGGTATTATTGCCAGTGAGACAACTCTCCACAAGAGACCAAAATCGGTCACCGTACGGCCTTCAACAATGAGCAAAGCTCATACCGCATAGTCAGCCATAAAAGACCCCGAAATGGAAATGTAAAACAATTATAATTAGTAAACTAACGCCCGAATTTATGTACAAAAAATGAAAGAAAAACAAAATTGTAACACATAAACAAACGACAACCACTGAAATACAGGCTACTGACTTGGGACAGGCACATTCATGCAGAATGTGGCGGGGTTAAACATATTAGCGGGATCCCAACCCTCCCCTAACCTGGTACAATGGTTTTATAGTACAGTACCCGTTTGTTTAAGGAATCTTTAAGCTATAACTTTACAGTATAGACTGAATTTAGCAAAAAAAAAACATATTAAGGTCTATCAAATTTTCAAACTCAATGTCATCTTTTCTAATTTGGTATAAACACTTTGCAATGTTTTACCCGCTTCTTGTAAAAACGGGATTCAAAAATATGTGAATGCATGTTTTCCTCGACAATAATTACAAGACGATTAGCAAAGTTTCGCTATGCCTATAATTCCGTAAACAGGATAAACATCGAAACACTGTTTGAGGCTGTAAACTTGATGGTATGATCGCTGCTTAATTGTTGTATGTTACGGTCAACATTTCTGGCCAGAATGCTTGTACAGACAGGAATACACTACCGAATTGAAGTTGCTACGTTAATAGACCAAACCCATCAATTTCATCTTTTTAACTTAATCTGGACTTCACCTTCCTTATTTGTTTGCTAATTTCCTCTTATTTATACACTTTCCAATAGCACGTCATGGGTTCACATTTCCTCTTATTTATACACTTTCCAATAGTAATATAGTCAATAGGAACTTATGTAATCTATATTATGTGTAAAATTTAAAAATAAATTTATTTGAATTATACATGCACAGTGTACATAAAGTTAAGGTTAATAAATTTGAAAGTCCAAAATGTTTCAAAACATTAAAACAAATGATTAAGGATGGTAATAACCTATTGATTTCCAGACACTTTTATCTAATCTTTTTTAAATTTTTAACTTCAATTTTAAGAACATTTTGATAATTGATTTTATAAAACCTAGCTGTAACTTCCTAGTTGCGTTTTGGTTAAGTCATAATTTGTGAGGGTTTTAAGACACCTTTGATAATTTTTATATTTTTTATCAAAGGGTTTTAATTTCATGGCAAGGAGAAAGATATAAAAGCTAACAGTTTAAGTCGTTTGTAGGCGGAACCCGTGTCTAGCTAACACAATTTAAAACCAGATATCACTGATGAGTTTTCTTTTATAATTAGTGTTTTATATTCCATGGTTGTTGATATCAAAGACCTTTAAGTATACCTCTTATGTCATATGACAACTGATAAAGCAATTGCTTGGATGGTTTTCATTTTAATCTGTTTAAAAAATCCTTTGATAGACACACAGTACACAAAGCGTTTGACTCAATAATTGCATTGTACATTACTCACTGCCTCGAAGATGCCTATATCAGATACATGTTTATCTCATTATATCATATGTAGGATTAACAATTTAGCTTTATTAGTATTTGACAGTACAGAATTTATAAATACTACGGTACGACATGTTTTCAAACTTCGAAACAGACTCCTTGGTGTTTTTCCATACAATACAATGCAATGTAAAATATTTTGCCCCATAACACCCATTTAGTTTTTCATATAAGACTTAATATAAAACAAAATTTTAGAAGATTCTTGATTTTCTTTCTTTTGTTTTCGGCTCCAATAATACCAATGCAAATATTAGGTAAAAGTCCGAGTCAGCCTTTTCCCGCCATATTTTAAATCTCAAATATCTCAAAAAGGAGGTCCATGACCAATCAATATTTTTAGCTTACTTTTTATCCTTAATTGATGCTTTACCAGCTTATATTATCAATTTTAACTTCTTAATTTATTAATTTTCACCTAACCTCACCTAAGTACATCCTTAATCGCTTAACTGTGTACTATCTGTTCGATGTTGTTTTTTTTCTATCCTGATGAACATTTATGCCTTAAACGGCTCTACAAGCATTCATTTGATAAAATGGAGAACATTATAAAACACAGTGCTTCATGATATTTCAAACATGTTGAGGATTTACAGTTTATTTTACATTGCATTATGCCATACCCAACTGGCCAAATCCACGATACAAAATCGTGCTCAAAATTCAAAACGAAACATTCAATATGACAATGTATACAAGTCCGACAACTTATTGTAGACGGTAAAACAATCAAGCGTTGTAGCCTACATTGCCTCATGCGCAGACCACAATGATTGTAGATCTGTGGTATTTAATGGAAACGACCGCAGGTGTCAAGCATTCAACAGAGATTTTACCAATCAACAGGAATTTCTGAAAGTGGATGGAGTCATTGTGAAGTTTACCCAGGTAATATTATGTACAATGTTATATAATAGACAGTAGAAATAAATGTCAATATATGGATTTAATGTGACTGTCATACAGTGAGAGGTTAAGCTAGCTATATAATCAGGTTTATATACAAAAGAAAATGTCTGTACCAAGTCTGGAATATGACAGTTGTTATCAATTCGTTTGATGTGTATGAGCTTTTGATTTTGCCATTTGATGAGGGACTTTCCTTTTTGAATTTTCCTCTGAGTTCAGTTTTTTTTTTTTTTTTTTATTATTTTACTTTTTACATAAACCCGGAAAACGCAAAGTTTCTTTAATTCGTAGGAAATGTCAAGATTGAATTACACCTGCATATACAACTGATATATTTTAATAAGTAGTAAAATAGAATAATACATACTTGTCTATATTGAGATATGTATTAATCGCTTTATCATATACTTCCGACAATTGTTTTATGTATGGCAAATTAACAAATAAAATAACTAAAACAGTCAAAAAAATTATATAAAAATTATTTTATGAATCCAACAAATACACTATAATTGCCCAACAATAACATCACTACCTCCATATTTATTTATTTTAGGTTTGATAAGATCAATTATCAAAATGTTCTTCAAATTGAAGTTAAAAATTTGAAAAAGATTAGATGAAAGTGTCTGAAAATAAATAGGTTATTACCATCCTTAATCATTTGTTTTAATGTTTTGAAACATTTTGGACTTTCAAATGTATTAACCTTAACTCTACGTACACTGTGCATGTATAATTCAAATATATCTATTTTTGAATTTTACACATAATATAGATAACATAAGTTCCTATTTAGTAACTAAAACTGTCACTGCACTGATATATAGTTTGTGTCAATGGCATGAGCTGTTGGAACGGATATAGAGGAGGAGATGTGTGTCCATAAAGTGTGCTTGTGTAAAGTGTGTAAAGAAGAGGAAATGTGAACCCATGACGTGCTATTGGAAAGTGTATAAATAAGAGGAAATGTGAACCCATGACGTGCTATTGGAAAGTGTATAAATAAGAGGAAAGTAACAAAACAAATAAGGAAGGTGAAGTCCAAATTAAGTTAAAAAGATGAAATTAATGGGTTCGATGTATTAACGTCTTCAATTCGGTAGTTTATCCCTGTCTGTACAAGCATTCTGGCCAGAAATGTTGACCGTAACATACAACAATTAAGCAGCGATCATACCATCAAGTTTACAGCCTCAAACAGTGTTTCGATGATTATCCTGTTTACGGAATAATAGGCATGGCGAAAATTTGCTAGTCATCTTGTAATTATTGTCGAGGAAAACATGCTTTCACATATTTTTTAATCCCGTTTTTACAAGAAGCGGGTAAAATATTGCAAAGTGTTTATACCAAATTAAAAAAGATGACATTGAGTTTGTAAATTTGATAGACCTTAATATTTGTATGCTAAATTCAGCCTATACTGTAAAGTACTTTGAAATATATTAGCTTAAAGATTCCTTAAACAAACGGGAACTGTACTATAATACCACTGTACCAGGTTAGGGGAGGGTTGGGATCCCGCTAACATGTTTTACCCCGCCACATTATGCATGAATGTATGTGTCCCAAGTCAGTAGCCTGTATTTCAGTGGTCGTTTGCTTATGTGTTACAAGTTTGTTTTTCGTTCATTTTTTTGTACATAAATTCGGCCGTTAGTTTTCTAATTTGAATCGTTTTACATTGCCATTTCGGGGCCTTGTATAGCTGACTATGCGGTATAGGCTTTGCTCATTGTTGTTAATTTCTGTGTCATTTTGGTCTCTTGTGGAGCGTTGTCTCACTGGCAATAATACCACATCTTCTTTTTTATATAAAGTATATCTTGGTTATCACAAAGCGAAAAATATCTAAAGTAAGGACCGTATAGTGGAAAATCGATAAAAAAAACAATCTGGAAAATAATCAGCGAAATATGATCTAGCGGGATGTGAATACCTTTTAATAGATTAAGGTTATATAAAAACATACCACATAATTCAGCTCGACAAAACGTACATTGATTTATAAGAAATTTCTGATTGTTGAAATATGAAAATTAGAAGATGTAAGATGGCCAACGTGACATCTCTTCACCACAGACCAAATGACATAGACTATTTAAAGAACACTGTACGACCTTCAGCAATGAACAAAACCCATACCGCATAGTCATCTATAAAAGGCCCTGAATTAACAAATCTTAAACAATTAAAACGAGATGAATAATGTTCAAAATAATGGGGAAAATATGATATTCAGCTACGGACGATATGTAATCTAAGATGCATGTTTTCGATTTTGTTTAGTTGTTAATGGTTTTAAACTAGCTGAGGAGTAAACGCGAGTACTCTTAGATCAGTACTTAGTGTCTGTTTGTTGTTGGGATATACAAGTATAAGCCCACGTCCACTCTGAATTCGCTAATGCACACTTTATTTTTTTGTTAAAAGTAAAATCACAAAAATACTGAACTCCGTGGAAAATTCAAAATGCAAAGTCCGTAATCAAATGGAAAAATAAAAAGTTCAAATACGTCAAACAGATGTATAACAACTGTCATATTCCTACTTGGTACAGGCATTTTTTTTATGTAGAAATTCGTAGATTAAACCTGGTGTGGTGGATAGCTAAACCTCACACTTATATGACAGTCGCATACAATTCCATATATTGAAATGTGTGAACAAAGCAAACAGACATATTAGGTATAAATGTCCAAAAATATGTGTACAGTAGTCAACGTTGTGTCATAATCTTAATCACTATCAAAACAAACAAACATATAACAAAGAAGCACACAAACGCATATCAACAAAGTTCATTAGCAAAAGTTAATGAAAAAAATACAAAAATGTACCATAGCATATTAACACAATGACGGGATGAATAAGTAGAGAGCCATGTCATATGTATCAAACAGACTAAACAGGAAAAGTAATATACATAAAGACAAATTAAAGAATACTTTGACACGTTATTAAGATGATAAACAACGTCAGTACCAATAATCTATACTTCAAGACCATCGTGTATCATTTGTGAAGTTGATACGGAATATTAATCAACAAGGTCTTGGTACCTTCCGATGAGCTTTTTATCAACTTTCTGCTTAGGAGTCAACACCATGTTATAATCTTAATCACCATAAAACAAACAAATATGTAATAAAAATGCACAATAATGCAGAATGTGCACACATGACAGTTCTGTTTTCATAGATTATCCATTTTATCATTGATCAAGTACAGAAGTTAAAAATATCTAATAAAACAACAAGATTTTATATGACATCAGTGACCAGATACATTTTATTGTAATAAAAGATATAAAGACACCTTTTTTAATACCAAGGTCCATTTTATATACAGATTGTTTTCTTTGTTTTTAGTTTTATCTACTAGTATTCACTTTTTGTGAACAAACCAAACACAGATAAATTACTAGATGTTTTACAACGAAATAACCTCTACCCTTTAGTTCCCAAATGTAGCATTTTAACACTAGCCGATCAACTCTACAGAGATGATTCAAATGATAAGATTACCTATTAATTTTGAGTTGATATATACTCATAATGTATTACAACTTATTTCAAACATCAACCACAGATAACATTGAACATTGACGTGAAATTGTGACTATGTAACACATTTTTAAAAAAACATGTCGTCTTTGACACACAACTGTATAATGATAGCATTTAATGTACCAAACAAACATAAAACAACATATATTTTTTGCCATTCACGGCGCCAAAAATTAGAAAAATGGTAGCAATGATTTTTTTTAAAACATTATATAAAATTTATATAACTGTAACAGTTGGGAATTTCAACAATTCATGACTAAACGTCTAGTAGTTTATCTTTGACCTCTTATAATACGGTAAAATAAACATTTAGTTGAAATTTTCTTGTAAAAGTTACATAAGTCCAACATTCACAATAGTCATATGATGTGGCTCTTACGATATACTTGGATTGATATCTTATTTGACCTTATGCCAACTTTATGAAACCTTAGATATATAGAAAAGAGTTGAAGAGCATTGCAGATCCCAATTTCAGATAGTTTTTGCAAACACAGCTATATTACCCTGCTCGTCCGAATTTAAAGTATTTCTATTCTAAATTCAATTGGCTATAAACAATAAACAAGATAAACACAGAAATAGAATTAGTTGCTCGCAGTAACATATTATTTTCTCTTGCGATACAATATTCTATTTTCACTTGATTTTACAGATTTCCTCAATGCAACCTACCTATAAATACATATAATAAACATAGCAGCAACTGTGTTTATACCAATGTGACTAACTTCGATTCGACGTAATTGCAAGCACCTTCGATGCTAAAACATTTAAATGCCAAACTTTAAATAGTACTATAAAACGCCACCCATAGAAATCGCAACAACTTTTCTGGTGCCTTATTCACCTATCATCAAACTTTATAAATAGTACGTACCGTATACTAGTTCCCATCTATATATAATTGCTACAAAAAGCTTACGGGAAAAACTAATTTCAAACGAAATGAAATGTATTTCATGAAGTAAAAAAAATATCATGTCAACACAAAAGTGATGGGCTTGTGCCATCTTCGTAGTGGAAACTCAACAAGCAGTGACATCGACCCAGCAATAGTAAATTCAATGTAACCTCATCACAACTACCTGGATTAAAAATCAGACAATATCCGATGAGAACAACCAATATAACATCAAAACCAAATACATGAATTTGGGATAGAAAAGTACCGTGACACGTCTTATAGTAACGTGAATTCACACTCAAAAAAAGGAGAAAACAAACGACACAACGGAAACACAACGTAAAAATGTTACACACACAGAAACGAACTATGATATAACAATGGCCATTTTTCTGACTTGGTACAGGATCTTTTTAAAGAAAAAAATGGTGGGTTGAACCTGGTTTTGTGGCATGCCAAACCTCGCACTTTGATGGCATTGTTAAATATAACATTAAAATGACAACATAATAATATCAAACTTAACGTGAATGCATCACCTTATTTTCAAGTTTTGTGTAATTTATCGAACAATTCACTTATGAATTACAATTAAATTTTTAAACAAAATTAAAAGACCATAGGCCATCTATGTTTCTTAAGCATTCTTATAAGAAAATATTAAGGCATTATATAAATAAAGGCACCAGTAGTATACCGCTTTTCAAAACTCGTAAATCTTTGGACAAAAAACAAAATCGGGGTAACAAACCAAAACTGAGGGAAGCGTATTAAATATAAGAGGAGAACAACGACACAACAGCGATAAATAGCGATCCACGAAAATGCATGATGTATATAATGTTTTCTTTAATTTCCGATTTAATATAAATCAAAGTAAATACTTTCTCCGATTAATTGATTGCATTTTAACTTTATTTAACTCTCTTTCTTATTGAATGGTCATGGCTAAACATTATAAACCCGACTAAGCAAATATATTGTGTATATTATATATGATTTTAGTTCAAAGCAGCCTTATACACAGGGATTTATTTGTTTTACACAGTTTGATTTTGTTAACATGTCGAAATTTATTATGTTATCAATAATAAATGTCTCTGTCTTGCATTTATTAGTGTTGTATTCCTGTCATGAAATAATGTCATAAAAGCAGTATAACTAACATTGTCATGAAGCGCGAGGTTTGGTTAGCCACAAAACCATGTTCAACCCACCATTTTTTTAAATGTCATGCACCAAGTCAGGAATAAGGCAGTTTGTTTTCTAATAGTTCGTTTCTATGTATGTTACATTGTCGTTTGTTTTTGTTGCACTTCAGTGTTTCTGTTGTTTCGTTGTTTTCCTCTTATACATGTTATAGTTGATTTTTTTTCGGTTTTAGGTTCTTACGGATTTTTTCTCTCTCAATAGATTTAAAACTTTTGAACTGCGGTATACTACTGTTGCCTTTATTTAGTCGTGTATCACCGACACTGGTGATTGAATGGGTGAATCTGTCGTGATGTTGTCACTTGTTTAGACGTACTTAGGCAAATAATCTTTTCTATGACTGCATCTTACTATCCTTTTTGACAGATAATGTATCTTATCAATTCCATCTTCATGCCTAATATATCATGTTCTGTGATGCAGCTGACGAATAAAGGTTACATTAGTTCACCGCAAGCTTAATTTTCAGTTCAGTCTAGGTGGCCGAGTGGTCTTTAGCGCTCGACACAGTGCAGGCAGTATTGTCTCGATATCCCAACAGCATGAGTTTGAATTTCGATTTGCGGAAGCACATCAAATATAAAAGCATGTCATATTAAATAATTTCACAACTTTTTATCTGACGTATTTATTGAGAAGAAAAGTTTCCACAAAAAGACCACTTTCGAGTTTGTCCGTCACCGGAGAAAACTCGTCAAATTATAATCCTGGTACTTTTGATAACTATGTGCGCCTTTGTGACGTCATTTACCAGATAGAGGGGATCGCCTGTATCGCCTGTATCCCTGCACAATAAACGTTTATCAAGCGTCTTAGTGGTCGTCATTGTGAATATAAATAATATTTGTTCTGTAGGTACTTACTAACAATTTCCTAATGAATGCAGTGCTGAAAGACAATTATGAGGATTCAATTTGATGAATAATTCGTGCAATATAGCTTTATAGCTTTCCAACCACTTGCTCAACATTAGAACGGAGGTGACAACGCCCCTAAACGCACGAATGATGTTCACTAAAACCAAAGTTTTTGACGGAAATCCATCAAACTCGAAAGTTGTCTATTAGTTTGTGTTTATATTTTAACGGTTAACTGTAGCTAATTAATAACAAGAAATGTTTTAGTAAAACCCATGGTATTCTCAAAAGATCTAACTCTAAGTATTTTAAGGGATACGTAATTCCTCGAAACAGGGAAGAAAAAAATTATATGCAGCAGACAAAACCGTGCCACTGTTTTTTTCTCATTTAAATAGCATGTTTTTATAATGTAATGGCACTAAGAAAAATAAGAAAATTGTTTTAATTATTTTTCTCTGCAGTACTGTTGAGATATCACATTTTTACGGATTTTTTTGTGGGTTTTTTTTATTAGGCAACAAAGGAGATTTTCATTGTTTTGGTAGAATGAAATATTTGTTGGTTTTACGTTACGAATTGAAAATAAATGTTAAAAAACTTTGCACAGATTGCTTGTTTTGTACATATTGTTGCATTGGTTCAATAATTTCTTTAACATTATAACTACCAGAGGTTCGTTTCATATGACTTTATCACTGGTGACTGTAATATGAGTCCATAGGGACGAAACATACGTCTAGAATACTAAATTATAGGACTGTTGTGAATTCTAGAAAGTTTTCACAATGACTGTGTCATGTCATTGCGATGATTTTTTTTCATCACCGAGATTATTCCTGTCTCAGTAGTCAGCACCAAATTTTCTCCGTTGAAATACCACTCGGTTTGCAATGTTCTTCAACTTCGACGCTGATTTAGCTTTCCATTGCTCACAATAATTTACCCATAGTTTTTTATCTCTTCGTTCACCTTTACTCTTAGAAATAATGCAATCAGAAAATACCTAAAGGAAAATGCCAATATTCGGTTTAAAACAGTGCTTATCATTTATTGAATTTACAAACCTGGCTTCTTCTTGTTCAATATATATACATTTGAAACTTTGAATTTAATCGTTACATATCTAAATAAATAATGAATAAAACAAAAAAATTGTATAACATATTAACATGAAGTTTAAAACACATGTTTCAATTTATTGTATGCACTTTGGACGCAAATTAATTGAACGTGTTGTTTACATTTTTAAAGCACTGGTTCGATACCTCTGTGGTTGGACTTTCAGTCCCGATTGTATTATCAGCTCAGTAATCAATCTTCGATACAGTACTGACATGACAAATACTAATTTTTCTAAACTGTCCGTCTCAATTAAAAAATAAGTTTTCAAATCAGGCAAAGTTGATCTTTATTGAATTTGGTTATTATTTCAGTTCCTTTTTTTGGTCATGAAACTCTTCAACTTATTAGAATATTATACATTCTTGGTTTCTGAAAATTCAGCTTCGAGCGTTCCTCATGCAGGTAAATCAAATATAGCGCGTCGGACGAAAGAAATTATTTTTGTATTTTTTTCAACACATGAAACAGTGTGGTAAAAGGTAAATGGTAAAATTACCAAAAGTACTTTAAACAGAATTGAAACAGTCATGACTAGAATTTCATGTTTATATGTTCAAAACAAAATTAGAGTTTTTTTGTTCTCTCACTTTCTTCGTTCGTAAAACTATGTACACTTGTGTTTATTGTTGTAGACGTACTAACAACATTATCGAGTCATCATAAAGATAGTTTTCAGAGACTCTCGAACACCTGTAAATGAATTCCAGTGGCATGAATCTACGGCATCAACCCCAGAACTGTAATAAAATCCATTCAAGTCAGCAAAGCAGCAGTATTTGAACCAAAACCCTCCCTTATGAAAGGTAGGATTACAGCTAGAACCCCAGGCGTCATTATCGACATCTTTTGTACTGAATTGTTGTCCAACCTGGCCAGAGATCAGCAGACTGTCACCTACAAAGAAGTATGCAACAACCATCAACTTCATAAAACATTTGAAATAGTTAGTTAAAAATATAGTACTATATAGAGAGAACTTTTAAAACTAAGACTTTCTTTTTATTCCCTTACAGTTGAAACTGGAAACTACCAATGCATTGAATTGTCACGCCGTATATGTACAATGTGTCGTCAGTGTATTGAAGACGAATTCCATGTTGTCTGAGTGTGTCCGAAATATAAGGAATTTTCCCTGCCATGTCCATTTTATGTTTCTTTATATGTATTTTTATTTATACCCATCTGATAAGTTCAGCCTTTTTCAACTGATTTATATAGTTCGTTCTTATATTGTACTGTTACACAACTGACCTAGGTTTGGGAATGTTTGGGATCCCGCTTAACCTACAACATTCTGTATATATGTGCATATCCCAAGACAGGAGCTGTAATTCAGTGGTTGTCGTTTGTTGATGTGTTACATATTTGTTTTTCGTTCATTTTTTTACCTTAAAATTAGGCCGTTAGTTTTTTTGTTTGAATTGATTTCATGTGTGATATTGTGGCCTTTCATAGATGAATATGCGGTATCAGCTATGTTCATTGTTGAAGGTCGTACAGTCGCCTATTGCTGTTAATTTCTGTGTCATTTGGTCTCTTATGGAGAGTATTCTATTTGGCAATCATTCCTATCTTCTTTTTTTTCTTAGAGTAAAACTTATTAGGAAACATTACAAAACATGTATTGGTCTGGGCCAAGTATGTTTAAATTTATTGAACTTTTGAGTTTCAAGAACATCTAACAGTAAATTAGAAATTATATATTTACTGCATTAAAAATCATAGGCAATATGATAACATGAACATTCTCTGTCTGTTTTCATTGAAATTTTTAATTTCACCGATGAACTGTAAAGATCAAAGCAGTAAAGAATTTGAAAAAGAAAAAGGGGAGGAGGCTACCAAGAGACATTCAAATTTCATGAGTTAAAAGAAATTGATAATGCCATGTTAAAAACATTGATAGACAACTAAGTGTCACCAATCCAGAAAGCACGACATAAAAAAATTACGTCAACAGAAATTCATACTAAAATAAGTGTGATCTTAACTGCTCTGGACCCGCCGTTAGACGATCATGCTTTACACTATCGTCATGTTGATCATTGTTAACACACATTTTGTTTATAAGTCTCATTTTGTAATTTCACAATCGCAACAGAGAAGGAGGGATTGTGATTTCAACCATGGGAATACATCAATGCTAAGTTTAAAGATGCCATTACGGCAATGCAACGCATGATAACGTTAGTAATTCGTTCAAAAGGGGGACCCCATCTTTACGACTTTTCCAGTGCAGCTCAATGCTCAAATTTGGGAAGCTAAATTCTCCCCATTTCCCACATAGTTTTGTCCTCAATTAACTCTGCATGGATCTTAACTGACTAACAATGTCAACTTCTAAGTGTAAGTAAAGATATTGAAGATATTCACATCATTTATTGTATGCTAAATGAAAGAGATGTGTTCATCATATTCACCATTTGAACCATTTAGTAATAACATTAACGGTACCAATTTTTCTGCACCAGATGTGCATTTCGACAAAACATGTCTCTTCAGTGATGCTCGTGGCCAAAATATTTGAAATCCAAAGTTTATATAAAAGATGAAGAGCTATAATCCAAAAGGTCCAAAAAGTATAGCCAAATCCGTGAAAGGAATTAGAGCTTTGCATGAGGGAGATACATTCCTTAATTTTTAATAACTTCTAACAATTTGCAACAGCAAATTTTAATAACACAAACAATCCGCATTTTCAAGCCAGTACCGAAGTACTTGCTACTGGGTTGGTGATACCCTCGGGGACTAACAGTCCACCAGCAGAGACATCGAGTAAGAGGACACATCTGTATAGTGGAAGAATAGTCTACAAGACAATGCCTTTTACTTTTATTCCTATCTGTATAGTTTCTGTATGATGATTACGTAATATGAATGAAGAAAAGCATTTGCAAGAAGAGTGTTCGTATTTGACACAACGTTTTGGAATTTTGGGTCCTCAGTGCCCTTTAACTTTGTACTGGTTTGGCTTTAAAACTATTTAGATCTAAGCGTCACTGATGAGTCCTGTGTAGACGAAACGCGCGTCTGGCGTATTATATTATAATCCTTGTACCTTTGATAACTATTGGTCTCTAATGCTGGTAGTTTGATGGAAAACAAGTTATTAAAACATTAAGAAATTTATAAAAACCTTTAAGATATCAGTTGTGGATATCAAAATTATTTTACTTTGAGCATTAATAGACACTTATTGTCGAAATGTGCATCTAATGTGGGGATATGGGAAACGTTATTATTATTTCATAATATGTTTTTACATGAATCAGAGTGACTTTGTACAAAGTATGAATTATCCCTTCCAAAAACAACATGTTTGTTTCTGTGTTGGCCCTTCTTATAAATGAAATGAATATGGACTTATTTTTTCAAACTGTCATTTAATTTTACAACGAGGACCACAAGTGTAAACGTACCGACGCCTAATATTCTAATAATGTTAGAATATGCCAATAATTCTAATAATGTTAGAATATGCCAAATATTCTAATAATGTTAGAATATGCCAAATATTCTAATTATGTTAGAATATGCCAAATATTCTAATAATGTTACAAGATGAAAGATTTAGATTACATGTACGCTAAAAGGTCATTGAAACTCTTCAGTATTTAAATTTGTTACACATCTTCTTTCGGGTACGTGTGTTCACAGTAGCTTTGAAGCCTGTATTTAATTATTGATAACATTGATGTTAAGTTGAAAAGAGAACATTTTACGTTACTTTGTTTGTAAAGACACGTATGCGATATTTGTTAGTAATACATTTAAGGAATGTCTCGTTCCTCGTCTTTCGTTGAAATTCCACAGGAACATGAATCAGAACTTTATTTATTCAGTATTTCGTTTTGTGTAAGTGTCATGGTAGTATATGTTTATTTGTATCTGACTTAAAGGTCAGTACCTTAATGATTTTTTTTCTGATTTTTTTTTATTCAGACATTTTTGAAAACCAACTATTTTCAGATTTGATAAGCAGATAAAATACGAAGAATTAAAAAAAAAAACATCTCACAAAAGGTATTCAGCTGTAGCCTGCATGTAGAGGGTACCCAAGTTAAAAAAATGACCCCAACAGTTGTCAGTAAGGAGTGAATTTAAACTTGGTTCAGTAGTCTACAGACGGTCATTTGGACCACAAATACGGAATTTCACGATTTTTTCCGATTCTTGACTTCAAATGGATCCGAAACCGGAAGAAGTCGTTCCCTATGCGTATTTCAATAATAATTTAATCAGTAGCTATATGCATGCGGGTTTGCACTATTTTTGCAAGTTTTAGGCCTCTGAACTTCCTATGTTAGACACAGAAGGGAAGCCCACCCCTCCAGAAAACCGAGTTTCATCCGATTTCGTATTTGTGCTCAAAATGCAATTGATACATGAGAAAAATGACTATAGATAGCCTCAGAATGACGGAACATGCATAACTTTCAAAATAAGAATCATAAAGCTGACTTCTAAAAGTATAGGACGCCATTGGAGTCAAATAACGGTGGTCTGGGTACGCCAGTCATATGACGGACAGGTACCGCATGGTAAAGGTTAAAATTATATGACAATCCTATTTTACAGTTTCTTATGAGCAAAGTTGTTCATCGCTAATTTGCTGTTGTTGTTGGCTACATGTGTCTCTGTTTTAAAATGTTCATCTTTTTTACAAGCTTTGTATACAATTGAGGAGAAAGGGTGGTTTCTCAAACATTACATCCTAGTCGTCACCTCCATCTGTATTGTTGATTCGTTTATGTTAGTTAAAGTATTGCCGTCTCATATGACAGTTGAACCATGTTGTGTGAGCTACACTCCTGGACTTACCTGCTGTGCCACTGTATTCCGATAAGTAAAGCCTATAATTGTCGTTCTTAGGACCGATATAAAAGTCGGTATAATGAGCATACTTCCATATACCATCCCAGGTCTGCATCAGAATAAGCAATTCATTTCCACCAGAAAGTGTCAAATGGTACAATGCCTCATTTCCTTTAAGAAATAATATGGTCATTGAAATAATTATTTACCAAATAAATTTAGTATTGAAATATATTTTATATCTTATATAGATTCAACCAATGTACCAGTGTGTTACAGTATTTCTTTACTTTTAGGCCACACCAATTTAATTCCTTGTTCGACAGACCCGCCCGCACCTATTTTTTTTCAAAACAGATTTTTTTTATTTTTTTTTTTATATTCCCGCTTTCCGCATCCGTAAATGTAATCATGTCCATTTCCCACACCGTTTTTTTTTGTAAATATTATAAAAAGATATAAACATTTGTCTTTAGATCAAAGTGTTTTAAACCTGTATATAACTATTTTAAACCCACCTATTAGCACCCCACCACACTGTACATATCTGTGAAACCAATTAATCCCAAGTTGTGGTGCTCCGAAATATAACAGCGGAAATACCTATACAGAACTAAACATAGGTTTCTTTCCCCCTTACTTATATTCCCTATCACAAAATGTTCGTTGTTAGAATAAAATACAAGGAACTTCCGAAAGAGTTGCCTTCAACTGCAATTATATTGTATGCTGGCGAATCAAAACTATCCATAGCCGCTGTATGTTTATGCACCTGTCCTGATTGATTCAGGGACCTGTCGTTCAGCAGTTGTCTTTGTTGATGTGGTGCATTGGTATTTTCCCGTTTGGATATATAAATTAGATCGTTGGTTTTCCTGTTCGAATTGTGTACACTAATGATTTTGGGGTCCCTAATAGCTTGCTGTTTGGTATTGATCAAAGCCCTGTTTAAAAGGCCGTACTTTGACCTGTGTTTGTTATTATCAGGTTGGTAACAATACCCCCCGGCCCCCCTTTTCAGACAAGGGGTCATTTTACTGTTGTAGAAAAGAAAATAGAAATACCAAGGATTTGTAAAGTGCTACTATACAAAACCTTTGATAACTTGGAATTTTTTACTCAAATAGAGTTTAAATACAACATATTTTTAACAACTTTTCTTAAAGAGGGTCCTCTTAATTTGAATAATATTAAACTGTTAAAGTAAATGTGTTAACATGGTTAAAGTCCAAAAATATTACAAAATTCTTGGACCATTAAATACCATATAGATATATAGTTCTTTAGGAAAATATGAGCCCTTTTGTACTAAAAAGTGTTTTTTACAAAAAATATATTATAGAGTTATATTGACCCCTCATTAAAAGGGATATTTATAACATTAAGGGGTTGTTCCCAACCTGATTATGACTTGGATGGAGAATTGTCTCATCGTCAGTCACACATACAAAGACCAGATTTAATTATTCAATTATTTCTTGGTAAACAGGGAGAAAAATACTTCATAAATTAAAGAAATGTCAAAGTACCAGTGATAAATCAAATTTTAATATTGTCAAATCCTACTATTTTATGTTTACAAAAAAAATATATAATCGCTCGCCTTTTCTTTTCAAGATTCGCCTCAAAAACTTGCAAATTAAATATTTTTTTATTAAAATTTTCAAATCGCTCGCTCGCCCTAATTTTTGGAGTCCAAAAATCCGTAGAACAAGAAATTAAATTGGTGTGGCCTTAGTGACCGTTTTTAATTTCAAAATTTAAAACTCTAGACTTGTCGAGATTTTTGATTTTGAATATTCAAAAAGCTCGAAAAGCCTCGCGTTTTTTAAAAATTTAAATGTAACTGTTGAGAGAGGGGAGATGTCGTAATTCACGAGAAACAGTGGTCGAATCTATTTCCCTCATGATTTTTATACGATATCTAAATAAAGTAAGTTCTTTCTTTCCAAAAATTTCCGAAAGTAATGTTCTTTGAGTGTGACGTCATCAGGTATTGTCGCTTTAATAGCTTTATATTTAAAAGACATCAATACATTTTGACGTCATAATTGATGTTCAACCGATCATTTGTCGAGAACAATTTTTTCTCTAGAGAAGAGAAATACAGATTTCACCACTGCATCAAGTGTGTTACGATATTTCTCCCCTCGAGACAGTTAAATTTTAATATTTAAAGCGCGAGGCTTGCCGAGCTATTTAAATAATTCAAAGTTAACTGTCGAAAGTGGAGAAATATTGTAACACACTTGATGCAGTGGTGAAATCTATATTTTTCTTCTCTAGACAAAATATTGTTGACGTCATCAGGCATGGTCGTCTTTTTAGCTCACCTGGCCGAAAGGCCAAGTGAGCTTTTCTCATCACTTGGCGTCCGGCGTCCGTCGTCGTCCGTCGTCGTCGTCCGTCGTCGTCCTGCGTTAACTTTTACAAAAATCTTCTCCTCTGAAACTACTGGGCCAAATTTAACCAAACTTGGCCACAATCATCATTGGGGTATCTAGTTAAAAAAATGTGTCCGGTGCCCCGCCCAACCAACCAAGATGGCCGCTATTGCTAAAAATAGAACATAG
Organism: Mytilus galloprovincialis; assembly: GCF_965363235.1. Lineage (NCBI taxonomy): Eukaryota > Metazoa > Mollusca > Bivalvia > Mytilida > Mytilidae > Mytilus > Mytilus galloprovincialis. The sequence continues at coordinate 1,185,095 of NC_134839.1, read as the reverse complement.
GGGTAAAATGCAGTTTTTGGCTTATAACTCAAAAACCAAAGCATTTAAAGCAAATCTGACGCGGTAATATTGTTCATCAGGTCAAGATCTATCTGCCCTGAAATTTTCAGATGAATCGGACATTTCGTTGTTGGGTTGCTGCCCCTGAAATGGTAATTTTAAGGAAATTTTGCTGTTTTTGGTTATTATCTTGAATATTATTATAGATAGAGATAAACTGTAAACAGCAATAATGTTCAGCAAAGTAAGATCTACAAATAAGTCAACATGACCAAAATGGTCAGTTGACCACTTTAGGAGTTATTGCCCTTTATAGTCAATTTTTAACCATTTTTCGTAAATCTTAGTAATCTTTTAGAAAAATCTTCTCCTCTGAAACTCCTGGTCCAAATTTAACCAAACTTGGCCATAATCATTATTGGGGTATTTAGTTTAAAAAATGTGTCCGGTGCCCCGTCCAATCAACCAAGATGGCCGCCATGGCTAAAAATAGAACATAGGGGTAAAATGCAGTTTTTGGCTTATAACTCAAAAATCAAAGCATTTAAAGCAAATCTGACGCAGTAAAATTGTTGATCAGGTCAAGATCTATCTGCCCTGAAATTTTCAGATGAATCGGATATTCCGTTGTTGGGTTGCTGCCCCTGAAATGGTAATTTTAAGGAAATTTTGCTGTTTTTGGTTATTATCTTGAATATTATTATAGATAGAGATAAACTGTAAACAGCAATAATGTTCAGCAAAGTAAGATCTACAAATAAGTCAACATGACCAAAATGGTCAGTTGACCACTTTAGGAGTTATTGCCCTTTATAGTCAATTTTTAACCATTTTTCGTAAATCTTAGTAATCTTTTAGAAAAATCTTCTCCTCTGAAACTACTGGGCCAAATTTAACCAAACTTAGCCATAATCATCATTGGGGTATCTAGTTAAAAAAATGTGTCCGGTAACTTGGCCAACAAACCAAGACGGCCGCCATGGCTAAAAATAGAACATGGGGGTAAAATGCAGTTTTTGGCTTATAACTCAAAAACCAAAGCATTAAGAGCAAATCTGACAGGAAATAAAATTGTTGATCAGGTCACGATCTATCTGCCCTGGAATTTTCAGATGAATCGGATAATCGGTTGTTAGGTTGCTGCCCCTGAATTGGTAATTTTGAGGAAATTTTGCTGTTTTTTTGTTATTATCTTGAATATTATTATAGATAGAGATAAACTGTAAACAGCAATAATGTACAGCAAAGTAAGAACTAAAAATAAGTCAGTATGACCAAAATAGTCAATTGACCCCCTAAGGAGTTATTGCCCTTCATAGTCAATTTTTAACAATTTTCTTAAAATTTGAAGATTTTCAATAACATTTTCCACAGAAACTACTGTTATAGATAGAGATAATTGTAAGCAGCAAGAATGTTTAGTAAAGTAAGATCTACAAACACATCACCATCACCAAAACACAATTTTGTCATGAATCCATCTGTGTCCATTGTTTAATATTCACATAGACCAAGGTGAGCGACACAGGCTCTTTAGAGCCTCTGGATAGTTAAATAACGTCACAATAGGAAAATACACAAGAATTCAAGAAAATTTAACATCATAACTGAAATTCGACCAATCATTTGCCGTGAACAGTTTTTCACTAGTAAGGAGAAATGTAATAATAGCACAAAATTTAGAAAAAATAGTGGTAACTTAGGACCTTTTCACTTATAACAAGAAGCTTCCAAGAGCCTGAATCGCTTACCTGTTATTTTTTGCTTCAATCTTCCATCAATGATTCTTTTTGCTTTTCAGTATATACTAATGAATGGCTTGAAAATGCCATTTAAATGTTCTTTGTATCTGTCATATATACTTCAAAAGCAAATAAATGCATTTTACCCATATGTGCCATTTTAGCCACAGTGGCTATATTTCTTGACGTACAAGGAAATAAAATTCAAAATCTAAAGTAGGTTCATTTGAGCAGATTTTTTAAAGTCAAAAAACATAAACAAATTGTGTAAAATTGTCCATACAGGGCAATAACTCCTTATGATGGCAATAGACAATTTTTGTCAAGCCGACTTATTTGTGGATCTAACTTTGCTGAATAACTTTTCTGTTTATAGTTTACATATGATTGCCTGTGAGACAACTCTCCACATTAGACCAAAATGACACAGAAGTTACGGTCTTCAACAATGAGCAAAGCCAATACCGTATAGTCACCTATAAACGGCCTCGAAATGACAATGTAAAACAATTCAAACGAGAAAGATAACGGTCTCATTTATGTTCAAAAAATGAACGAAAAACAAATATATAATACATAAACAAACGACAACCACTGAATTACAGGCTCATACATACATAATGTTGCGGGGATAAACCTGTTACCGGGATCCCAACCCTGCCATAACATGGGACAGTGGTATAACAGTACAGCATAAGAACGATCTATAAAAATCAGTTGAAAAGGCTTAACTCATCAGATGGACAAAAATACAAGTGGACGTGGCCGGGTACTTGTAAATCCCAACAACGTTAACAAAAAGTCACTAGGAACAGATCTGAGAGTATTTGCAGTTAACTGACAGCTAGTTCAAAGCCACTAACAACTAATAAAAAAATCATGCATCGAAGACTAAATTATCAATCAGTACACATCCAACAGTCAATGGATTTAGTGTAAAGTCGTCATAAACAGTCAGAGAAAAACATGACCTTGTGCAATACCAAGATACAGGTTTCGACAGATTGAAGGTCCATGAATGTGTATATGTATATAAAATACTAGTAATATTTAGTTTGCTTTTAATTTACTGATCACAAAATCAACATTTATACCGATATAAACAATATTCAATGATCTTATTACAGTGTTGAATTGGTAACCTTTAAGAATAAGTTTATTTAAAGTAGCGATAAGTTTACCAGGATCATTTCTAAATTTCCGTGCACGGTTAACAAAAAGTTATCAAAGGTACAAGGATTATAATTTAATACGCCAGACGCGCGTAAAAATGAGGATGTGCTATTCCGTTTGAAATAATTTTTTCTACAGATACAACCAAACACCAAAACCAAATTTTTATATCTATAGAAAAAATTAGTTAAGGTTTTAAGTTATTTATGGTAACGAAATCCCTGGTTTAATAATTTGTAATACATAGATTACGTTCGTTAATATCAAAAAACGTCACAACAGACACGGCTATAACGAACAAACTGTGAAATATAAACACCGTAAGATGGTACCAAAGGAAAATCACCATCTAAAATGGAAAATTAACAATAGGGAACGAAAAAATCGTCCCTTTTGTCGTAAATATAAGTGTGGAGTTTCCCGTTTAAAACCGAAATATCTTAATCTAAGAAAGAACAGTTATTACTGTTCAAATTTGATTTATTCAAAGTAAGTTTCTTGGGGTAAATTTCAGCAGTATATTGAGAAAATTCATGATTAATTAACGAAATAAAATCATCAAGATAACGGTAAGTGTTGTTGAATTTATCAATAAAATGCAATTTCGACGGGTCTTTACTGAGTTTAGTCATAAACTGTGATTCATAATAGTAAAAAAACAAGTCCGCCATTTAAAGGGCGCAATTAGTGCCCATAGGGATACCAATAACCTATCGAAAAACTTTGTTGCCGAAACGTACATAAATATTATCAAGGAGAAAATTAACAGCTTCAATCATCTCATCACACCTCCAGTAAGTATATATATCTAGCATATTTACCTTTCTAATTAGAGAAGAAGGCTTTCAATGAGTTGCAGCAAATATATTTGCATTCCAGTTTACCAAACAACGATTTAATTAAATAGGAATACTTTTGTTTCATAAGATAGTGTGGAAGTGTTGTGTAAAGAGTAGAATATCAAAACTGTCAACAGAATAAAAAGGACCATCAAAAGCACGTAAATTATCTAAAACATCCAAAGAATTTGTTATCTCCAAAAATAGTAAATTACACTATGTTCGTATATTTTATTACAATAGTTTATGATAAGCTCTTTAACAGTAGTTAAGGAACTTGTTGAAAGCACTGAAAGATTAGTTGTAGAACACTCACTAGAGGCCGAGATGAAACGATATCTAATTTAAAATGTGTTTTTTTGTAGTTTAGGTAGCCAATACATAGTAGGGACCTTCAAATGCTCAGAGGAAGCCTTAAGCTTTGATGTGGTTATGATATGTTTGTTTACTATATCACACTCTGTAGAACGCATAGACTTGAATGTAGATGAATTAAAAATTTAATTCTTCAGAACGACCGTGTAGTATTTACGGCTATCACCACCACATTGTTGGCTACTTTGTCGTCCGGTACAAACACAAACCGCTTTGAAAATTCTTGAAGTTTATTTCTGATTCTGGAAATAGACGTATTATGTACTCTATTATTTACTTCTAAATTATTTTCAAAATGTAATATTCTATTATCTACCAAATTCATACATTTATTTAGATTTTTATCAGATTTTCCCCGTTTACACCACTTTGGTGACTTGACGACACTCTCTCCAAATCTATCTTAGATGAAGGACGATTATAGTTTTTAATTCTAAAAACGCATAATTATATGCGAAGTTCGTTTTCTTCGACATTTCGAAATTCTTTACTATCTATAGTATATATTCAGTGAGTACTTTTAAGTAACTTTGTAATCATTATTAGATATATTTTCGATTAGTTAAGGTTGGAATATAGTTAGATAGAATTTTAGTTTGAATATAGTTAGAGAATATAGCTAGAGAATGGCAGAAAGTTTACGATCTCGTAAAGGCATAAATTACAAGTCGCTGAATGAATATGGGCTGCCAGCATTAAATTTGACAGATCCTGTTAAGATTTCCACACCAAGGAAAAAGTTGGAACTCACCACAGCAAGAATTTTAGACAAGGTAGTGGCCGAGGACTTGGATTCTGACGAAGAGGGAAGTCGATCAGACGAAGAACTAGAACAGTTACGCAAGAAGTTGAAGAACACAGAAGATAGTATACGAAAGAAGAAAGAGGATGAAAAAGCAGTTTTAAAAAAGAAAATAGAATAAGGGGAAAAGGTGTTGAAGTCAATGAAAGGTGAGGATAGTACAATAGATGAGAAAGTTAAATTAACTGATCTTAGAAAGATGGAAAGACTTAATTTAAAAGTTGATAAAAAATTGTCAGATATGGGGTTATTTGATAAACCTGAAATAAAAGGAGATGCTAGTAAAAAGAAAAAAAAAACCTTAAGATTAAACTTAGTTCAACAAGTTCAGAGAATAGTTCTGATGATGGGGTAAATAAAAAAAAGGGTAAAAAAGGGAACAGTGATAGAAAGAAATTTATAGCTGTTTCGGATAGTTCGACTGATTCTTCAGATTCGGGAGATGATTCTGAGAGTTAAAAGAAAAAGAATAAGCGTAGTAAAAGAAAAATTATATCTGGTATTCAGAGTAAGTCGTCTGATAAAGTCAAAAATCAATTGTTATGGCCTCATTCCGCTCTACAATATGAGTATGTAAACGAGTCAACTTCCTTTAAAAGTTTAGACATTAAATTATTTACCGCGGGAGAGCTTGAAATTATCACAAGTCATGGTATTTCAGAAACAGAGAAATCGGGTAGATTAAATCTTTTAAAGAAAATTACTTACCATAGTGATATTTATGCTTGGAAAGGTCTTCTCGCCTTTTATGCAGCATGGCTACGTAAAATAGAATTGGGCCAAAAATCTTGGAAAGATGACCCTACGTGTATTGAAGGTCCGGTTTTAAGTCCTTACATTTTATCTAAGTCGGAGAGCTCGTCTGGTGGTAAGACATTTAAATCAGATTTCACAAAAAAGGAAGAAAGTATTTGGTTTTGTACATTATATAACAGAAATCGGTGTACGTCAAAATCCACACCGCATCAAATTAATTTCAAAGGTCAATATAAGACTGTCTTTCACATTTGTGCAGTTTGCTGGAAAAAGGATAATAAAAAGTTAAATCATCCAAAATGCTCTAATACTTGTCCTAATTTTCCTGTTTGACTAGATCGTATTAAAAAGCTTGATCCTGATGCGGAGATTTTTTATCCTCAATACATGAAAGACAGCTTGAAGAGAGATAACTCTAATATGAAATGTTTATCAAAAAACAGTGGTAATAAAAAAGAGAAGGATAGTTCTGAAGCTTGTAAAAACGATCTTTGTAAGTTAGTATATGAGGGTAAATATGATGTTTTGAAAACTGACAAGCTTTTACATGATCACGATTTAGTTTTTAAATCGTCAAAATTGAATTTATCTGTCCTGGACAATATTGAGGTCCCGTATAATAACATGGCCATAGGGGACATATCTAACCTTCGACGATTCACAGTTTCAAGTTAAGGGAGTATTATTATCTACATTCACGTCTGATGTTACCGACGAATAATTAATAATTAAACTTCTGCTATCTTTATCTATTATTATATTCAAGATATTAACACCTATGTTCTATGTTTGGCTATGGCGGCCATGTTTGTTGATGGATTAAAAATTCAGATACAAGTCATAAAATAGATTCCTAAAGGAACATTCATTTAAAGTTTAGAAGTATTAGGCACAGCAGTGTCAGAAAAGAATTTTTTTAAATGTAAGCAAACATGAAGAACAAATTGTATAAAATTGTCTTTAAAGGGCAATAACTCTTGAGGTGTCGATTGACTATTTTGGTCATATATAAAACTCTTTTGTAGATCTTACTTTGCGGAACATTATTGCTCGTTACAGTATATCTCTATCTTTTATAATATTCAAATTAATAACAAAAAAACTGTAAATATTTCCGTAAACTTACTAATTTAGTGGCAGCATTCAAACAATAGGTTGTTCACTTCGTCTGAAAATTTGAGGGCGCATATATCAGATCAATTGAACATTCTTAACCCATGTCAGATTTGCTCTAAACACTTTAGTGTTTGAGATATAAGCCAAAAACTGCATATGACCCCTATGTTCTATTTTTAGCCATGGTGGCCATGTTTGTAGATGGATCAAAACTTTATTGATGGTCATTGATTTTAAAATTTATTATACAGAAACATGACACGCAGTTTATTTACTCTTTGAGTCTGTCTAAATGACCTACATGTACATTACAGCCATGAAAATGGTATATCCCAATTTACCCGTGGCATTCACGTGGGAATTCCGCAGATACCATACTGCCATATCGAATTTACCAATAACAAAACAAACATATACATGTACATGTATAGTCACAGAAGTTTGAAATTCTAGCATTGACGGTGTAAAGATATGACAAACTCACTATCACAGTAGAATCAAGAAATAGGGAGGTACACCCGAAGGTACACCGTCCACCCCATCCTTATTTTTATCTAGAAAAGGATGCGGTGGGGGGGGGGACTTAAGGCCGTTCTACGTTGACGAATTTCATTCATATTCACATTGATAAATTACATGCGAGTATACGTCAATGAGGACCCAACATGCCCAATGTCAGACAAAGAAAACAAAACGACATATAGGACATATAGAGAGCAAAAATCAGTCTTCAACAATGGACAAAATAAAGACGTAAAGCTAACTGTTTTGAGAGTATTATAATTTGGACTTTGTTAGATATTTTTCAACAAATTTATAGTTGTTTTTTTTTTGTTGTGAAAATATTGACCTTTTTTTTTGAATTTTGTCTTTACATCTCTCTCAGACAATCGAAGTTTGGGTTGGTATAACATGTATAAATCTTTTCGGTCCCAATTTGCAGTTTTGTTCATTTGTTTTGGACATTTCCATATAATGCAGCATGTCAGGCCAAATATCTCGGCGTTTGGATCTTTGCATATGGCCATAAACCTGACGTCAATTCGAGAAGCTAAAAATTGGACGTCGATTAGAGGGGCCAAAAAATTGATGTCAATTAACCCTGAACAAAAATATATAGATGTACCGATTCAATTCAATAGTCTGTTCTCAAATGCCTGAGATACACTTCAATATTTATTATTCATTGAAAATACAATGAATATATGTGGAATCATCTTTTAGAAAAGTTGTTCTTATGGTAACGACCCCCCCTTCCAACACACACACACACCCTTTATTTTAAAGCATCAAAATATTCCTCATTTTTTAGGGGGGATACTTTTCATGTCGGGACAGTTTTCCTCATATATGAAGGCTGTATGGTTGCCTGTAATTGCAAATGTCATCTGAACCTCTGTTGGTACATGTAGTTGTCTCATCAGGCTCATTGGCAATCATATTAGATATTAGGCCAAAAAAATATATGTCTGTCAGTGTCTACGGTTACCCGACCCACCCTATTTTGAGTGCCGACCCTTAGTTATTTTATCTGTCATAAAGCGAAAAATAAACTGAACTCGTGTCAAAAGTAAAGATAGTGTTGCTTATTTCAATAAGTCCCCTGACTTAAAACAGACATATATTTTTTGTTGGCCTTACTCTTTGTAATTTTTATAAGTATCCACCCTAAAGAAAAGTTGTTTGGAATGAAATGAATCCCCTCCAGATCCTCCTTAATTAGTTAAAAATGCTTTATTTACTTCTTACCTTCTTTAGAACTTTGTTTTTTTTTGGAGGGGGGCGGGGTGGGGTGGGGGTGGGGGTGGTGGGGGAGAGGTTGAACCTGTTGTTAATAAGTTGTAAATCAGGCCATTACTTTTTCTCAATTTAATTGTTGCGTATTTTACATGTCTGGACTGTATTCTTTCTCTTTTTTGAAGGCTGTATAGATGCCTATATTTACTTTGCTATTTGAACCTCTGTGGATAGTCGTTTCATTGGCAATCATACCACATATATACTTTGTTCTATATGGATTGCAGACCTGAAGAAGATGTTTATGCTGCAAAATTCAAACAGCCTACTACAACTTCTTACCATGGAACAATTGATCAGAATAGAACTATACATGTATACATTAATAATTGATTTCATCCCAGTCCTCATGTACTTGACCACTATAGCTATTAATCAACAGAACAAATGCAAATACTTGTAGTTTTGATGCCATGAAAGTTTTTTTTTTTTTTTATAAATCTCTAATCTTTATATCAATATACATGATATATTAACTGTATCCCAATATGAACATGTTGGGCTCTTCTACAGCAGAATATACAGTATAACGTTTTCTCATTTGTATAGGCCTGTTTACAGGATGTAGAATGGAATACTGTTGTCAGTCTGTCTGTCCGTCCGTTGTCAATTATGTCAGACATTAACTTTAAAAGGCTTTGATAAAATTGCATAAAACTTTGGTGAATTGTTTATATCTATCGACGTAAGCTCCCTTTCTTTTTTTTACTAATTTTATAATTTATGTTTCCAAGTCCTAAAAAAAGGGGGGATATTCCAGTTTTCAAACTTTAACTCAAAAATGCTTTCAGCAGTTCTCATGAAACATTGGTGAATTGTTGATATCTAGTAAGGTAAGCTGCTGCCTTTAGATAGAATCTTACAAATTTTACATTTCCAAGTTATGGTTGTTTAATATATTAAAAAGGGGGAATTTTCAAGTTTCTGATAATGTTATCAACAATTCTTATTAAACTTTGGTGCATTGTTTATATCTATTGATGTAAACTCCCTGTTTGATTTTCATCAATTTCTAATATGACATTGAGAAGTAACATGTGACAAGCTCATCAAGCACTCATGGCCCAGCTGGTTATTGAAAGTAGAATGCCTATGTATGACTTAATTTCTTGCATCCATTTTATTTGAATTTTAAGGAATAGTTGTTATTTATGTAAACAAATCCCACATTGATGTATAACATGTACAGTAATCAGACATCAACCCAAGCTAACCTGGATGTAATTGAAAGACATCTAGAGGTCATTACACAGTTTTAAACAAAAGACACAATAATGAAAAATATCGCAAAGTTTTCAGAAGAATTATTATGAAATGTATTAGCAATACTTAGAATATATCGTTTAAAATTTAGGTTCCACCTATCATTTTAAAACTGGTATTTCGTTGCGGCTAGTCTATCAGAGGGATATTTCATCGATATGGAATCTTATTTAAATTTATCATGAAGTCAGATTTGAACATGGACTTGGGAAATGAAGGTGGAGTAAAGCCCGAATGTCAGTTTTAGTCTTATATATGTTTGTCAATTTTACTCTTATATACATGTATGTTTACATATATTATTGATTCAGTGGTGATGGTAAATAGAAACTCGCAAGTCTAAGATAAAATTTCATAGTTTTGAATGTTTCTTCATCAGTTAACTAAAATTAGGTGGAGATTTGTTCTTATTTCCAACAGAGGGGCACTCAACCTATATCAATTTGTGCATGAAGTGATTGATAGTTGATAGATACTGAATGCTTTTACCACAAATTTGTGAAAGTTTTAACCGGTATTTATACTTTAAACATGTTAAATACAATAATAAAATTTATGTCTTTCACTTCAGGACTTCTGATCCAACCATGTATACGTAGTATGGCATGTTATTGAGATATGGTTTTGGTCGATGGATGGATATGAAGGACCTGTATATACGTAGTACAAAGTATATCACTGGATTGAGCTCTTTGTCCAAGTGTATTATGAAAGTGCTTTGCTTTGAGCTCAGTTCATTGTTATGCAAATCATTCATTGGGAAATAAAGATTTGACAGACAACTCTCATGTACAAGGAATTATCAAAGTTGTATCCATTTTATGTACAATGTAAGTAATAGGGAGATAATAGCATTTTATTTAGATTTGAATCAAACATTTTTGTCCATTAGCCAAATTTATTTAAAAAACACAAATTTACCAAACAACGCTTCTCTAGCTACTAGCAATATGATGCCTGATTGTTATGTTACACTTTATTTTATACATCTATACTGCCTACATGACACCTTAGTCCTGAGTGTAAATGGTCATCCAGTATGTTAAAAAAATAAAAAAATGTATAAGGCCTATTTGGCCTAATTGATTTCTAAAACTATATTTCATTGTACATGTTCAACATTTATCATTCATTTGTTTATTTCTCAATTTTTGTGAATTAACAGCAATTATCAATTACTAAAATACACTTTCATACCACAACAAAACTGCCTTACTGTATTGGTATTACCTATATTTGTATCCATATCACAAAATGAATTGAAAAGAGAATATTTTTGCAATACTTTTTTCATATTGAATACTATAACTTTTTAGATCTTTAGACATATTAAGTAGATGTTCATATCCACTTGAAATTTTATGATATGACTTCTGTAGCAGTTATATTTTTTATGAGTCTTTGAATATAAAAAAGTAGATGTGGTATGATTGCCAATGAGACAACTATCCACAACAGACCAAAATGACACAGACATTAACAACTGCATGCTCACAAAGGTTCTTTTGATGATATCATTTTCATACTGGCCAATTTTTTTTTTATTTGACCTGCTTTGGAGGAAATACTTTCATATAATTAATATAAAATAAAACAGAAGTTTACTCTCTAGCTCATCTAGCCCCAAGCATCATGTCAGGCATTGTCATTTCTAATGTCTTCTAAACTGAGTATATTAATTCCTAAAACAAGAAAATGTCTTCTAATCTGAGAATCAATTTCGACATTAAAACGAAATCTTTTACCTATGATCATGATGATCCTCCTCAAAGTAATGTAAATAGAACCATACAAATAGTAAGCAAATACATGTTCTCGGATACCACCTCCCATATAAAAAAAATCACATTATGAAAAAATGAACCCGTTATGGTTCCTCTCCTAGCTTCAAAATGTATCCAAAATCAAAGATGTGGAACATATTCTATCATAATCATTTGGCAATTAATGCAATTAGGGTCTCTTCCATGCCGGTTTTGAACATAAAAAACTAAATATTAAATAAACAACTTTACTAATGCTCAGGTTGGTTGTCATATTGTGCAACACAGTTAATAATACCGGAAAAACATAGAACTTCTTATGTCATACAAAACACTGTCAAACATCCAAACATACTATCCACACTGATCTGTGTCCACACTTGTTCAATACACAAAATATAGTTGACATATTGCTTATAGTTTTTAAGAAACAGACTTTACCAAGAAAACTAAATATTGACCAATCAACCATGAAAATATGGTCAAGATCAGGTGAACCATGCCTGACAGACAGACATGTTCAGCTTACAATTCTTCCATACAACAAATATAGTTGACCTTGTGCTTATAGTTTAAGAAAAACAGATCAAAACATAAAAACTCAACACTTTCCATGAACCATGAAAATGAGATCAAGGTTAAATAAAACCTGAGTGACTGACATGCACATTATACAGTATTTCCATACACCAAATATATTTTATCTATTGCATATATTGTAAGAAAAAAATACCAAATTTCTAAAAAGCGAACTTTGACCACTGAACCATGAAAATGGGGTCAAGGTCAGATGACACCTGTCAGCTAAACATGCACACCTTACAATCATTTCATACACTAAACATAGTAAACCTATTGCATATTGTATAAAAAAACCACAAACACTTAACTATTACTGAACCATTAAAATGAGGTCAAGGTCAGATGACATCTGTCAGTTGGACATTTACAACTACACCTTACAATCATTCCATACACCAAATATACTAGATCTATTGCTTATATTATCTGAGATATGGACTTGATCACTAAAATTTAACCTTGTTCATTGATCCATGAAATGAGGTCGAGGTCAAGTGAAAACTGTCTGACGGGCACGAGGATCTTGCAAGGTACGCACATAGCAAAAATAGTTATCCTATTACTCATAACAAGAGAGAAATTAACATTAACAAATTACAAATTTGTTTATCAAGTAGTCACTTTACCATGAACATGAGGTCATTGACACTGGGCATATGACAGACGGAAACTTCATAACATGAGGCATCTATATGCTAAGTATGAAGCATACAGGTCTTCCACCTCCTAAAATATTAAGCTTTTAAGAAGTTAGTTAACGCCGCCGCCGCCGGATAACTATCCCTATGTCGAGCTTTCTGCGACAAAGGTCGGAGGCTCGACAAAAACAAGTGACACAATTATTTCTTGAGGAAAACTAGGAAATGAACATATGGGAAAACTTTACACAGTACATATTATCGATCAGAATGATCTGCAGCAATCTGAAAAGTAACATTTCAATAAGTAAACCCACTGCTTAATTTGTGTACATATACAGTATTAACAAAATGAACTATATAAATTACAATATAGAACAACAAAGTAAATTAAAAAAAAGGGGGAATCCATAAAACCTTATAAAACGCTCGACTATGAAACGAATGGAAATCAACTGTATTATTCTAGACTTGATACAGGTATTTTCTAAAGGATATGGTCGTTTAAACCTGGTTGTGAAACCATCTAACCATCCCAGTTGTACATGTTTATCGTTAATTCGTTCGCTCAATTTCTTTTTATTTTGTACTATTATGTCGCTTACTTTTCAACGGTTTTGTATTATTTTTATTGAATGTTGTGTTTTTTGCAGATTTGTGTTCTTTGGCTAATTTGGTTTTACTTTTTGGTTGAATAAAGCAGTCATCAACACCCGAACACTAAATAGCAATTACCCAATAAATGTAAATCCATAAAAGCGTTTCGGAAGCATCACATTTATAAAGTGTGATTTCATATATTCGAAGTAAAGATTATGTATATGAAATCAAACCTTTTTAGATTTTGTACTTCCGAATCGCTTTTCTAGATTTACCTTCATTGGGAACGCTCAGACAATAACACTTGAAAGCCAGGAATACACTGATAGGGTAAGAGCCATATGATAAAATTAGGACTGAATCAAATTGGTCTTTATCAAACTAACCTATCCAGTATTCTGTGTTAGGGTCACCAAAGCCATTTTCATAGTGCGACCAGCTTCTATCAAAATCAACGGAACCATCTCTTCTCCGTTGGAATACCTGTAATGGTATATCATAACAGCAATAATTATAATCATATCATAATGATATGTAGCTCAACTACATACAATAAGGGGGTCAACCACCAGCATGCAGTTCATATTCATCATTTAAAGGGTGAATATTTTTCCGGTAAATTTGACATTTACTAGAAATACTACGACAAACAATTGTCTTACAGATTAACTTAAACGAATATTAAAATTCAAAGAACCAATTTTGTTTCCAAATAAAACGTTGAAGCTATTAATTATGTAAACAGTGACTACTTAAAGGAAAATTCCTGAATATTGCAATCGTTTTGAATAATATGTTTAAAATGTTGGGTTTGATATAGGTCTTTGAAAGAGGTCTCGTGACCGAGTGATCTAATTTGTGTTACTACTGTATCCCAAACCTGTCACGTGGTAGGGATCTCGACTTATTCATTGGCTGTGATATACACGTAAGGTTGTATGTGGTTACCTGTAGGTACCTTTGTAGTTATATATATATTGGGATAAATAAATAACAAACATTTAAGGAATAACAGTTCTGTAGTTGAAGAGTTGCCACTGTCAATTGTAGATTTGACGGTCGCAAATCCAGTTTTACTGGCGACGCGTAGCGATTCTAATGCATTTCAGAAAGAAATAATACGATAAAACTTGGAAAAATGTCTAAATTTGACAAAAAAAAATCCGCGAAACTTCATGAAACTTCATGAATGATTTTGGCGCAAAGACGTCATGGGTAAACGTGATGTCATACAAATGAAAACTTACAAACTGGAGGTTATTACGTTACCTGTACGCTTCAAATTCGGATAAAATAACTTTGAAACGTCGAATTCGAGGTAGGTGGATTATATAGTAGTAATCGAACATTTGTTGATTCAATCATTTCCAAATGGTTGTCCCTCCTTAGTTACGCCTGGTCAACTGTGGATTTGACGGCAACTTTTAGCCAATGAAAAAAATTGTTACATACAAATTGCATTAGAATCATTGGTACCAAACTATAGGTCGCCTTATGCGTATATCCAAACACAGCCTATTAATTGACTATAATTGTCAACTTTCCAATCGAATGTCGGTGGTTCAGACCGGGTCGTCGGCTCCACCAATAAAAACTGACTAGACAAAATAGCACAATAGCACTGAAAGTGGCGTTAAATAACAAAAAATCAATCAATCTGTTTAATGTAAAATCATACTTCTACATCAAAACTTGTGATACAACTGTGAACGTTTTCCACTTGATTATTATCAATACGTGTGGTGAAAAAGATTATAGCATTGAAAGTAAAATTAATAATTTATTTATTGACACAGAAACTGGTACTGCAAGAAATTACATAAACTAACACTCAAAAAGAAAGGAAAATAACCATCGATGAAAGTAAAGTTCACAATAGTAAAGAAAACGCAATCCCATTTGTTAGATACGACGGTTATCATGGGGAATTTCATGGTCTAAAACTATTAATGTTGGATTAGAAATGAGTGAGTGGAGATAGATAAATTTAGCTTTCAGCCGACTTTCGCAGTTCATTTTTTGAATTATTTAATTTAAGAAGTAAACTGTTAGAAAGGAAATATTCTTTCAAATATTTTTTTGACATTTAAGCTATGTTTTAAAATAGCTATCCATAAAAAAGACATAATTTTTTAGACTATTTCATGAATCGTTTTATCGGTGTGTACAATAAACAATAAAAGAGGAGGCCTTTCACAGAAAAAAGGGATATTTGATACATGAGACAAAATCAATACATGAGCAGCAAATCACGTCTTAAGCAAAAGATCGGCGCATTAACTATTGTTCTTCATATCACAATCAAAGTTAGTGTCTTCAACACGGAGTTCAGTATTTTTTGTTATTTTACTTTTTACACAACCGCTATATTTCATATACTCACTGTCCACAGACCCCCTTGCGTATATAAGTCACACCAAACATCTTTCTTAATGTCGTTTGAAGGGGATATAGTATACACACCACTACAATTGTGACCTTGAGATTGTACTTCAGAACAATCTCTTGCTGTGGTAGATATAATTCCTGTCTTGCATATATTTCCTGAGGAGAAAGAAATTTTGCAATAGATAGTCATTATGGCTATACATGTTAAAACAGTGAAGTTTAGAAAATTGTGAAGTACTTTATATATCTATTAAGTGGAGTCAATGTACCTCGAAAAAGATAATTTGGTGTTGAGTATAACTAACTTGGCTATTGATGCATCAATAAATACAAATTTATATCTCAATTTAGACAAACATGTACTATTCTGTTTTACTTCAAATTAAAATAAATAAGTTGTAAGTTCAGGTGTTATCTTGAAATTTCCTACCAATTTAAGAAACTATTCATTTTCCGCGGTTAAGTAATTTTCACATGTGCCATCATTTTCCCTGTTTATTATATAACATTGCATATGGTGTATACCTTGGTAAACTTCATAATGAGTCCATCCTCTTTCAGAAATTCCTGAAAAAACTTGATTGGTAAAATCCCTGTTAAATGCTTGACATCTGCGGTCGTTTCCATTAAATGCCACAGACCTACAATCAATGCTGTCTGCGCATGAGGCAATGCAGTCTATAGCGCTTGATTTGTTTACCGTCCACAATAAGTTGTCGGACTTGTGTACATTGTCATATTGAATGTTTCGTTTTGCAGTTTGAACACGATTTTGTATCGTGGATTTGGTAAATTCGGTATTGCATAATACTATGGAAAATAAACTGTAAATCCTTAACATCTTCGAAGACATCCAATTTTAATTGAAATGACCTATGCAATTATTCTAAAGGATAACACAGTTTTTTCGGTGGGAAAGTTTCTCAATTACCCAACAATTAAAACAAACATTCCCTGAGCAATAGTCGCACAGTCGCTTGACTGTGCTTTATAATGTTCTTCCTGTTAACAACTGAATATATGTAAAGCTAATTAAGGCTTAAATGTGCATCAGTATAACAAACAAAAATTGAACAAAGATATTAGTATTAAATTTCGAATTTTATATTTGATGCAAAGAGCTAGAAATAATGCCCAACTTAAACTCTGAAGTGTCCTTTATTTACGTTCGATGATTCAAATAACAATGCAATTACATTACATTGTAACATAATATTGAAAGAAAAATATATAACTTGAAGTATGGGGAAAAAATCAATTGTTAATTAAACCATCCACAAATATATATATATATATATATATTTTAACCTTTTTTTAATATTTTCAACTGTTAGATAAAAGAAACGTTCTATATGGATATAACCTTTGATTCCATTTTTCCCCCTCTTTTTTTTAAATCTCTTTACAAAATCAAGGGTATTATTATTACTTTTGATCTTTTTTCATCATTTCAAAATTGATCGAGATACATTTAATAAATGTTAATGAACTTTTAAACTTTTATTATTCTTCAAATCATGACTTTAGCTGTAACAATAGTTGAAACTGGTATCACTATAATATAAAAACACTGCATATTTTCTATTTCTTTTCAGACAAAAAAGTATAAAGCTATGTAAGTATGAAAAAGCATCTCTGAAGCTGTTTTAACTAGCAGAGAATATCGTATTCACCATTCTCTATAAGTTTATCAAACACTTGAGGATTCAAAGGACAAGTACAGACAAAAACAGACAATCAAACATTTATGAAGAAACAGAGAAACAATATAATAAAGTTAATTTGGCAGATAAGTGTATTTTATATGAAAACAATCAATGACTTAAATCATAACAACATGAACACATCTGATTTAGACATTGAGGTGATATTTCCAATCTCAATAATGGAGGTTTCAGTGTGTTCACTAAAGAGATTTTGCAGTTGAACTTACTTTAAAAAAAACTAATATCCACAATGAACACTACCCTTTCTTGGATCCTTACATCTAAATTTTTAACGGAAATCTTAATACTAAATTTTTGCCACAAAAAGATTGATTTTCAAATTACATATTGTTCCCTGGGCATCATCGTATGATGTTTTTAGATATACGTTTTCTATTCGATCGTGTATTTGATTTTAGCGATTCTTACTAAAAAAAAATCATTAACTCACGGTTTTCGCTATCACAAAATTGTGAAACTTTTACCGAATGCTATTACCGGCCTAATACAGTCTAACTTTTGTCGATGCTTTATAGTAATAACAATAACGGTACCATTTTTTCTGCACCAGATGCGCATTTCGACAACACATGTCTCTTCAGTGATGCTCTTGGCCAAAATATGTGAAATCCAAAGCTTATATAAAAGATGAAGAGCTTTATGAAGAAACAGAGAAACAATATAATAAAGTTGATTTGGCAGATAAGTGTATTTTATATGAAAACAATCAATGACTTAAATCATAACAACTTGAACACATCTGATTTAGACATTTAGGTGATATTTCCAATCTCAATACATTGACTACATTCAAATGGGTTATAAAAGATAAAGTGCAAAATTCCAAAAGTATAATAAACGGAAATGAAACATCAAAAATCTTTAAAAAAGAATGGTTTTCGTTCATTTTAAAGTAGCGGTTATTTTTTTTATGTTTGTTTCACTTTCCTTGTCTTCACACTGTGACACTTGTCCGTATTGTAGTAGTCGTACTAACAACATTATCGAAACATCATATAGATGGGTTTTAGAGACTCTCGAAGACCTGTAAATGTTCTCCAGTGGCATGAATCTGTGGCATCAACCCCAGAACTGTAATAAAATCCATTCAAATACGCCCTGCAACAGTTTTTAAACCAAAAGCCTCCCTTGTGGTAGGTAGGATTACACCTAGAGATCCAGGCGTCCTTATTGACATCTTTTGTACTAAATTGTTGTCCCCCTGACCAAAACTGAGCAGACTGTCAACTACAAAACAGTATACAACAAATCAACTTAAAAAAAATCTAAATATTTTGGTGAAAATTAATGTATTATATAGAGAGCACTTTCAAAACTCAGACTTTCTTATCATTCGTTGGCAGTTAAACCTGGACGGTACCTAAACATTGTCTTGTCACGTCGTATACGTACATTTTGCTGTCAGCATACTGAAGACGAATTTCATTGTTTATATGCGTGTCCGAAATATAAGGAACTTTGAGTAAATTGATAAAGTAATATAACTAGTCAATGCCAAGTGTGTTTAAACTAATTGAACTTTTCTAAACTTACTAAATGGTTCCAATGATAAATATATTGAACATATCTTTTTCCTTAAACATACAATAAAAAATGCCATACAGTATATAAAGTTACTTCTCTTACATATCTTAAATATCTTGACTTACACTTAGAAATTGACATTGTGGGTTAGTTAAGATCTTTGCAGAGTTTACTGATGACAACTCGTAATGTTGATCTTTGTTGACACATATTTTGGAAATAAGTCTGATTTTGTAATTTCACCATCGAGAAATAGAAGGACGGATGGTGGTGACAACCATGGCATAACATCAAATCTAAGTTAATGGAAATTCCATAACGGCCATGCAAGGCATGATGACGTCAGGAAAACTTACAAAAGGAGGACACTATCTTTACGACTTTGGCAGTGCAGCTGGAATGTTGCTACATTACATGAAAGTTCAAATTTGGGAAGCTAAATTCTCCCAATTTCCCACATAGTTTTGTTCTCAATGTACTCTGCATGGATCTTTACTGACCCACAATATCAAAATCTAAGTGTAAGTGAAGATATTGAAGATATTTAAGAGATTTAACTGTATATGTGCCATCCTTAATTGTATGTTGAACGGAAAGAATGTGTTCAATATAATCACCTTTGAGCCATTTAGTGAGAGGACACATTTGTATAGTGAAATATGAGTCTACAAGATAATGCTTGAGATTGTAGCACATTGTTGATTGTTGATTTTACATGTTTAACTATTGTGTCTGTTTGTTTTGTTCACGCATCGTTGTCAATATAATAGAATTTGATTTAAGAAGTTTAGCTAGCTTTAAAACCAGGTTCAGTCCACCATTTTCTACATGGGATAATGACTGTACCAAGTCAGGAATATGACAGTTGACGAGTTGTTGTCCTTTCGTTTCATATGTTTGAGCTTTTGATTTTGCCATTTCATTAGGGGCTTTCCATTTTGAATTTTCCTCGGAGTTCAGTATTTTTGTGATTGAACTGATTGTGTAAGCTACATTCCTTGACTTACCTGCTGAACTACTGTTTTCCGATAAGTAAAGCCTATAATTGTCGTTCTTAGGGCCGATGTAAAAGCCGATATAATATGCATGCTTCCAAACACCATCCCAGGTCTGCATCAAAATAAGCAATTCATTTCCACCAGAAAGTGTCAAATGGTGCAAAGCCTCATTTCCTTTACAAAATAATATAGTCATTGTTATGGGCGCCTTGGTTAATACCGTCACAATAGGTAATTCAGAAGAATGCAAGAAATTTCGACGTCATAATCGGATTTTAACCAATGAAGAACTGAGATCAAACGAACCACAATTTGATATTTTTTTTATACAATGTGAGCAAATAGGGATAAATTGTCGAAGAATTACAGAAATAGTATTATAGAACTATTCGTTGACAATTGAAGAGTTTTTACTCTTAGAACGATGTGTTTCATTATAATAAGTATTGACTAACAGTTCTCTTTCTTTACATTTTGGAAATAAGTTTTTTTAGCATCGTAGTCTTGCTCTCATAGAGTTCGTTTGATTCCATTGTTCTTTTTTCGAAATCTTAATTTGCAAACTATATTCCGATTCAAGATATTTTAAACAAGTTATCTGCTGTTGCCATTCAGTGAAATGCAAACTGCTTAATTTATACTATTAAAATATTCAAAAAAGCAAAAATGCATATCTTAAAAGAGGGATGCACGATACCAAAAGGATATTTAAACTAATAATCGGAGAAAAACTGACAACGCTGTTGCAATATAAATATGAGACCAACTGAAAAATAATTGTAAATAAACGCGAGCCAAAATTATTTGGTGAGGAAAACTAGAAAGTTATTGACTAAAGCAACAATACCTTTTCGTAATCTTACGGCCACTTAAAAAGAGCAAAACAAAATCAACAAAGTAAGAAACCAAATGTGAAACAACTCAAACAGAATAAACTTCATTTGTGTACTAAAATGTACTATCAATATAATCGAACCCCTATGTAAATTTAAAAAGGGTTAAAATCTATATAACCTAACTAAATCAAATGCTCAACACGAACGGAAATCACCTGTCATATTCGTAACTTGGTACTACAGGCATTGTCTTAAGGATATACATGGTTATATAGATAGTTGTGTATCGTTCGTTCGTTCGTGCTTTTTGTGCTATTGTGTTGTATAGTTTTAAATACTTTTTACTTTTCTTCATCACTCTTTAGTTCTTTTTATTTCATGTTCTGGTTTTGTATTTTTGTGCTATTTGGCTGGTTTGATTAAAAGAAGGATTCGTAAACACCTAATTTAGGAACTCTCAGCATTAACATTTTAAAGCCAGACAATAGGAGCTAAATGATGAAACAGTTAAATTCTCCTTTATCGAACAAACCTATCCAGTATTCTGTGTTGGGGTCGCCAAAGCCATTTTCATAGAGCGACCAGCTTCTATCAAAATCAACCGAACCATCTCTTCTTTGTTGGAATACCTGTAAAGGTATTATAATTATAATAATGATATGAAGCTCAACTTCTTACAATAAAGGGGTCAACCACCAACATGCAGTTAATATTTATCACTTAAAGGCGAATATTTTTCTTTCTTAAAATTAACATATGAGTACACTAAACAATTAATTGTCCTCATACAAATTAACTTAAATTGAATATTTGAATTTCAAGGAACAAATCTGTTTCAAATTAAAACATTTAAGCTATTAAGGAGGTCATTATGCAACAGTAACCACTTAAAATAATAATGTAATCTGTTTAATACTATTTTAAAAGTGTTGGGCTCGATATAGGTCTTTGTAAGGAGTCTGGTGGCCGAGTGGTCTAATGGGTCTAACTACTTTACCCCTAACCTGTCACGTTGTAGGTGATTTCGACTTATTCATTGGCTGTGTTTTTGATATACGCATAATGTGGTATATGGTCACCCATATGTACCTTTGGAATTCCATGGTTTCATATTTTGATAAATAAATATCAAATTATTGGTACCAAATCATAGGCCGCCTTATGTATATGTATATCCAAACCTTGCTTATTAATTGACTAGGATTGTCAGTTTTTCTGTCGAAGGTCGTTGGTTACCTCCGGCTCATCGGCTTCCTCAACCAATAAGACTGACTGCACGAGATAGCACAATAGTGGTGAAAGTGGCGTTAAAAACAATCAATCAATCTTTTTAATGTCAGCTGTAAAATCATACTTCTATATCAAAACTTGCGATACAGTTAAAAACTTCTGCCACTTTATTATTATCAAAATGTGTAGTGTAAGAGATTAAAATAATGAATTTATTGACACCGTTACTGGTACTGCAAGAACGGACAAAAACTGAAACTCCGAAAGAAAGCACCAACGGAAAATATATTACGTCTACATATCTATCACTTGGTATATCATCTGGTAATTTTATAGTTTTAGACAGAGAAAAACCTAAACAGTAGCATATGTCAAATTAGAGAGATACAGTTATCCACCAAGGTAATATAAATCATTTGAAACGAACATCAACCGACTTTCCTTGTTCTAGTTTTGAATTATCTATAGTCGCCGTCACGTAACATTGGCACAATGATTTTTGTCAAACTTTTGTTAAAAAGCAGCCATGTTCACTCGAGATGATGTTTTTTTCAATTAGAGGAAGAAAAATCCAGTCCAAATATCCACTACTGTCCTACCTTTTATGGTGTCTGCACTGTATAATTCTGACCTTCATATTATTCAAGATTATTTACTATAAAACCGCCATCTTTGCAAAAATTGGCTTTTATGAGGATCCCTGATTTACATAACATTCGTTACTCTCCGGTAATATCATTGTCATTAATGATACAATTTCCCGCGCTTTTTTGCATAACTATGATGAAAAGCTCCGAGAAACACGAGAAAATAGACAGCACGTGGAACCCCATGGCAATACTTCCGGTAATAACAATGTCGGATTCAACCATACAAAATAATCTTGGATTATGTGAAGGTCAGGATTGTACAGTGCAAACACAATAAAAGATTTTTGGAATGATATTTGATTCCGCTAAATTAAAAACGTCATTTTGAATGAATGCGGTTGTTAGTTTAAAAATTTTCAACCAAAAACATTGTTCCAATTTTACGTAACCGTGACTATAGTTTAAGTTTAAAAACAAAAAGTTTAAAAAAAAAATAATCCCATTTTCCTTTTTTAACGTTATAAAAATGTTTCAAAGACAAAAAATATATTGTTTTTTTGTCAAGGATCAAATATTCTTATTTTCCAAGGGGGCATGGCGTTGCTGCTTTTTGCGTTCCGAATGCTTTTTGAAACATTTCGTGCAGTCAGTCTTATTGGTGGAGGAAGCCGATGAGCCGGAGGTAACCAACGACCTTCGATAGGAAAACTGACAATCCTAGTCAATTAATAAGCAAGGTTTGGATATACATATACATAAGGTGGCCTATGACTTGGTACCAACAATTTGATATTTATTTATCAAAATATGAAACCATGGAATTCCAAAGGTACATATGGGTGACCATATACCACATTATGCGTATATCAAAAACACAGCCAATGAATAAGTCGAAATCACCTACAACGTGACAGGTTAGGGATAAAGTAGTTAGACGCATTAGACCACTCGGCCACCAGACCCCTTACAAAGACCTATATCGAGCCCAACACTTTTAAAATAGTATTAAACAGATTGCATTATTATTTTAAGTGGTTACTGTTTGCATAATGACCTCCTTAATAGCTTAAATGTTTTAATTTGAAACAGATTTGTTCCTTGAAATTCAAATATTCAATTTAAGTTAATTTGTATGAGGACAATTAATTGTTTAGTGTACTCATATGTTAATTTTAAGAAAGAAAAATATTCGCCTTTAAGTGATAAATATTAACTGCATGTTGGTGGTTGACCCTTTTATTGTAAGAAGTTGAGCTTCATATCATTATTATAATTATAATACCTTTACAGGTATTCCAACACAGAAGAGATGGTTCGGTTGATTTTGATAGAAGCTGGTCGCTCTATGAAAATGGCTTTGGCGACCCCAACACAGAATACTGGATAGGTTTGTTCGATAAAGGCGAATTTAACTGTTTCATCATTTCTTATTGTCTGGCTTTAAAATGTTAATGCTGAGAGTTCCTAAATTAGATGTTTACGAATCATTCTTTTAATCAAACCAGCCAAATAGCACAAAAATACAAAACCAGAACATGAAATAAAAAGAACTAAAGAGTGATGAAGAAAAGTAAAAAGTATTTAAAAATATACAACACAATAGCACAAAAAGCAAACGAACGAACGATACACAACTAACTATATAACCATGTATATCCTTAAGACAATGCCTGTAGTACCAAGTTACGAATATGACAGGTGATTTCCGTTCGTGTTGAGCATTTGATTTAGTTAGGTTATATAGATTTTAACCCTTTTTAAATTTACATAGGGGTTCGATTATATTGATAGTACATTTTAGTACACAAATGAAGTTTATCCTGTTTGAGTTGTTTCACATTTGGTTTCTTACTTTGTTGATTTTGTTTTGCTCTTTTTAAATGAGATTAAGATTACGAAAAGGCATTGTTGCTTTAGTCAATAACTTTCTAGTTTTCCTCACGAAATAATTTTGGCTCGCTTTTATATACAATTGTTTTTCATTTGGTCTCATATTTATATTGCAACAGCGTTGTCAGTTTTTCTCCGATTATTAGTTTAAATATCCTTTTGGTATCGTGCATCTCTCTTTTAAGAAATGCATTTTTGCTTTTTTGAATATTTTAATAGTATAAATTAAGCAGTTTGCATTTCACTGAATGGCAACAGTAGATATCTTGTTTAAAATATCTTGAATCGAAAGTATAGTTTACAAATTAAGATTTGGAAAAAAACCAATGGAATCAAAAAAACTCTATGAGATCAAGACTAGGATGCATTGTATATAACAAAATCAAATTGTGGTTCGTTTGATCTCAGTTCTTCATTGGTTAAAATCTGATTATGACGTCGAAATTTCTTGCATTTTTCTGAATTACCTATTGTGACGGTATGAACCAAGGCGACCATAACAATGACTATATTATTTTGTAAAGGAAATGAGGCTTTGTACCATTTGACACTTTCTGGTGGAAATGAATTGCTTGTTTTGATGCAGACCTGGGATGGTGTTTGGAAGCATGCATATTATATCGGCTGTTACATCGGCCCTAAGAACGACAATTATAGGCTTTATTTATCGGAATACAGTGGCTCAGCAGGTAAGTCCAGGAGTGTAGCTAACATAACTAGAGGTGATCACTTGATCATTCACTTGGAAACCAAAAAAAAAAAGAAGCATATACTACCATGACACTTACACAAAAACAATTCTGAATAATTATAGGTATGTTCTATGTTCCTTTCGAATTTCAGGAAAGATGAGGAACTAGATATTCCTTAACTGTACTAATTATAGATATTACGTAGTAAATGTCTTTACAAACAAAGTTACGTTGTTGTGTTTTGAAGCGCCCTACGTACGTACCTCTTTTCAAACACTTAACACCAATTTCATCAACAATCAAAGACGGGCTTCAAAGCTACTTTGAAAATACATATACAATGGAAGATGTGTAACAAATTAAAATACTGAAGAGTTCAATGATATTTTAGTGTCCATGTAATCTTAATTTACTTTAAAATATTTGATTTTGTTATATAAGATATTAAGAGACTTAACTGTATATGTGGCATAATTTATTCTATGTTTAATGAAAAACATGTGTTCAACATATTCATCATTGGAACCATTTAGTAAGTTTAGAAACTGAAAAGTTCGATTAGTTTGAATTCACTTGGCATAGACTAGTTATATTTCTTTATAAATTTTACTCAAAGTTCCTTATATTTCGGACGCGCATCGAAACAATGGAATTCGTCTTCAATACACTGAGAGCAAATTGTACATATACGACATGACAAGTCAATTTTTTGGTACCATCAAGGTTTAACTGCGAACGAGTGAAAAGAAAGTCTGAGTTTTGAAAATGTTCGCTATATAATACATTATTTTTCACTAAAATATTTAGAATAGTTTATAAGTTGATGGTTGTTTTATACTGTTTGCCTCTTACATTTGATGTGTTCCCCTCAGTTTTAGTTTGTGACCTAGATTGATTTTTTTCTCAATCTATTAACGAGTTTCGAACAGCGGTATCCTACTGTTGCCTTTATTTTTAGGTGACAGTCTGCTCAGTAATGGTCAGGCGGGACAGCAATTTAGTTCAAAAGATATCGATAATGACGCCTGGAGCTCTAGGTGTAATCCTACCTACCACAAGGGAGGCTTTTGGTTTAAAATCTGTTGCAGGACGGATTTGAATGGATTTTATTACATTTCTGGGGTTGATGCCACAGATTCATGTCACTGGAGAATATTTACAGGTCTTCGAGATTCTTTGAAAACCATCTATATGATGTTTCGATAATCATGTTAGTACGGCTACTACAATACGCACAAGTGTCACAGTGTGAAAATAAGGATAGTGAAATAAACTTAAGAAAAACATAGCCGCTACTTTAAAATGAACGAAAAGTTTTTTTGTTTTTTTTTTAATTTCCGTTTTATTATTATTTTGGAATTTTGCACTTTATCTTATATCACAGATTAATATGTGTTAAATGTATATGTTGTGTACAAGTTGTAATGTTGTACAAATTATAATTTGTACAGAATTTTTGTACAAGTTATCAGTGTTTTATGACCTGCTGAACAAAAATAGATGATGCAAGCACATAGTCTTTTGCTCTGCATATTTCTGTCATTTTTTCACAACTTCATGATACAGTCTAATACTGAGCATTGATACAAAATTATAATAAGACCTCACAAAGATTTTGTATAGATATGAATATGGTATAAGGAAAAAAATAAAATTAGAATTTAAACCATTCAGGTATCCTCATTTCCAGTTTGAAGGCAAGGAGAATAGCACTAAATTTTAGGTTGACGTATACTTTTTTGAATTTAAAACATTACAGTGGTACATTTTATAAGTTAAACCTGTATCACCTGTTGCAAGAAGGTAGGTGTCAAAAAACTTATAACTTGTACAAAGACCCTGTACAAATTATAATTTGTACAAACTTACATCTTGTACACAACATATACACTATATAACAGCGCAAACGTTAAGACTGTTAAAATACATTATTTGCATACAAGAAAGATGAAATAAAAGTGATTTCAAAACCTTTGTTTAAAATTTTAGGTTAATATATTTTCCAAATGTTTGTATATTTTATACACAGTCTTATCTGTAACTTTCAAATCTTAAGTTACAAATGTTTACACAAAAATACGAGAAGTCAGGTTGCAAATAAATGTACATAGGCTGTCATTCAACATTGATCAGAGTCGAAGTTGAAGTGCATTCCAATTACAAAAGTGCCGAAGATGCAAAAAATCCGACTCGAACAATCCATACCTGGTGTAGAAAAACTGCTGAGCTAGGAGTACTCTCGAGGACGACTAATGCATTGCGGTGACATAGACAAGTATTTGTGAAAAATTCATAATGAGACTAGTTCTATAAGATTCTTCAATATATACTGCTTGAAGGCATATGAAACGAATTTTTTGAAATTCTAATGTTAGGAAAATTATTGTATGTGCACATTCTTGAGCATTTATTACGAATTCACATCAATAAACGATATTTCATTTTGCAATTGTTAATTGAAAACTTTTGCTGATAATTAACTTTTGGGTATTGTAGATAAACGTGTAACTATGGAGCACGAGCAAAAAAGGATTAAGAATTTGTTCTTAAACTTTGTTTTAACAGTTATGTATTGAAAAAGATCTGGAAAAATCGATTTATACTATCGAATAAGGTAGACAACAGCACATTTTCAAATGTGAACGTCTTAATAATACTTCATGTTAATTCTGTCTAATTGGATGAACACTGTCATGTCTGTGTTTTTTGTTTCATGGTTATTGATAGAAGTTAACTTGGATTTGAACCTCCTGTTAATACCGAATACGCGTATAGTCACCATCTTATGTTGTTTATATATCTCAACTTGTTCGACTTGTTCGTGTAAAATGTCTGATTTATTTATGACTGTCAATGAGACAACTCTCTACAAGAGACCAAATGACACAAAAATTGACAACTTTAGGCCACCGTACAGCCTTCAACAATGAACAAAGCCCATACAGCATAGTCAGCTATAAAAGGCGCCGAAATGACAAATGAATCCCTTTTCACTTTGAGAGTGCGAGTGCTGCCTTTTAGCGGAATTAATCTTCTCTTTTTCGAAATCTACAGGAGTGTCTTTTATGTGCAAGAGATATGTCTCTCCCTAAAAACGGATCAGCCATTTATCGTCCCCTATCGACGGAGTATCATCCTCATTTTCAAGACCACACTCGCAAATGGTGTCAAGGGAGATCAGGAACGGAGATCCAACCACTACACCACGACTCCCCATCTATCTGTGTTATAGTTATAGTTCATAATATTTTGTTCATAGATGCGTCTTGAATAACCAAGGGATCTTGATAAAAATAAGGTTATCTTGACCTACATTTCACATATGCTGATTAAAGTTTGCGTTATAATAGTCCATATTTGAGATATAACTCGTAGAGAAATAATGTTTTGTCAGTAGATGCGTCTGTAATAGTCAGAATCGAGGGTCTTAAAAAAATGTTATCTTCATATAAAATTCAATGATGAGGAAATGAGGTGAAAAGCTGCGATTAATTCCATATCTGAGATGAGGAATACAAATATTTTGTCAGTAGATGAAACTTTAATAGTCACGAGTTTCAAAATCAAGTCTTGAAAATGAACTAGCCGAATTCCATTTCATCAACTGCACTTAAAAGATATTCGATTTCATCAACTGCACAATTAAGTTATATCATATAGCATTATCGTAACTAATTGGATTGGACCAGTTATGTCAATTGAGGAGTAAAGTCAACTCAGTATATACAAATAAAATTGAAAATGGAAATGGGGAATGTGTCAAAGAGGCAACAACCCAACCATAAAGCAGAAAACACAAAAAACAGCCGAAGGCAACCAATGGGTCTTCAACACAACTAGCAAATCCCGCACCAGGAGTCATCCTTAAGCTGGCCCCTACACAAATATGTATACTAGTTCATTGATAATGGACGTCATACTAAACTCCAAATTATACACAAGAAACTAAAATTAAAAATCAAACAAGACTATCAAAGGTCAGAGACTGTTGACTTGGGACAGGCGCAAAAATGCGGCGGGGTTAAACATGTTTTTTTGAGATCTCAACCCTCCCCCTTAACATCTAGCTAATGTAGAAAAACAAACACACAACAATTCACACAGTAAAACTCAGTTTATGAGGAGTAGTCAGAGTCCGATGTCAGAATTAAGACTGTTTATATAATTTTTTGCACTTAATTTTACACCAAAATCCTCCATATTTCCAATCAAAAATTGTTGCGTGCACCTCAACTCTCTCTTGTTCTGTTATAATGCTGGGATACATTTTTGTATTCTTGTATTTAATGTTTTCTAATGTACCCTATAAAAAAGAAGATGTGGTATGATTGCCAATGAGACAACTATCCACAAAAGACCAAAATGACACAGATATTAACAACTATAGTTCACCGTACGGCCTTCAACAATGAGCAAAGCCCATACCGCATAGTCAGCTATAAAAGGCCCCGATAAGACAATGTAAAACAGTTCAAACGAGAAAACTAACGGCCTCATTTATGTAAAATAAAATATGCGTTTTTGTACTTCTTTGTTATATATTTGTTTGTTTTTGTAGTGATTAAGATTATAACAAAAGGTTGACCGCCATACCCCTATTTTGGACATTTTTTTACGATTATGTCATTATGTCATTATTTCTCTACGAGTTATATCTCAAATATGGACTATTATAACGCAAACTTTAATCAGCATATGTGAAATGTAGGTCAAGATAACCTTATTTTTATCAAGATCCCTTGGTTATTCAAGACGCATCTATGAACAAAATATTGTCAATGTAATGGAATTTGATGCGACTGTCATACAAGTTGAGGTTTAGCCAGTTTCAGAATCAGGTTTAATCCACCACTTTTAATTAAGAAAATGCCTTTACCAAGTTAGGAATATGACAGTTGTTATCCATTCGTTTGATGTGATTTTTCCATTTGATTAGGAACTTTCCGCTTTTAATTTTCCTCGGAAATCAGAATTTTGTGATTTCATTTTTACAAAGTAATAAAGTTGGCATTAACGAATTTAAATCATTTTATAAAACAAGTTGGCATTCAAAACAGTTCAGAAAGTATTTCCTGAAATAAAATAAATATAATTAAGTGATATACAATCTATCTTTACCCTCGCGGCATTCTACAGCTGTCTGTTCTTAGTAATGAGCCTGTCACTGAATAAACTATTTTTTTTTTATTTATGCCAGACGCGCGTTTCGTCTACAAAAAGACTCATCAGTGCGCTCGAATTCAAAAAGTTAAAAAGGCAAAATAAAGTACAAAGTTGAAGAGCATTGAAGACCAATATTCCTAAGTTGTTGTCCTCTACAGAGATATGAGCCTGTAACTTAGTTGTTGTTCTTTATAAAGGTATTTCAAGTATCTTTGTGTTGTGTCGTAATGTCACGTGTTTTAATCTGAGACATTATGTACGTGCCTGTCACAAGTCAGAGGCGTGCCAATCAGTGTTTGTATTTCGTGACTGAGTATCATGTTTATTTTTTCATTGTTTTGAACATAAATCATCTCGTTTGAATTGTTTAACATTTCTCATTTCAGAGCCTTTTTAGATGCGGTATGGGTTTTGCTCATTGCTGTAGACCGTACGGTGGCCTATAGTTATAAAATTTTCTATGTCTTTTGTTCTGTGGTGGAGAGTTGTCTCATTGGCAAACAGATCACATCTTCTTATAGTTACATTTCAATAATCAGAAATTTCTTTTGTTGTGTCGAGCTCAATTATGTGGTTTGTTTTCTAATAAACTTAATCTACCAGTGACAGTTTAAATTAGTCAATAGAAATTTCTACATTATGTGTAAAATTCAAATAAAGACCCAATTATTTAACGAAAAATGTTATTTTTAACAGTGATTTATTCAACATTTGGTTTGTTGTAATTGTATATAATATATCATAAGACATACATGGTATATTTGAATTTAACATACACAGTATACATAGAGTAAAGTCAATACGTATGAAAGTCCAAATAAAGGCAACAGTAGTATACCGCTGTTCAAAACTCGTAAATCGATGGACAAAAAACAAAATCGGGGTTACAAACTTAAACTTAAACGCATTAAATATAATATGAGAACAACGGCACAACAATAAAATGTAACACACAGAGAAACGGACTAAGCATTAGACAAAATCCGATGAGAATAACAAATATAACATCAAAACCAAATACATGAATTTGGAATAGAAAAGTACCGTGACACGTCTTATAGTAATGTGAATGCCAATCACACTTTCATCTAATTCTTTTTAATTTGTTAATTCCATTTTAAGTCCAATAGGGTATTTAAACTTTAAAAAAAACCTAGCTTTTACGTCATATTTGCGTTTTGGTTTATTCATATTTTATGAGGGTTTTGATTAACTATTGATTTTTTAGACACTTTTGTTAAATTTAATATATCTTTTTTTTTCAATTTCATGACCAAATGATATAAAATAATAAGACAGGATAATATGAAAAATAATAATTTAATGTGGTTTGTGAGCGAAACCTGTGCCTGGTGAGTTTTCTTTAATAACTAGTGTTTTATATTGCACGGCTGTTGATTACGAAGACCTTTGAGTATACTTCTTATGTCATTTGTCACCAGATAAAGCAATTGCTTCGATGATTTTCCTTAATTGCTATACAAGATTGTCATGTGTAGACAAAACGCAGGTCTGCAAACAAAATTGAAAACCCTTTTATTTTTATGTTAAGTGTTTAATATTCCACGGCTGTTGATAACGAAGACCTTTGAGTATACTTCTTATGTCATATGTCACCTGATAACCAATTGCGTAGATGGTTTTCATTTTAATAAGCTTTGAAAAATTTAGACTCCATTATTGAATTGTAAATTGATCATTGCCTCGAAGATGCCCATATCAAATACATGTTAATCTCATTCGATCATGTATAAGATTTACAATTTTGCTGTATTAGTAATTTACAGTACATATCTTATAAATATTTCGGCCCTAAAACGTTTTCGAAATTCAAAACGAAATGTACAATACGAAAATGTTTACAAGACCGTAAACGTATTGTGGATGGTAAAAAGACGAAGCGTTATAGCATGTTTTACCTCGTGCGCAGATGACATTAATTGTTGGTCCATAGCATTTAATAAAAACGATGGTAGATGTCAAGCTTTCAACAGAAACTTCACCAATCAACCTGTCAATGGAATTCCTGAGAACGAATGGACTCATTATGACGTTTCACCAGGTATACATTATATTCGGGTTTAGTTTTCTGTAATTAGTTAATACTTTAGTTTCATTATGTATATCTCTTTCATATTCATTTGTTAAAATTTACTGTTTGCAATAGCATGAATTGTTCTATATAATAAAAATGTTCTTATCCCGGGCATACAAACAATGCCGTATTTGGCAAAACGTTTTCAACTTTTGATCTTCAGTGCTGTACAACTTTGTACTTTTTTCACTTTCGATCTTTTATATCTGGGCGTCACTAGTGAGTCTTGTGTGGACAAGACGCGTTTTTGGCGTATTGAATTTTAAACCTGATGCTTTTTGTTATCTATTAATCATGCTTTTCTTTGTCTAATATGGTCTCCTTTTTATTTGTATTGTAGTCCTGTAATATTATGTTGTCATTTCAATGTTATATTTAACTTTGCCATTAAAGTGCGAGGTTTGGCATGCCATAAAACCAGGTTCAACCCACCACTTTTATTCCCCTTTAAAAGTGTCCTGTACCAAGTCAGGAAGATGGCCATTGTTATAATATTGTTCGTTTCTGTGTGTGTTGCATTTTAACGTTGAGTCGTTTGTGTTTTCTCTTATTTTTGAGATAAGACGTGGCACGGTACTTGTCTATCTCAAATTCATGTATTTGGTTTTGATGTTATATTTGTTATTCTCGTGGTGTTTTGTCTGTTGCTTGGTCCGTTTCTGTGTGTGTTGCGTTTCGGTGTTGTGTCGTTGTTCTCTTATATTTAATGCGTTTCCCTCGGTTTTAGTTTGTTACCCCGATTTTGTTTTTTGTCCATGGATTTATGAGTTTTGAACAGCGGTATACTACTGTTGCCTTTATTTATATCAAGAATATTGTAATAGACAATTGAAAAATAACGAACATAGATTTTCACAATAGCATCAGTAAGAACAGGAAAAATAATTCATCTTGCAAAAATATTGCTTCAGATTCTTTCTCGGACGTGAAATATTTAAGGATGTCTGCTTATCATGTTTTGAAATTTTTGTCAGATTTTCGGAATCCTCTGGTTTTATCCATTTGAATGCCTTAAAAAAACTTCCCCATGAACCCCTATTTTTCTTTCATAAATCTTTTGCATGTATAATTATAAGTCATTTGTAAATAATTTTTTAATAGTATTTGAGAACTTTAACTGGTCAATGATAAAGCTATGAAAAATCAAGAGAGAATATTTTCCGGCCTAAATTCCAATGACTAATATCTCGAAAATAAGCACATTGACCCCTATATTTTTTGCTTTTTTGCTTCCTCAATTTATTCCCTATCAAATTCATTGAAAATGCCTGTACCAAGTCAGGAATATGACAGTTTTTGTCCATTCGTTTTTGATGCGTTTTGTTATTTGATTTTGCCATGTGATTATGGACTTTCCCAATTGATCTTCCTCTAAGTTCAGTATTTTTGTGATTTTACTTTTTTCAATACATACTAGTTTTATGAAAAGTTATTTATTTTGAAACTGAGCAGCGAACATCCTTAAGAAATACTTCAGGATGTTTTCTTCTGACGTTTCAGTCTCGTTGAAATCTCGTTCTGAAATTATTTACCAAAACATGTGATACAAGTAAAAAATAGTAATCAATTTAATTAATATCATAATCAAACTAAACTCTGTGAAACAATTGAGGATTTACAATATGTAGTTTTTGATTTTTGAATAATTAAATTTTTATAACTTTATAACCAATCAGGTCAGTCTTTTGAGCCAACATTTTTAGAACATGGATTAGGGATA
Source organism: Mytilus galloprovincialis (assembly GCF_965363235.1). Classification (NCBI taxonomy): domain Eukaryota; kingdom Metazoa; phylum Mollusca; class Bivalvia; order Mytilida; family Mytilidae; genus Mytilus; species Mytilus galloprovincialis. The sequence goes on along the minus strand of NC_134839.1, from coordinate 1,150,796 downwards.
CAAAAAATGTGTGGTCTTGTTCATTTGCCGATAATTAGCTTTCAATAAATTAAGATTAAACCGAACTTTGGCAGAAAATGCTCAAAACGACCTTTTTTTCAGAAATTGTCACTCTCGTTAAATCTTGTAATAGAGATTCAAATTTGCAGTTTCATTTTAACGACGAAGCCTAATGGAACATATAATTTGGAACAAGTGTTCGTGTCAAAAATTTAATGTGAGATACAAAGTATTTTTTTCTGCTTACGATTCTACAAGAATAAATAAATGTTGGCATCTGATGCAGTTCATTTACATTTTGTGGTATCAATAAATGTTTAAAATAACCGAAGAAGTAACCTTAGAGCTATATTGCATTGAATATCTACTGCACTTTGGGTATCATCATTTTCATATGAGATGACGTAGTCTTTACATTAACAGAACCAATAAAAAGAAAAATCAACATAAAATGCAAAGAATTATTGAAGCTTTCACGATGTAAACGAAGACAGTCACGTTTTAAATTTTACGATTTACTGCAAATTAATATTTATTTGATTACCAAAGGTTTACTGAGATAAAGTGAACATTGCCTTCAATCACACATAAAGACTGCCTCATATTATCAAACACATACTTGCATGGGTTGCGTTCAATATCGTAGCGGCTACGTAGTGCTACGTAGATTGTTGTCTACTGAACGAGTAGCTAGCCTAGTTGCTATCAATATCTATGTAGAAGCTAGGCTAGCTACACGGTCAATAGTCATAAATCTGCGTAGCCCTAAGTAGCCGCTACGATATTGAACACAACCCTGTTTTCATTTAATAACTAGAGAAACTGTATTGTAAATCCAATAGTTTTATATCGATAGTTATGATAACCTACAATTCAAAATTATTATTTTCACAGTAACAGTCTGCAAGACAGTGACACCAAATACCCAAGCAAAAAATTGTTCTGAAGTTCAATCTCAAGGTCATTCGTGTAGTGGTGTGTACACTATCTACCCTTCCGTTAACATCCAAAAAGATGTTTGGTGTGACCTACAAACAATAGAGGGTCGATGGACAGTGAGTACATGTATATATATTGAATAACAACCTTAGCTGTGATATAAAGGCACGAATACTCAAATCTCATAAATCCCCTAAATATACATACGAAAATAAAAAAAAAACTGAGGGATTCACATGAATCCAAAAGTATATGAGTAATACCCCCAAAGCTCCCTCCTCTCTATTAAAACAACACGAACAACAAAAAGACATGACACATAAAGTACCAAACTGAGAGTATTTGTAGATTTTAATTCAAGTTCAAAGCCAATAGCAATTTATAAACCATCGAAGTATCTTAGACTCATATTTAAATAAGTAACAATTCCTATATGAAGACAAATCCATAAATTTGCTTCGGACGCGCCAATTTTAAAAACAGATAATACATCTATGAAATACCGAGAATACGTTTCAGAAAACTTTAGTCATTTGTTATCAAAGTGTTACAATTCGTATTAAACGATCTAATGTCACCTTAAGAAACAGTGTCATCGAGCTGGGAAGCCTTTGCTTGTTGATTAAAACATTATAAAGGCCCAGTGTTTTATTTGTGAATAATTATAAATGATTGTCTTCATCTGAAAGCCGTATTTGACTCTAAATCTTGATAATATTAGTAATACTTTATAATTCAATGATTATCTTTTTAATCGCATTTTTCACTTATATATTTTCTTCCAATGTAGTTTTATTCGTTTTGGGGCGTACAAGAAGCTTTAAAACACCGGTATTTACATTTGATTTTTGTTTACAGAAACATACTTATGACGTCACCTTGTTTCGTTGCCATGCCAAGACAATAACATCATTTCGTGGAATTTTCGTTTTATAAAATTTTAGCATGTAAATTGAAATGGACTGATTTGTTTATTTTGCTGTAGAACAGAGATAAATATATTGTATCTGAATCTTGGCTACGTAAACTGGGGGTTTCGATGTCAAAAATTGAGAATATCTGGCAGTATAAATCAGTTTGTCGTAAAGCGGAACAGCCGTTATTGTATATAACTGCGTGTGCGCTTAAGGTAGATATATGGTGATTATACTGGTTGGCGATATTAGGTCGGCACATTAGAATCTAATTTTATTGATATTGCATTTGTCATTTCGGAAGCGACGAGAAATATTTACAATTTGAGACGATCTAATATTTAAACGCTACATGAAGTGTAAATGCAATCGTAATTGTAAATGTACGACGGTTCTGCTGTCTACTGCTAGTAATCATTATGAAAAGCATTCTAATAGTTTCCCCTTAATGTTTGCAGTAATGATGCTAATAAATATGCATATATGATTAAAAATGTTGAAATGTGACATTTCAGGTATTCCAACAAAGGAAAGACGGTTCTGTGGATTTTTATCGAAAGTGGTCGGACTATGAACATGGCTTTGGTGATCCTAAAACAGAATACTGGATAGGTTTGTTAAGTTATGCATATCATCACATGATAACTACTAATGACTTTTTTTTAACATTTATGAGAATGATTATGTAAATATATCAGAGATAAAAATTATGGGAAAACACTTAAATTGACAAACATTGGAACACATATGAAGTAAATGCTGAACCTTAACTTCTCACTAAGATATATAGTTTGTATGTTTTTGTTTTAGTATATATTAACACATTTTCAAATACAAAGCAAGTATTTAACTCAGGATCTCTCGGCTACTGATTTATCATAATATGTTTTGTATTTATCATAAGTTTATCTCTGTTTCAAAGTATATTGTTAATTTATTACTCAATTTGCTTCATGCAATAAAATCATTTGTCAAGAATAGTTTGTTTCCATGTAAAATACATCATAAAACGTAAGCTTCTAGGTGATGTAATTTTCAGAAACAATTGTAATAATGTAAAAAGTTATCAAAGGTACAAGGATTATAATTTGATACGGAAGACGCGTGTTTCGTCTACTTTAGACTCACCAGTGACGCTCAGATCAAAACAGTTATAAAGCCAAACAAGTTCAAAATTGAAGGGCATTGAGGACCCAAAATTCCAAAACGTTGTTCCAAATACCGCCAAGATAATCTATTCCTGGGATACGAAAATCCTTAATTTTTGAAAAATTTTAATTTTGTAAACAGGAAATATATAAAAATGACTATTTAATTTATATTTTAAGAGGTAAAATATGATATCTCTTTTGCTTGAAAACAAAGTTTATTGTGTTTTCCAAAGGTTGGAGAAGCAAATGCTTTGCTGTTTGAATTTAGAAAAAACTTAAATACAATTTAGCAATTTACTCTTCCTTTATAATTCTATAATCAGTAAATGAGTATCATGATCTTTATATCATCAAATTCAATATAGAGTAATTTCACCTCTACTCGTATAAAACATTGTAACAGATTGAATTTATTTTGCACGATCGAAACCATAATTGGGAGGCCAACAATATACAAAACATTTAACAGCCATGCGAACATGTAATTCTGTTTTAAATTCATCTTCAATGTGGAAATTGCAATTTCGATTGTAAAATCAACGATTTGAACTGGTAATACAAACAATCCAACAGGGGACATGAAAGGAACTGCTTACCATTCCGGAACACCATGTTTCCCCCTTGAATTCTAGCTGCTTTTAAAACTCTAATAGTGTCAGATTTTGTGGACCCGTTTGTTTTGTTTATCTTTTTTGTTCGCTGTTTCTTTTACTTATGGTTTTTGATTGCACTATTTTTAGTTTAAATTTACACAACACAATGAACAAGCTGAATATTAAGTCAATTTTATCGTTTGAATCATGCTAATCCTGACGTACAGGAGGTAGGCTACGAGTGTATTACAACAATTTGTATGTGGAATACCTAATGAAAAGTAATACAATGAACATTCAAACTATGTGCTTCTCATTGAGTAAATAGTATAAAAAAGAAACAGTTAGAACCATCTAAACGAACTACAATCAAGCCTGTTATCTTTGATGTGTTAATTTACAACCACTTGACCTGTGAAAATGTGGGTGGAGGTTTTCCTTCTGAGTATATCACCATCCCAGTGGTCAGCAATACTTTGCTGACTTGAATCATCATTGACATGGTGATATTAACCAACGAATTGTTTCTGTTTACAACTGATTATTCAAACTAAGGCAGGAATAGATTATGCCAGTAGTCGCATGTTTGTGCTGACACGGTTAGTAATGTTCAACTTCTTAATATATGGAATGGCTTTGCAACTGTTTTGAGTCGAGCGTCACTGATGATCGTATTTAGATCAAACCAGCGCCTGGCGGACTAAATTATAAGTATAGTGTATTTGGTGAGTAATTACATGAACTCTATTCGGCAAAACGTTTTTGAATTTTAGGTCCTCAATTCAACTTATCGCTATTCCTGGTTGACCCGATAGTATGTCCCACATGAACTATTGACGTCATACAACAATCACTTTTCCATTGTGGTGTCATATATTTTGTATTATGACGTCAAAATGTTACTTGAACCTGTGTGAAGATTAGTAATGGCGAACAAATAGCAATAAGGTGTATGCTCATCTACTTCGTTCTTAGTTTTACACTTTCGTTCTATTTTAGCTTTTGTTTGACGTTCAAAATTATCATCCTAGTATATTTAAGGTCTTTCCTTTTTCTATAAGGAAAGACCTTACTGTATTTCTTCTTCTGATTATTAATGTCTTTCCTTTCTTAATGGAAAGACCTTACTGTATTTCGTTTGTTTATTATTATTCTTTTTCTTCCGCCGTTTTCAAAGTCAATCACCAAGAAAAGTACGCAACATATCAAAATGATCTTTGGTACCAAGTATCGGGTTAATAAAAGCTATCTTGTATTAGGGGCACCAAAGTTTACTATTTACCTTATAGGAGTTATCTTCCCAATTACAAAAAAACACTGTTATCACTAATCCTCGTAAACTATAAGACTTAGCGGCAAATGTTTTGTTTAAATGTTCCTTGCCAGATGGCGCAACTTCAAATAATTTTAACCGAAGTGATCCAGTGACTTATTATAGGAGTTATTTCCCCTTGAATATTTTACTTTTCGGTATGCATATAAATCTCATGAACCGTAAGTTGATTTGAGGTCATTGGATCATAACTTGAAAAATATAGGTCAAGGTCAAAGGTCAAGGTCATATTTTAGATTTTCATATGTCTTTGATTTCCCTATAATTCATGAATGGTTATAGATACAGAAAATTTAAGTAGTTAAAAATGCTTGGTACTTCAAGGGGCAACTTTGTTACATTATGACTGTATTGGTTTTTCCATTATGTAAGGGACAAAACCCCCATTGTTGGTTTATAAAAAGCCATTATTAGGCAAAACTCTTAAAAAAAAGGTCCTTGACCCATAGGGTCTTTTGCAATGACATTGTAGAGCAATGACCTTGGCGAAGGTCACAAGGTCAAAGGTCAAGGTCATGTACTAAAGGGCAAATTATGTGATTTTGGCACAATTTAAAGAGTTTTGTGTGTGTTTAAATTCCAACCAACTAACCAACCAACCAATCAATCAATCAATAAATCAATCAATCAATCAATCAATTAATCAATCAATCAATATATATGACAGTTTATTTATGAAAGTATAATTAAAACAAAATGGAAGGAAAGACCTATCAATTATTCAAGAAGAATTGAATTTTAATTAAGGTCTTTCCTTTTTCTATAAGGAAAGACCTTACTGTATTTCTTCTGTTTATTAAGGTCTTTCCTTTTTCTATAAGGAAAGACCTTACTGTATTTCTTCTGTTTATTATTATTCTTTTTCCGCCAAACTTTGACGAAGTTAGCAGCCTAAACCGTAAGACGTGTCAAGGCCAGTCAAGGTCGTTAAACACCACCACATATATATATAAGACGTGTCGCTTTCATGTTCTCACTTTGTATCGGTGTCATGAATACCTATCCGGAACTCACCCTGTTAGTCGAAATATTTTGTCGGTTCGGAGTAATCCCTCCGAAACCAAAAAACCTTGTTATCGTTCCAACACCGTAACCGTAATAGATAGAAAAAAAACGAAGGGTGAAATTTGTTCAGGACCAGACCCCGGTTCTTCGTTACATTTGATTCGAAAAGATTCAACGACTCATTGGTAGGGTTATGCCCCTATGAAAATTAACCGGTGTCGGTTGGCCACCAAAACTCAGAAACCGTAAGTCGTAGACACCTAGGATCTTCACCAATCATCATCAATTCATGTATCTTTGAAAAATACCTCAAGGTCAAATTTGTATGTTGACCTTGACCTTTGACCTAACACCTTGTTATGGGATAATCTCAGAAACCATTATACTTACAGAAGTTTTAAATAGTGGAAAATGTTTGGGTCATTATGGCGCAACTTTGTTACATTTTGACCGAAGAGATTTGACCTTTCTGTAAGGGGCATAACCCCTGATTTAGGTTTCTGAAAAGACAAAATCAGCTCTTACTATATAACCAAAGGTCCTAGACCCGTGGGGTCTTCACCAATGACATTGGGGACTAATGACCTTGACAAAGGTCACAAGGTCAAAGGTCAAGGTCATGTCCCAGATAGCGAATTATGTGTTTTTGACCTTATTTGAAGGATTTTTAGTGTGTTTTAAATGTTTTTAAGGTTGACCTTGACCTTTGACCTTTCAACTTTTTAGTCGATATCTCAAAAACGGTTAATCTTACAGAAATAGTAAACAGTGAAAAATGTTAAGGTGACTGAGGCACAACTTTTTTACAGTTTGACCGAAAGGATTTGACATATTCTTAAGGGGCATAACCGCCGTTAACAGTTTCTGAAAAGGTAAAATTAGCTTTAACTCTTGAACGAAAAGTCCTAGACCCATGGGGTCTTTTACAATGACATTCTGGACCAATGACCTTCACAAAGGTCACAAGGTCAAAAGTCAAGGTCATGTCCAAATTATCGAATTTATTGTTTTTTGTCATTTTTTAACGGTTTTATGTGTGTTTGAGAGCTTTTCAATGCATTCTACGCATATTGGAACATGTACTTTACATTTCGAAAAGGAAAGACCTCTCAATTGTTCAAGAACAATTGACATTTTAATTATTATTCTTTTTCCGCCAAACTTTGACGAAGTTAGCAGCCTAAACCGTAAGACGTGTCGCTTTCATGTTCTCACTTTGTATCGGTGTCATGAATACCTATCCGGAACTCACCCTGTTAGTCGAAATATTTTGTCGGTTTGGAGTAATCCCTCCGAAACCAAAAAACCTTGTTATCGTTCCAACACCGTAACCGTAATAGATAGAAAAAAAAACGAAGGGTGAAATTTGTTCAGGACCAGACCCCGGTTCTTCGTTACATTTGATTCGAAAAGATTCAACGACTCATTGGTAGGGTTATGCCCCTTTGAAAATTAACCGGTGTCGGTGGACCACCAAAACTCAGAAACCGTAAATCGTAGAGACCTAGGATCTTCACCATTCATCAACAATTCATGAGACTTTCAAAAATACCTCAAGGTCAAATGTGTATGTTGTTCTTGACCTTTGACCTAACACCTTGTTATCAGAACAACTCAAAAACCATTATACTTACAGAAGTTTTAAATAGTGGAAAATGTTTGGGTCATTACGGCACAACTTTGTTACATTTTGACCGAAGAGATTTGACCTTTTTTTAAGGGGCATAACACCTGTTTTAGGTTTCTGGAAAGACAAAATCATCTTTTACTATATAACCAAAGGTCCTAGACCCATGGGGTCTTCGGCAATGACATTGGGGACTAATGACCTTGACAAAGGTCAAAGTTCAAAGGTCAAGGTCATGTCCCATATAGCGAATTTGGTGTTTTTAACCTTATTTAAAGGTTTTTCAGTGTGTTTTAAAGCTTTTAAATACATTCTACGTCTATTTGAACATGTATTTTACATTACAAAAGGAAAGACCTCTCAATTGTTCAAGAACAATTGACAGTTTAATTATTATTATTATTCTTTCCGCCAAACTTTAACGAAATTTCCCAAAAAAAGTACGCGACATGTTGAAATGATATTAGGTATCTAGTATCGGTTGACCAAAAGCTATCTTGTGGTGAGGGCACGACCCCGTAACATTTCCTTTATAGGGGTTATCTCCCCTAACACCGAAAAACTTGTTATCATTCTAACTCCATAACCATAATAGGTAGAAAAAAACAAAGGGTGGAATTTGTTCAAGAACAGACCCTGGTGCTTCGTTACATTAAATCGAAAAGATTCAACGACTCATTGGTAGGGTTATGCCCCTTTGAAAATTAACAAATGTCGGTTGGCCACTAAAACTCAAAAACTGTAAGTTGTAGCCACCTAGGATCATCACCAATGATCATCAATTTACATGAACATGAAAATTGATCTAAGGTCAAAGGTCAAGGTCATGACCTATTTTTTGACCTAGCTTGTTATCGGATTTACTAAATAACCGTAAAAGATGGCTGATAAAATGTAACAGAGAAAATATGTGTCTTGTCGAGATCTACATTTGTTATGTTGGGTTGAAAATCATTGGACCAACTGTTATGGAACTAGGGCACCAAAACTGTTTTTGGGGTCCGAAATGATGATTGTTTGCTTATAACTTAAAAGTGGTTAGAGATAGAAAGAAACTTTGAATTGCAAAAATGATCCGCATAATAAGATCTACAAAGTTAGGTCAAGGTCAGAGGTCAAGTCCCTTACTGGAAATGACATTTTTGTCCCTAGCAACGACATACAAGTCCTTAGCAATCACTTATTTTTTTTAACTTTAAATACTATGAATAGTACATATGACATTTTTAATAACTTATTTAAATATATTTATCCTTAGGATTGATTTTTGCCCTAAGCAACCACTTATGAACATAAAAAACCTTAGAAACCATATATTTTTAACTAAGAAGGCAATTAATAAAAGAAAAAAGGAAAGACCATTCAATTGTTCATGAACAATTGACTTTTTAATTCATGTTGTTTTTTTTTTGTTGCTCATACTATCATTTATGTAAACTATTCCATTTTTACTTAAAGGGAATGAGGCTTTGTATCAATTGACACTTTCTGGTGGAAATGAATTGCTAATTTTGATGCAGACATGGGATGGTGTATGGAAGTATGCTCATTATACCGACTTTTATATCGGCCCTAAAAACGACAATTATAGGCTTCACTTTTCTGAATACAGTGGCTCAGCAGGTTAGTGCAGCGATTTAAATATATGAAATGTTAGTTCTTTCATAAAACGAACTAGCCAACAGAAAAGCCAGAGGTAATGATAATGTCTTCAATAATAGAGAAGTATCTTTGTCGCAATACAACGTTATGTTTTGAACATAGAAGCCAAGTTTCTGCCACTAACACATTATATTTGTAATATTTAAAACTTATTCTCTTTTTTTTCTTTTCTAAAACCATGACAACTTAAGGTTAATGCTAACTTCATCATTTTTTGTTGGTTTTAGAATACAAAACTATATAGTTTATAGTCCAATGACGTTACATATTTACATATGAGTATACTAATAAAGCAATTGTTTAAGTTTCAGAAAGGCGATTTACACCATCGTGTATGTATATTTTTCTGCAAATTTAAAGACCCGGCTCTTATTTTGTTGTAATAAATCTAACATTTTTACAGGTAACAGTCTGTTCAACCAGGTAGGATATCAATTTAGTACACTAGATACCGATAATGACGTCTTTGGTGGATCTTGTAATCCGAAGTACCATAAGGGAGGTTTTTGGTTTAATGACTGCGGTATTTCCGATCTGAATGGATACTATTACCCTTCTGGGATTATTTCCGGAGATTCATGTCATTGGTGGACATTTACAGAATCCCGAGAGTCTTTGAAAACCATTTATATGATGGTTCGATAATTTGGTAAACACTATGATGATCACAAGTGTCATAGTGTTGAGATGATCTTTGAAAAAAATCGAATGCAACTCAATTCCACCATTTTTGGATCATATTAACAGTCAATTATATTTCTAGTTTTTAAAACTACATATATAGTATCCTTAGTACAGCTTAACTATTTAAGTTTAAAATTACTCTTCTGATTGCTCTGTTATTGACGTTGGTGTATGACATTTCAATAAAAGCATTCGAAATAAGTTTGAAAGGAGTCATTTGTATAAATAAACTCATCATAGATACCAGGATTAAATTTTGTATTTACGCCAGACGCGCGTTTCGTCTTCAAAAGACTCATCAGTGACGCTCGAATCGAAACAAGTTAAAAAGGCCAAATAAAGTACAAAGTTAAAAAGCATCGAAGACCAAAATTCCTAAAACATTTTGACGTCAAAAGTCTATTCGGAGCAGATCTAAGGTCATTCGGAGAAAAAAATCAGCTGAATACTAAATAATTACGTTATTCACACGACACTGTATCGGTTGACCGATGATATCCAGTCGATAATATTTATATATATGTTTTTTTCTTGTACATATATTCAATACATCCGAACTAAAAATGGTGTTGGTGCATGAATCCAACATGAATAATAAATGCTCAATTTAACAAACAAATAAAAAAAACAGGAAATAGATTTAATGATTGAAATAGATTTTCTTCTCAACTTTTGATACGACTAAAAAAAAGAGTCAACAACAAAATCTAAAAGAGGAAAAACAACGAAAAAAATAACATGGTTATCTACAAATTGCAAGCATCACAAATGGTTCTTTTAGTAATTTTGAACGAGCATACTTTTAGTTGTCTGCATCTTAGTAATCTGAAATAGTAGTACTGATATTGAGAATTATCGGTAATTTGTACATTTTTCCTTTGATGTGTAGTCGCTGATAATGTCAGTATCAGTGGACTGGCCGTGATATAAAAATTATTGGGTTAGTACGCAAATGACATGCGCGAATGCAACGCGTAAGGATCTACTTTCCCCCCTTCATGCACAAAATTGCGCGTGATTTTTATCGCAGAAACGCACGATATTTTTGGCGAATGAAACACTTGACATTGATTTTAACTTTCACAAAGTTAGTTTAGCCTTTTTTGTTGTGAAAATGTGAACAGAAAATGCATGAAAAAGCCTACAGACTTAAAATGACTTTAATGAAGTAAAACTAACACATCGTCCGTGGTGTTCCAATCCGAGTTTTTATCCATACAATACCAATACCATGATACATAGCCTGGTGCCGTTCCAAGTGAGAGGTATTTGTTTTACCTGTTCAGTCACTATAAAGTGTTACAATTCATATTTAACGCAACACATAAATAGTGACCAAAAAGGTACCGCTATCGCATGAGAGAAGCTAGAAAAAATGAAATGAAATGAAAAATGCATTTTCGACAGTTTTCTTGGACCATCATATACAATTTTAAAAGATGTGGTTTCATTGTCAATTTAAAGATATTCATAGATATTCATAGAACGAAGAACAAAAAAGTGAACTTATTCATATGCGGATCTAGGATAAATTTTAGAAAGGGGGTAACCGGGGCACCATCTATTAAAATGTTTGAAATAATTATGAAGTAGACAAGAAATGAGCTTGTTCAGATAATTTACAAATTTCAGTCAGCTTTAAGTCAAATATAATTATAACTTGACGTCGTTGAACTTAAAAATGATAATCAATGAAAAATCTGCCGATTCATATCGTATCATTCTAATGTTCTGCATTTTATTGCTGACTTACTATGCTCGAGGGGGGATAGGACCTTAATCGGGTGTCTTTAAGCTCGTGATTTTGGGATATCGGGATATACTTTATTTAAATCACAGGAGTTTGATATACCAAAGTCGACTATCACAGTAGAGCTTCTCTCGAGCTTCTCTCAAAGCAGAATATTAATGAAACACATGCAATAATGTAATGACTTGGCCAAGCGAAATCCCTTGGAAAACATGTGTATTTTCATTCAAGCACCTGTTATCGGCTATGATTCGATTTTGGGCTATTTTAAAGTTTGACACCGGTTCTCACCTTTTTAATTCAATTCATTATGCTTTCAGTGTTCTATGTAATCCGTTTTCCAAGTGTTAAACCATTTTTATTGTTGTATAATTGAGATAACTTATGTATGAACTTTATGTACCACAAGCGTAAAACAGTGTATGAATACTATAGCGGTTGTAGATCGATTATTACAAGATTATTGTATTAAAACTATTTTAATTGTGATTGTAAATTGTACTAAGATGATTTTTATGTTCCGTAAACATGTTGTTTACGTTTTTATGTACTTAATTTTAGCTATCGGGGATTATTTTCGTTCTTGTCAGGCCCGTTCACAGTTCCCCGTTCGTTTCCCCGTTAAGAACCGTTCGTTACCCGATAGCTTCATCGGGGTATAAAAAAGCTTACACTTGTTTGTCAGGGGCTCTTCCTCCTTAGTCAGACCTACAGATATGTTGCCAGATTTTCGGTCAGTTGATACTGTCGATTATTCAATATTCGCTGAAGTTTAGCATATTTTTATCATGTATTTCATGAGATTCTAAGCAGTTTTACTGCAGTTGAGAACTTTTTGGACGTTTTCTGTTCACTATAAGTCTAATATTCTAGTACTTAGATCAGAATCAAAAATGGATTTAATATAATTGTACATGTACATATAAATAGCTGGTCTATTTATTCAGGCTAGCTTTCATTTGCTAACCTGTTTCTTTCAGGTAAACGGATTAAAGTTACATGCCTTCCCCATTCACCTTTTCCCCTCCCATTTTGTTAAGGACATTTTGTTAAGTATCCTGTTTGCTGAGATTTTCCAGCATTCAGAGAGAATATTTGTAAATTCTGTATATTTGTTAGGCTAAGAATTGTAAGAAGCTAGAATAATTACTGTTTAACTACTCTCAATCTCAGTGATTGAAGTTTGCTTCCTGTGCTTACTCCAGGAGGCTGAAGTCTATTAGATAATATAACAAAGTACTGTTATTTTTAAAGTATAATTGATTAGAAGATGGCATACAATATATGTTAATGTTATAGCATATTTAATAGTTGGTTGAACACTGTAGCAAATAATTTAGATAAAAACTATGTAATATTGTTTACTGAACAATTCGTGAATTAACTGATAAAACATCTTTATGCTCACAATTATCTTACTTTTCCTTGCTGAAAACACATAATACACCATAGTTGTCCAACTGGTCTCTGATTGTTGTCATTACACTGTCTCGTGAGAGAATAGATCTTTTTGTTAGACCGAGACAAGAGACTATTCGATTGTCAGATAGATAATATTCATTTGTGGAATAGTCTGATGGTACTGCCCTGGAAGTTTCCACTTCTTGAGTGTTAGTTTATATGCGATTCCAGGTTATAGAGGTGCAGCCTCTATTTTACAGTGTAATGCTGTTCTATAAACTACATGATAGAAAGTGCGTTTAGATACACAGACTGTTACGTATTTGAATATTCTTTACCCATATTGTTCTCGCAATTTGAGTTTCTTGTTAAATATAAAGTAAAGTTAATGTGTCAGAAGTATTTTAACCCTGTTGGTCTGGTAATATAAAGAACACCCGTGTTTAAACCATTCTCTGTTTTAGACTAGCTTATTCTAGTCTATTGAGGTTCCCTGTGTACCTGTAAACACAGGTGGTGGCAGCAAAGTAAAAGACACCCGTTTGGCCAGTTATTACATTGGTGGCAGCGGTGGGATACTCAACAGTTACCCGAGTATCCAGTGATACGAACCCATACCTAGAAATAGTAATACGAGTAAACAGAGATGGTGAAAACAAGATCAACCAGAGATCACAGTGGTGAAGACACCTATGATACCGATATCACAACTGAATATAGTGAAGAATTTGAGTCCTCTGATGAATAAGATGAGGCAGAAGCCACAGTTATAAAAAGACCCAATAAGAGCCAGAGTGTACCTGCACTTAGTACTAGTACAAGAATGAAAAAGAGAATTTCCAGGAATTTAAGGTCCCCATCAACTGTTCACAGAGAAACAATGCCACCCTCTCCTACCTTGCATGGTGCACCTGATAGTCCAGACAAGACTATACAGAACAACAATATGGGGCTTCTTGAAGGCATTACAACTGTCATGAGAAGTATGATGTCGGAAGTCTTACAGGTCATGAGAAACATGACTGAAACTATTATATCCAGTATACATAGTCCCCCTGTACCACCTGTAAAGACACTGACGAGGAAGAGCCACAGAGGCAGGTCCTCTTTCCCATCAGCTATAAAGTCCCCAAGAAGAAGTAATCGAAACCGCCATATTAGCTCGTCTAGTAGTAGTTCTAGCGACAGTGATTCCGAGTCCAGCGGTGATGAAGATAGGAGTCCGAGGGTCTCCAAAAAGTAAACAACAGAATAGTAATAGACTACCTATTTTTACAGGAAAAGAAAAGTGGAAGGTTTGGTTCAACAGGTTTGAAGCTGTTGCCAACCTGTTCAGCTGGTCCAAGAAAGAAAAGTTGGCCGAATTATTACCTAGATTGCAGGGGACAGCCGGTGACTTTGTCTACGACCAGTTGTCTAGCAAAGTTACCCAATCCTACAGAAGACTGGTTAAAGAATTAGAAAATAGATTTGGAGAGATAGATACAACCAAAATTTATATTTCTAGGTTCAATGGTAGACGGCAGCATAATGATGAGTCAGTACAGAATTTTGCTGCTGAATTGAAAAGGCTTTACGACAAAGGTTACCCACACAGAGACCAAAGGACCAGACAGGAAGACTTACTAAGGATTTTCCTTTTAGGGCTTCTAGATGAGAGTGCCAGGATACATGTGGAACTGAATAAAGAGCCCAGCTCCATAGAAGAAGCCGTGTATTTTACTGTACACTACCAAGAAACTTGTCGCTACCCTAATGAAGACATTAATTTCTCCAAAGGTTTCAACCATGTTAACCGAAAGCCCGTTCGTCAGATCCAGCAGCAAGATTCTATACCGAGATCATTTGATCCCAGACCTCCGAAAGACAAGAGATGTTATAATTGTGATCAAGTTGGTCATATTGCCAGGCAATGTCCCCTGACCAGGAGATTTAGGAATGCCCCTAACCAAAATGGAAACTACAGACCAGTATCTTCTGACCAGAATTTACCTGATCCCTTCCAGCCAAGGCCAAGAAATAATATTTTTGGACCTGATACCAGTTTGAATCCGAATGCCCCTGATTTTGTTAATGAGCCAGACCCTTTAAACTGAAGACGGTCAATTCTATGTGCCGAGAAGAGACCCATGATGAGCATGAAAATGGCCAGAATATTTATTTTGTTGATGTTAATGAATCAAGTGAGTTTTCTATTGTTGATGAAGGACTCAAGGAACCCCAAATTAAAATGTATGATGATCATAATGTATTGACGCATCAAGTTGATAAATGTATGGCAGAGACCCAGCCTGAAATGGTCCATATTGAAGTATTGGACCATACCCCTAGTACCCTATCCCATGATTTTGTGGAGGAAAAACAGTTTATTTTAGTGGATTTAGGTCCACCAATAAAGTTAGAAAGTACAGCTGAGATTGTTAATACAGCAGAACCAAGTATTGAGATCCAAGAGGAGATAATTTTGCCTCAAGTCCTTGAAGATATTGATATTTCTGGAATTTTTGAAGATTCTGAAATGCAGAGGTTATTCAGAACAGAAGAACCTAGAGGTAAACCAGTTTTTAAGATTGAAAAGAAGTCCAGACAGGATGGAATTTATATAGATGGGATAATAAATGATGTACCCACTATTTTTACAGTGGATACTGGAGCTGCTAGAACCGTTCTATCTGAAAAGTTATATTTAAGAATACCTGAAGAAGTCAGGCCACCTTTAGTGCGGTCGCACTCGCTTATTGGAGCTGATGGAAACCCACTCAGGGAGTTGGGAACAGCTGATTTTGGAGTGAGACTTGGAAATTTTAGTTTTAATATGGAGCTAGTGGTAGCGCATATTGTGGACAGTGTTTTGCTAGGATTGGATATCCTTGTGATGGGCAAAAAGGGTCCTGCTGAAATAAGGTTGGCTGACCAAGTTTTATATTGGAATGAACAGAATATTCCATTTAAATTTGCTGGTGAATTTAGTAGAGTTAGAAAGGTTGTGGCAGCTGACAGTACAGTTGTACCAGGATACAGTGAGCTTATCCTGGAGGCATATATAGAGAAAACAGATTTAGACGGTTGGTTGTCTCATCAAGAATTTTTGATAGAACCTTCTGCTGATTTTATGGAGAAGTCATCTCTAATAATTACTACTTGTTTAGTTGATCTTGCTGGTCATGTGATGAGTAAAATTACACTTGTGAACCCTTTTATGAATGAGGTGACCATACATCAAAACACGGTTATTGGTACTGCACGTTTAATGGAATTTAAAGTTATACATTTGGTGAATGTCAAAGAAAACTCTGAGAATGAAACATCCAGACACTTGAGTGTTCAACGATTATCACTAGATCAGCATAAAGATACCATGTCTGTTTCTAAGATTCCAGCATTTAGTGAATCAGTAACTAGGACGAGGCCCGAGCCTGAACCTCCTCCTTTGCAGATTAGCCTTTTTGTTTTGCTGACGGCTTTAACATGTTTAACATGACATCACTTTTGTCACTTATTCTGTTTACCATCATTCCCCTCTGATATTGCTGGCTGTACCATCATCTTTTTACTACTAGATTTTGTCCTGCCAGCTCCCTCTGATGAGGAGAACTTGATTTGATACTCCGATTACTTGGAATTAGTCAGATACTATCTCCACATAAACATCCTGTTGACCCATTTTTCCAGTCAACACCTATAGAAGTCCCTGTACCCCTCTGAAGAAGAATTTTGCCCCAGGGGAACGTTCAGGAGAGTGAAGTCCAGCGTGTGAAGACACCTACAGAAGAAAACAAGAAGATAGATTATAATTTTTCAATGTATCGATTGTTATAAATATTTTTATGTATTTTAAATTTCAATTACTTAAGTAATTGTTTTGGTACTGTTACTGAGATTGTTCAGTATTAATATTTGCCATTTTTAGTGCTAGCAAAAATCTAACACTAATTAGCTTGTATTTTAAGTATTTAGCTTTTCAAAATTTTTATGAGGTATAAGGAATCTTTGACCTTATACCTTAAATCCAGTATGGTAGTCAGTAAATTTATGTTTGTTGGTTAATTTTTGAAATGTGTTGTAGGGTTAGACCTTCTGAAAATGTAAATCCTCAGATGGGTAGATTTTTGAATTAATATTGATATTGTTGTATAAATGTTGATAGTAACAATAATGTGTTGCTATATTTTTACAAGTTGTATCTTGTAATTTTTATTGTACTTTGTCAAAGTACCCCAGAGATTAAATGTAATGTATCTGTGTGTAAATGCTGTTGCCTACCAGTAACTTGTCTATTGTTAAATAATTCTAGTCAAGGTTGAAGTTTTAAAGTTTAAAGTTTGTTATTGTTGAAATTATATTTTTTTTATAATATGAGCATAATAATTCACGATAATTTTGTGTTTTCGTGAGGACACTAAAAACTAAAGTGGGGAGCCAATGTAATGACTTGGCCAAGCGAAATCCCTTGGAAAACATGTCTATTTTTATTCAAGCACCTGTTATCGGCTATGATTCGATTTTGGGCTATTTTAAAGTTTGACACCGGTTCTCACCTTTTTAATTCAATTCATTATGCTTTCAGTGTTCTATGTAATCCGTTTTCCAAGTGTTAAACCATTTTTATTGTTGTATAATTGAGATAACTTATGTAGTTAACTTTCACTTTCACTTCAGTCGCCATTACCGGCACAATGATTTTTGTGTATTGATTATGCAAATGAGGTGAACTGTGTGAAACCTCAGGTGAACTTTATGTACCACAAGCGTAAAACAGTGTATGAATACTATAGCGGTTGTAGATCGATTATTACAAGATTATTGTATTAAAACTATTTTAATTGTGATTGTAAATTGTACTAAGATGATTTTTATGTTCCGTAAACATGTTGTTTACGTTTTTATGTACTTAATTTTAGCTATCGGGGATTATTTTCGTTCTTGTCAGGCCCGTTCACAGTTCCCCGTTCGTTTCCCCGTTAAGAACCGTTCGTTACCCCGATAGCTTCATCGGGGTATAAAAAAGCTTACACCTGTTTGTCAGGGGCTCTTCCTCCTTAGTCAGACCTACAGATATGTTGCCAGATTTTCGGTCAGTTGATACTGTCGATTATTCAATATTCGCTGAAGTTTAGCATATTTTTATCATGTATTTCATGAGATTCTAAGCAGTTTTACTGCAGTTGCGAACTTTTTGGACGTTTTCTGTTCACTATAAGTCTAATATTCTAGTACTTAGATCAGAATCAAAAATGGATTTAATATAATTGTACATGTACATATAAATAGCTGGTCTATTTATTCAGGCTAGCTTTCATTTGCTAACCTGTTTCTTTCAGGTAAACGGATTAAAGTTACATGCCTTCCCCATTCACCTTTTCCCCTCCCATTTTGTTAAGGACATTTTGTTAAGTATCCTGTTTGCTGAAATTTTCCAGCATTCAGAGAGAATATTTGTAAATTCTGTATATTTGTTAGGCTAAGAATTGTAAGAAGCTAGAATAATTACTGTTTAACTACTCTCAATCTCAGTGATTGAAGTTTGCTTCCTGTGCTTACTCCAGGAGGCTGAAGTCTATTAGATAATATAACAAAGTACTGTTATTTTTAAAGTATAATTTATTAGAAGATGGCATACAATATATGTTAATGTTATAGCATATTTAATAGTTGGTTGAACACTGTAGCAAATAATTTAGATAAAAACTATGTAATATTGTTTACTGAACAATTCGTGAATTAACTGATAAAACATCTTTATGCTCACAATTATCTTACTTTTCCTTGCTGAAAACACATAATACACCATAGTTGTCCAACTGGTCTCTGATTGTTGTCATTACAATGTCTCGTGAGAGAATAGATCTTCTTGTTAGACCGAGACAAGAGACTATTCGATTGTCAGATAGATAATATTCATTTGTGGAATAGTCTGATGGTACTGCCCTGGAAGTTTCCACTTCTTGAGTGTTAGTTTATATGCGATTCCAGGTTATAGAGGTGCAGCCTCTATTTTACAGTGTAATGCTGTTCTATAAACTACATGATAGAAAGTGCGTTTAGATACACAGACTGTTACGTATTTGAATATTCTTTACCCATATTGTTCTCGCAATTTGAGTTTCTTGTTAAATATAAAGTAAAGTTAATGTGTCAGAAGTATTTTAACCCTGTTGGTCTGGTAATATAAAGAACACCCGTGTTTAAACCATTCTCTGTTTTAGACTAGCTTATTCTAGTCTATTGAGGTTCCCTGTGTACCTGTAAACACAGGTGGTGGCAGCAAAGTAAAAGACACCCGTTTGGCCAGTTATTACATTGGTGGCAGCGGTGGGATACTCAACAGTTACCCGAGTATCCAGTGATACGAACCCATACCTAGAAATAGTAATACGAGTAAACAGAGATGGTGAAAACAAGATCAACCAGAGATCACAGTGGTGAAGACACCTATGATACCGATATCACAACTGAATATAGTGAAGAATTTGAGTCCTCTGATGAATAAGATGAGGCAGAAGCCACAGTTATAAAAAGACCCAATAAGAGCCAGAGTGTACCTGCACTTAGTACTAGTACAAGAATGAAAAAGAGAATTTCCAGGAATTTAAGGTCCCCATCAACTGTTCACAGAGAAACAATGCCACCCTCTCCTACCTTGCATGGTGCACCTGATAGTCCAGACAAGACTATACAGAACAACAATATGGGGCTTCTTGAAGGCATTACAACTGTCATGAGAAGTATGATGTCGGAAGTCTTACAGGTCATGAGAAACATGACTGAAACTATTATATCCAGTATACATAGTCCCCCTGTACCACCTGTAAAGACACTGACGAGGAAGAGCCACAGAGGCAGGTCCTCTTTCCCATCAACTATAAAGTCCCCAAGAAGAAGTAATCGAAACCGCCATATTAGCTCGTCTAGTAGTAGTTCTAGCGACAGTGATTCCGAGTCCAGCGGTGATGAAGATAGGAGTCCGAGGGTCTCCAAAAAGTAAACAACAGAATAGTAATAGACTACCCATTTTTACAGGAAAAGAAAAGTGGAAGGTTTGGTTCAACAGGTTTGAAGCTGTTGCCAACCTGTTCAGCTGGTCCAAGAAAGAAAAGTTGGCCGAATTATTACCTAGATTGCAGGGGACAGCCGGTGACTTTGTCTACGACCAGTTGTCTAGCAAAGTTACCCAATCCTACAGAAGACTGGTTAAAGAATTAGAAAATAGATTTGGAGAGATAGATACAACCAAAATTTATATTTCTAGGTTCAATGGTAGACGGCAGCATAATGATGAGTCAGTACAGAATTTTGCTGCTGAATTGAAAAGGCTTTACGACAAAGGTTACCCACACAGAGACCAAAGGACCAGACAGGAAGACTTACTAAGGATTTTCCTTTTAGGGCTTCTAGATGAGAGTGCCAGGATACATGTGGAACTGAATAAAGAGCCCAGCTCCATAGAAGAAGCCGTGTATTTTACTGTACACTACCAAGAAACTTGTCGCTACCCTAATGAAGACATTAATTTCTCCAAAGGTTTCAACCATGTTAACCGAAAGCCCGTTCGTCAGATCCAGCAGCAAGATTCTATACCGAGATCATTTGATCCCAGACCTCCGAAAGACAAGAGATGTTATAATTGTGATCAAGTTGGTCATATTGCCAGGCAATGTCCCCTGACCAGGAGATTTAGGAATGCCCCTAACCAAAATGGAAACTACAGACCAGTATCTTCTGACCAGAATTTACCTGATCCCTTCCAGCCAAGGCCAAGAAATAATATTTTTGGACCTGATACCAGTTTGAATCCGAATGCCCCTGATTTTGTTAATGAGCCAGACCCTTTAAACTGAAGACGGTCAATTCTATGTGCCGAGAAGAGACCCATGATGAGCATGAAAATGGCCAGAATATTTATTTTGTTGATGTTAATGAATCAAGTGAGTTTTCTATTGTTGATGAAGGACTCAAGGAACCCCAAATTAAAATGTATGATGATCATAATGTATTGACGCATCAAGTTGATAAATGTATGGCAGAGACCCAGCCTGAAATGGTCCATATTGAAGTATTGGACCATACCCCTAGTACCCTATCCCATGATTTTGTGGAGGAAAAACAGTTTATTTTAGTGGATTTAGGTCCACCAATAAAGTTAGAAAGTACAGCTGAGATTGTTAATACAGTTGAACCAAGTATTGAGATCCAAGAGGAGATAATTTTGCCTCAAGTCCTTGAAGATATTGATATTTCTGGAATTTTTGAAGATTCTGAAATGCAGAGGTTATTCAGAACAGAAGAACCTAGAGGTAAACCAGTTTTTAAGATTGAAAAGAAGTCCAGACAGGATGGAATTTATATAGATGGGATAATAAATGATGTACCCACTATTTTTACAGTGGATACTGGAGCTGCTAGAACCGTTCTATCTGAAAAGTTATATTTAAGAATACCTGAAGAAGTCAGGCCACCTTTAGTGCGGTCGCACTCGCTTATTGGAGCTGATGGAAACCCACTCAGGGAGTTGGGAACAGCTGATTTTGGAGTGAGACTTGGAAATTTTAGTTTTAATATGGAGCTAGTGGTAGCGCATATTGTGGACAGTGTTTTGCTAGGATTGGATATCCTTGTGATGGGCAAAAAGGGTCCTGCTGAAATAAGGTTGGCTGACCAAGTTTTATATTGGAATGAACAGAATATTCCATTTAAATTTGCTGGTGAATTTAGTAGAGTTAGAAAGGTTGTGGCAGCTGACAGTACAGTTGTACCAGGATACAGTGAGCTTATCCTGGAGGCATATATAGAGAAAACAGATTTAGACGGTTGGTTGTCTCATCAAGAATTTTTGATAGAACCTTCTGCTGATTTTATGGAGAAGTCATCTCTAATAATTACTACTTGTTTAGTTGATCTTGCTGGTCATGTGATGAGTAAAATTACACTTGTGAACCCTTTTATGAATGAGGTGACCATACATCAAAACACGGTTATTGGTACTGCACGTTTAATGGAATTTAAAGTTATACATTTGGTGAATGTCAAAGAAAACTCTGAGAATGAAACATCCAGACACTTGAGTGTTCAACGATTATCACTAGATCAGCATAAAGATACCATGTCTGTTTCTAAGATTCCAGCATTTAGTGAATCAGTAACTAGGACGAGGCCCGAGCCTGAACCTCCTCCTTTGCAGATTAGCCTTTTTGTTTTGCTGACGGCTTTAACATGTTTAACATGACATCACTTTTGTCACTTATTCTGTTTACCATCATTCCCCTCTGATATTGCTGGCTGTACCATCATCTTTTTACTACTAGATTTTGTCCTGCCAGCTCCCTCTGATGAGGAGAACTTGATTTGATACTCCGATTACTTGGAATTAGTCAGATACTATCTCCACATAAACATCCTGTTGACCCATTTTTCCAGTCAACACCTATAGAAGTCCCTGTACCCCTCTGAAGAAGAATTTTGCCCCAGGGGAACGTTCAGGAGAGTGAAGTCCAGCGTGTGAAGACACCTACAGAAGAAAACAAGAAGATAGATTATAATTTTTCAATGTATCGATTGTTATAAATATTTTTATGTATTTTAAATTTCAATTACTTAAGTAATTGTTTTGGTACTGTTACTGAGATTGTTCAGTATTAATATTTGCCATTTTTAGTGCTAGCAAAAATCTAACACTAATTAGCTTGTATTTTAAGTATTTAGCTTTTCAAAATTTTTATGAGGTATAAGGAATCTTTGACCTTATACCTTAAATCCAGTATGGTAGTCAGTAAATTTATGTTTGTTGGTTAATTTTTGAAATGTGTTGTAGGGTTAGACCTTCTGAAAATGTAAATCCTCAGATGGGTAGATTTTTGAATTAATATTGATATTGTTGTATAAATGTTGATAGTAACAATAATGTGTTGCTATATTTTTACAAGTTGTATCTTGTAATTTTTATTGTACTTTGTCAAAGTACCCCAGAGATTAAATGTAATGTATCTGTGTGTAAATGCTGTTGCCTACCAGTAACTTGTCT
Source organism: Mytilus galloprovincialis (assembly GCF_965363235.1). Lineage (NCBI taxonomy): Eukaryota > Metazoa > Mollusca > Bivalvia > Mytilida > Mytilidae > Mytilus > Mytilus galloprovincialis. Next base: position 1,127,719 of record NC_134839.1, on the reverse strand, counting down.
ATTGTTAAATAATTCTAGTCAAGGTTGAAGTTTTAAAGTTTAAAGTTTGTTATTGTTGAAATTATATTTTTTTTATAATATGAGCATAATAATTCACGATAATTTTGTGTTTTCGTGAGGACACTAAAAACTAAAGTGGGGAGCCAATGTAATGACTTGGCCAAGCGAAATCCCTTGGAAAACATGTGTATTTTTATTCAAGCACCTGTTATCGGCTATGATTCGATTTTGGGCTATTTTAAAGTTTGACACCGGTTCTCACCTTTTTAATTCAATTCATTATGCTTTCAGTGTTCTATGTAATCCGTTTTCCAAGTGTTAAACCATTTTTATTGTTGTATAATTGAGATAACTTATGTAGTTAACTTTCACTTTCACTTCAGTCGCCATTACCGGCACAATGATTTTTGTGTATTGATTATGCAAATGAGGTGAACTGTGTGAAACCTCAGGTGAACTTTATGTACCACAAGCGTAAAACAGTGTATGAATACTATAGCGGTTGTAGATCGATTATTACAAGATTATTGTATTAAAACTATTTTAATTGTGATTGTAAATTGTACTAAGATGATTTTTATGTTCCGTAAACATGTTGTTTACGTTTTTATGTACTTAATTTTAGCTATCGGGGATTATTTTCGTTCTTGTCAGGCCCGTTCACAGTTCCCCGTTCGTTTCCCCGTTAAGAACCGTTCGTTACCCCGATAGCTTCATCGGGGTATAAAAAAGCTTACACCTGTTTGTCAGGGGCTCTTCCTCCTTAGTCAGACCTACAGATATGTTGCCAGATTTTCGGTCAGTTGATACTGTCGATTATTCAATATTCGCTGAAGTTTAGCATATTTTTATCATGTATTTCATGAGATTCTAAGCAGTTTTACTGCAGTTGCGAACTTTTTGGACGTTTTCTGTTCACTATAAGTCTAATATTCTAGTACTTAGATCAGAATCAAAAATGGATTTAATATAATTGTACATGTACATATAAATAGCTGGTCTATTTATTCAGGCTAGCTTTCATTTGCTAACCTGTTTCTTTCAGGTAAACGGATTAAAGTTACATGCCTTCCCCATTCACCTTTTCCCCTCCCATTTTGTTAAGGACATTTTGTTAAGTATCCTGTTTGCTGAAATTTTCCAGCATTCAGAGAGAATATTTGTAAATTCTGTATATTTGTTAGGCTAAGAATTGTAAGAAGCTAGAATAATTACTGTTTAACTACTCTCAATCTCAGTGATTGAAGTTTGCTTCCTGTGCTTACTCCAGGAGGCTGAAGTCTATTAGATAATATAACAAAGTACTGTTATTTTTAAAGTATAATTTATTAGAAGATGGCATACAATATATGTTAATGTTATAGCATATTTAATAGTTGGTTGAACACTGTAGCAAATAATTTAGATAAAAACTATGTAATATTGTTTACTGAACAATTCGTGAATTAACTGATAAAACATCTTTATGCTCACAATTATCTTACTTTTCCTTGCTGAAAACACATAATACACCATAGTTGTCCAACTGATTGTTGTCATTACAATGTCTCGTGAGAGAATAGATCTTCTTGTTAGACCGAGACAAGAGACTATTCGATTGTCAGATAGATAATATTCATTTGTGGAATAGTCTGATGGTACTGCCCTGGAAGTTTCCACTTCTTGAGTGTTAGTTTATATGCGATTCCAGGTTATAGAGGTGCAGCCTCTATTTTACAGTGTAATGCTGTTCTATAAACTACATGATAGAAAGTGCGTTTAGATACACAGACTGTTACGTATTTGAATATTCTTTACCCATATTGTTCTCGCAATTTGAGTTTCTTGTTAAATATAAAGTAAAGTTAATGTGTCAGAAGTATTTTAACCCTGTTGGTCTGGTAATATAAAGAACACCCGTGTTTAAACCATTCTCTGTTTTAGACTAGCTTATTCTAGTCTATTGAGGTTCCCTGTGTACCTGTAAACACAGGTGGTGGCAGCAAAGTAAAAGACACCCGTTTGGCCAGTTATTACATTGGTGGCAGCGGTGGGATACTCAACAGTTACCCGAGTATCCAGTGATACGAACCCATACCTAGAAATAGTAATACGAGTAAACAGAGATGGTGAAAACAAGATCAACCAGAGATCACAGTGGTGAAGACACCTATGATACCGATATCACAACTGAATATAGTGAAGAATTTGAGTCCTCTGATGAATAAGATGAGGCAGAAGCCACAGTTATAAAAAGACCCAATAAGAGCCAGAGTGTACCTGCACTTAGTACTAGTACAAGAATGAAAAAGAGAATTTCCAGGAATTTAAGGTCCCCATCAACTGTTCACAGAGAAACAATGCCACCCTCTCCTACCTTGCATGGTGCACCTGATAGTCCAGACAAGACTATACAGAACAACAATATGGGGCTTCTTGAAGGCATTACAACTGTCATGAGAAGTATGATGTCGGAAGTCTTACAGGTCATGAGAAACATGACTGAAACTATTATATCCAGTATACATAGTCCCCCTGTACCACCTGTAAAGACACTGACGAGGAAGAGCCACAGAGGCAGGTCCTCTTTCCCATCAACTATAAAGTCCCCAAGAAGAAGTAATCGAAACCGCCATATTAGCTCGTCTAGTAGTAGTTCTAGCGACAGTGATTCCGAGTCCAGCGGTGATGAAGATAGGAGTCCGAGGGTCTCCAAAAAGTAAACAACAGAATAGTAATAGACTACCCATTTTTACAGGAAAAGAAAAGTGGAAGGTTTGGTTCAACAGGTTTGAAGCTGTTGCCAACCTGTTCAGCTGGTCCAAGAAAGAAAAGTTGGCCGAATTATTACCTAGATTGCAGGGGACAGCCGGTGACTTTGTCTACGACCAGTTGTCTAGCAAAGTTACCCAATCCTACAGAAGACTGGTTAAAGAATTAGAAAATAGATTTGGAGAGATAGATACAACCAAAATTTATATTTCTAGGTTCAATGGTAGACGGCAGCATAATGATGAGTCAGTACAGAATTTTGCTGCTGAATTGAAAAGGCTTTACGACAAAGGTTACCCACACAGAGACCAAAGGACCAGACAGGAAGACTTACTAAGGATTTTCCTTTTAGGGCTTCTAGATGAGAGTGCCAGGATACATGTGGAACTGAATAAAGAGCCCAGCTCCATAGAAGAAGCCGTGTATTTTACTGTACACTACCAAGAAACTTGTCGCTACCCTAATGAAGACATTAATTTCTCCAAAGGTTTCAACCATGTTAACCGAAAGCCCGTTCGTCAGATCCAGCAGCAAGATTCTATACCGAGATCATTTGATCCCAGACCTCCGAAAGACAAGAGATGTTATAATTGTGATCAAGTTGGTCATATTGCCAGGCAATGTCCCCTGACCAGGAGATTTAGGAATGCCCCTAACCAAAATGGAAACTACAGACCAGTATCTTCTGACCAGAATTTACCTGATCCCTTCCAGCCAAGGCCAAGAAATAATATTTTTGGACCTGATACCAGTTTGAATCCGAATGCCCCTGATTTTGTTAATGAGCCAGACCCTTTAAACTGAAGACGGTCAATTCTATGTGCCGAGAAGAGACCCATGATGAGCATGAAAATGGCCAGAATATTTATTTTGTTGATGTTAATGAATCAAGTGAGTTTTCTATTGTTGATGAAGGACTCAAGGAACCCCAAATTAAAATGTATGATGATCATAATGTATTGACGCATCAAGTTGATAAATGTATGGCAGAGACCCAGCCTGAAATGGTCCATATTGAAGTATTGGACCATACCCCTAGTACCCTATCCCATGATTTTGTGGAGGAAAAACAGTTTATTTTAGTGGATTTAGGTCCACCAATAAAGTTAGAAAGTACAGCTGAGATTGTTAATACAGTTGAACCAAGTATTGAGATCCAAGAGGAGATAATTTTGCCTCAAGTCCTTGAAGATATTGATATTTCTGGAATTTTTGAAGATTCTGAAATGCAGAGGTTATTCAGAACAGAAGAACCTAGAGGTAAACCAGTTTTTAAGATTGAAAAGAAGTCCAGACAGGATGGAATTTATATAGATGGGATAATAAATGATGTACCCACTATTTTTACAGTGGATACTGGAGCTGCTAGAACCGTTCTATCTGAAAAGTTATATTTATGAATACCTGAAGAAGTCAGGCCACCTTTAGTGCGGTCGCACTCGCTTATTGGAGCTGATGGAAACCCACTCAGGGAGTTGGGAACAGCTGATTTTGGAGTGAGACTTGGAAATTTTAGTTTTAATATGGAGCTAGTGGTAGCGCATATTGTGGACAGTGTTTTGCTAGGATTGGATATCCTTGTGATGGGCAAAAAGGGTCCTGCTGAAATAAGGTTGGCTGACCAAGTTTTATATTGGAATGAACAGAATATTCCATTTAAATTTGCTGGTGAATTTAGTAGAGTTAGAAAGGTTGTGGCAGCTGACAGTACAGTTGTACCAGGATACAGTGAGCTTATCCTGGAGGCATATATAGAGAAAACAGATTTAGACGGTTGGTTGTCTCATCAAGAATTTTTGATAGAACCTTCTGCTGATTTTATGGAGAAGTCATCTCTAATAATTACTACTTGTTTAGTTGATCTTGCTGGTCATGTGATGAGTAAAATTACACTTGTGAACCCTTTTATGAATGAGGTGACCATACATCAAAACACGGTTATTGGTACTGCACGTTTAATGGAATTTAAAGTTATACATTTGGTGAATGTCAAAGAAAACTCTGAGAATGAAACATCCAGACACTTGAGTGTTCAACGATTATCACTAGATCAGCATAAAGATACCATGTCTGTTTCTAAGATTCCAGCATTTAGTGAATCAGTAACTAGGACGAGGCCCGAGCCTGAACCTCCTCCTTTGCAGATTAGCCTTTTTGTTTTGCTGACGGCTTTAACATGTTTAACATGACATCACTTTTGTCACTTATTCTGTTTACCATCATTCCCCTCTGATATTGCTGGCTGTACCATCATCTTTTTACTACTAGATTTTGTCCTGCCAGCTCCCTCTGATGAGGAGAACTTGATTTGATACTCCGATTACTTGGAATTAGTCAGATACTATCTCCACATAAACATCCTGTTGACCCATTTTTCCAGTCAACACCTATAGAAGTCCCTGTACCCCTCTGAAGAAGAATTTTGCCCCAGGGGAACGTTCAGGAGAGTGAAGTCCAGCGTGTGAAGACACCTACAGAAGAAAACAAGAAGATAGATTATAATTTTTCAATGTATCGATTGTTATAAATATTTTTATGTATTTTAAATTTCAATTACTTAAGTAATTGTTTTGGTACTGTTACTGAGATTGTTCAGTATTAATATTTGCCATTTTTAGTGCTAGCAAAAATCTAACACTAATTAGCTTGTATTTTAAGTATTTAGCTTTTCAAAATTTTTATGAGGTATAAGGAATCTTTGACCTTATACCTTAAATCCAGTATGGTAGTCAGTAAATTTATGTTTGTTGGTTAATTTTTGAAATGTGTTGTAGGGTTAGACCTTCTGAAAATGTAAATCCTCAGATGGGTAGATTTTTGAATTAATATTGATATTGTTGTATAAATGTTGATAGTAACAATAATGTGTTGCTATATTTTTACAAGTTGTATCTTGTAATTTTTATTGTACTTTGTCAAAGTACCCCAGAGATTAAATGTAATGTATCTGTGTGTAAATGCTGTTGCCTACCAGTAACTTGTCTATTGTTAAATAATTCTAGTCAAGGTTGAAGTTTTAAAGTTTAAAGTTTGTTATTGTTGAAATTATATTTTTTTTATAATATGAGCATAATAATTCACGATAATTTTGTGTTTTCGTGAGGACACTAAAAACTAAAGTGGGGAGCCAATGTAATGACTTGGCCAAGCGAAATCCCTTGGAAAACATGTGTATTTTTATTCAAGCACCTGTTATCGGCTATGATTCGATTTTGGGCTATTTTAAAGTTTGACACCGGTTCTCACCTTTTTAATTCAATTCATTATGCTTTCAGTGTTCTATGTAATCCGTTTTCCAAGTGTTAAACCATTTTTATTGTTGTATAATTGAGATAACTTATGTAGTTAACTTTCACTTTCACTTCAGTCGCCATTACCGGCACAATGATTTTTGTGTATTGATTATGCAAATGAGGTGAACTGTGTGAAACCTCAGGTGAACTTTATGTACCACAAGCGTAAAACAGTGTATGAATACTATAGCGGTTGTAGATCGATTATTACAAGATTATTGTATTAAAACTATTTTAATTGTGATTGTAAATTGTACTAAGATGATTTTTATGTTCCGTAAACATGTTGTTTACGTTTTTATGTACTTAATTTTAGCTATCGGGGATTATTTTCGTTCTTGTCAGGCCCGTTCACAGTTCCCCGTTCGTTTCCCCGTTAAGAACCGTTCGTTACCCCGATAGCTTCATCGGGGTATAAAAAAGCTTACACCTGTTTGTCAGGGGCTCTTCCTCCTTAGTCAGACCTACAGATATGTTGCCAGATTTTCGGTCAGTTGATACTGTCGATTATTCAATATTCGCTGAAGTTTAGCATATTTTTATCATGTATTTCATGAGATTCTAAGCAGTTTTACTGCAGTTGCGAACTTTTTGGACGTTTTCTGTTCACTATAAGTCTAATATTCTAGTACTTAGATCAGAATCAAAAATGGATTTAATATAATTGTACATGTACATATAAATAGCTGGTCTATTTATTCAGGCTAGCTTTCATTTGCTAACCTGTTTCTTTCAGGTAAACGGATTAAAGTTACATGCCTTCCCCATTCACCTTTTCCCCTCCCATTTTGTTAAGGACATTTTGTTAAGTATCCTGTTTGCTGAAATTTTCCAGCATTCAGAGAGAATATTTGTAAATTCTGTATATTTGTTAGGCTAAGAATTGTAAGAAGCTAGAATAATTACTGTTTAACTACTCTCAATCTCAGTGATTGAAGTTTGCTTCCTGTGCTTACTCCAGGAGGCTGAAGTCTATTAGATAATATAACAAAGTACTGTTATTTTTAAAGTATAATTTATTAGAAGATGGCATACAATATATGTTAATGTTATAGCATATTTAATAGTTGGTTGAACACTGTAGCAAATAATTTAGATAAAAACTATGTAATATTGTTTACTGAACAATTCGTGAATTAACTGATAAAACATCTTTATGCTCACAATTATCTTACTTTTCCTTGCTGAAAACACATAATACACCATAGTTGTCCAACTGGTCTCTGATTGTTGTCATTACAATGTCTCGTGAGAGAATAGATCTTCTTGTTAGACCGAGACAAGAGACTATTCGATTGTCAGATAGATAATATTCATTTGTGGAATAGTCTGATGGTACTGCCCTGGAAGTTTCCACTTCTTGAGTGTTAGTTTATATGCGATTCCAGGTTATAGAGGTGCAGCCTCTATTTTACAGTGTAATGCTGTTCTATAAACTACATGATAGAAAGTGCGTTTAGATACACAGACTATTACGTATTTGAATATTCTTTACCCATATTGTTCTCGCAATTTGAGTTTCTTGTTAAATATAAAATAAAGTTAATGTGTCAGAAGTATTTTAACCCTGTTGGTCTAGTAATATAAAGAACACCCGTGTTTAAACCATTCTCTGTTTTAGACTAGCTTATTCTAGTCTCTTGAGGTTCCCTGTGGACCTGTAAACACAGGTGGTGGCAGCAAAGTAAAAGACACCCGTTTGGCCAGTTATTACAATAATTCCTTTTCAATACTTTGTGCAAGAGAACGCCATGTTTACTGCACTGTGACAACATTTCAAATGACGTAATGCAGCCTGTGACGTCAAGTGTGATTCGCCGTGATTCGACGCGAAAAAGAAGTTCGTTTGTTATTTTCTCTATTATAGTAGTAATTTTATTTTTTTTTTAAATTACCGATAAACAGAATAAAGGACTTTTTGTTTTTGATACTGACTTTATCAAAGAAAATATCAGGCTCGCCCTTCGGGCTCACCTGATATTTTACTGTGATAAAGTCAGTATCAAAAACAAAAAGTCCTTTATTTTATATATACAATCAACAAATATATATTGCCTGTTGAGTTTTCTTTCCTCATATTTACATGATCACAATAAAAGGCTAGGTTTGTAATAATAGTAGCAACACCACTAGTGCCACATGTGGAGCCGAATCTGCTTAACTTTCCGGAGCACCTGAGATCACTTCAGGATTTTTGTGGGGTTCGTGTTGCTTAGTCTTTAGTTTTCTATGTTGTGTCTCGTGCACAGTTATTTGTCTGTTTATCTATTTCTTTTTAAGCCATGACTTTGTCTGTCTGTTATCGATCATCTATGCATTTGATTATTCCTCTGATATCTTTCGCCCTTCTTCAGTGTGAACATGCGCATTACAAAACCCATAATACACTTTAAGATAATGTTTTTTAAGCATTTGATGTAGGCTAAAATTGTAATATCCTGACACATTTTCAGGACCAGTTTATCACAGGAATCGCTTATCCTGTCAACGCATCTTGTCTAGCTCCTTTTGAAGTTCATGCAATTTTCCCAGATTTGTTTTATTTCGGTCCTCAATGTTCTTCAACTTCGTATTTTATTTGGGTTTTTTAACATTTTTGGATTCGAAAGTCACTGATGAGTCTTATTTAGACGAAACGCGCGTCTGGCGTATATACAAAATTTAATCCTTGTATCTATGATCAGTTTGTTTATAAAAACTGGGTCGATGCCACTGCTGGTGGAGTTTTAATTCCCCGAGGGTATCACAAGCCCAGTAGTCAGCACTTCTGTGCTGACATGAATTATCATTGATATGGTCATATTTATAAATTAACTGTTTACAAAACTTTTGAATTTTTGAAATACGAAGGTTTTACTACCGCAGGAATAGATGACCTTAGCTGTAGTTGGCAAAACTTTTAGGAATTATGGTCTTCAATGCTCTTCAACTTCGTACTTAATTTGGCTTTATAAATATTCTGATATGAGCGTCACTGATGAGCCTTATGTAAACGAACGCGTGTCTAGCGTATCAAATTATTAGCCTGGTACCTTTGATAACTATTTCCACAGGAATGGCTTATCATGTCAACAATCTTTTCTCGCTTCCCTTGAAGTTCTTGTCTCGCTTCCCTTGAAGTTCTTGTCTCGCTCCTTTTGAAGTTCGTGCAATTTCCCGAAATTGTTTTATTTACCTTCATTTTGTCTCTTTCTTATTCTTCATAATTAAACAGTAAAAAAATATCAGTTCCAAAACCTTTTCACAAAATATAAGAGTCAGAATTAGTCGATGTGCTAGTAAACAAGTATAAAGTCTGATCGATTATAAAATTATTCTTTTAATATCGATAATAATTATAACAGTTTTTTATTAATAAAACAATTTAGCGACTCTTATATATTCGCGACCAATGTAAATGCAAAATACTACCATATATAATGTTCATGTTCATTGCTTTTTACTAACACGAAAAGAATTTATTTTACACATTTTCCCATTAAGGGCATTGATTGAACTTTTATTTTTTAAGATAATTATCAGAAGTAATTACTTCGGTGTCTTCTACCTTGATTCAATAAAAGATTTATAACATTACAAAGAATTATCTTCGGGAAAGACATGCAATAAAATCATTTGTAAAGTATTGCATTTGTAATTAAAACATAACATCAATTCTATAAGGAAAAACTTCAGTCCCATCAACTAAGTCACTTAAAGGAAGAGAGAGTTGTGAGCAATATAAACTGCCATTGCTAATTCTTTTTGCCAAGGTCACTTCACGTATTACTGCTAAATGATCAAGAAATATAAGTATAATGGAATTTACAGGATTCAGAAAAATCGCTATTTTAGATGATCAGGAGGCTGTCACTATTGCATATAAGGATGTAAGGGATGACCATACAGACACGAAATGGTAAGTTTAAGTTTACAACATTCTACGTTATGAATTCTTAGATGACTTTTTCAGAAATTGTTTTTATTTCAATTACATCAATTACAACAACTAGAAAAAGAATTATCCACTTGTGTTTGGATGAACAAAACTATCAAATTATGTTTAGAACATAAATGTCATAAATGAAACTTCCAAGTGTATTTGAAGAATTTAACCACCATGTATGTTTGGAAGCATAAAACTATCCAAGTCTATTTTGAAAAATAAAGTGATACATTCAAAGGAAATTACCACTTTATTGTTAGATGAGTACTGATTGACATTTTAGTCTCTAATTTAAACGCTTTTTAAATAATCATTATAGTTTGTTCTTATGTAGAGTTGTGACATCACTTTTCCAGGTTAGGGGAGTGTTGGGTGATACCACATCTCATGTTTCATATTTACCTAACGCCTTTGATAATTAGAGCTAAATAATGAATAGATATTCCTTCTACATTTTAAATTATCATTATTTTGCTTCACCACATACGCATGTCTACCGCTACTTGATTGTGTTATTCCTTTTATTCACAGGTTACTTTTAAAGTACAGCGCTGAAAATAAAATAGTACTGCATTGGACAGGTTCTGATTGCGGGAAATTCTTTACCAAGTTTACAGGTTAGTACAGAGTGTGTGTCATAATCCTTATGCCTTCCAGTAAATACAAGTAGCAAAGACGCGTCTTTAAGGAAAGTTCGCTTGTCATGTTTTGGACTTTTTGTCAGATTTTCAGCATCCTCTGTTTTAATCCATTTGAATGCCTTAAAAAATTTGCTCATTGACCTCAATTCTTCTTTTGATAAATCTTTAACATGTATAATGATAAGCCATCTGTTGTCAATGATAAAGCTATGAAAAAATAAAAAGTCAAGAAAGAACCTTTTTCCACCAAAATTCCAATGGCTAATATCTCGAAAACAAGAACATTGACATATTTTTTTTTTGCTTGCTCTTTTGATTCCTTTATTTATCCCCTATCAATATAAACTAGTGTTTTGAAAAAAATAATTGTTTTGAAACTGAGAAGCGAACTCCCTTAACTGTTTCAAACCAAACTTTCCAAAGTTATTGATTACAAACAGGACTATGACATTTGTTTGAAGAAGAGGGGCATACGATACCAAAGGAACATTCTTATTCATAAGTCGAATACAAATTGACAAAATCATGGCAGGTGAAGATCGACGAAAAGACTAATAACAGTGTACACAACATAGACTGAGACTGAGCAACACGATCTCCACCTAAAAAAAGAGGATGATCTCAGGTGTGCTAGACAGGTAATAAGATCCCGCATAACATGTAGCACCCGTCGGTTTGATTTCAACCAAAGATGAAGAACCGGATCTTCAATCACTGTATTGGATACCTAAACTACATAAGTATCCTTACAAACAACGGTATATTGCTGGGTCTTCCAAGTGCTCCACGAAACCTCTTTCTAAATTATTACCATTTATTTTATCAGCAATCAAAGACAGGCTTCAAAGTTATTGTGAAACTGCCTATTCTAGAGGGGGAGTGAATCAGATGTGGATACTTAAAAATTCCAAAGATCTTCAACTTTGTACTTGTTTGGCTTTATAAATATTTTGATATGAGCGTCACTGATGAGTCTTATGTAGACGAAACGCGCGTCTGGCGTACTAAATTATAATTCTGGTACCTTTGATAACTAATTAGAGTACATACAATCTAACTCTCTTTCATTTTGTAACAGTATTAAAACATTTGACTTTTCTACTCTTTACACAAGTATTTCACATTCCAAACTAAAAGACAAGTTGAAAGAGTTGGTATTGCTTTGCTTCATAAAAAAGAATGGCCAACGTAGATACAAGTATCTTGTATTAGGGAGGCATAAATCCTACTTTGTAAAGGATCACTCTGATTCAAACAAAAAATTCTCTGAAACTGATATTATCAAGATGCTTGACTTCTTGATTGACAACATATTTGTTACGTTCGGAGGACGTGTTTTTCAACAGACTGTTTCCAATGGGGAAAAGCTGTGCCCCTCTACTTGCCGACTTGTTTCTTTATTATTATGAGGCTGACTTTATGCAGGAACTTCTTAGGAAGAAAGATCTTTCTCTAAATAATTCAAAATTTGGTGACTATGTCGAACGCATCTATCCCATCGACAATTTGCTTTAGTCTAGAATTTTAGTATATTGAAGGACTTTTTGTCTTTTTTTAAAAATATGCTTTAAATTGTAAAAATATTCGAATTACCTCTCGCCGCGATATAGCCTTTTTGTGCTCATGCGGCGTAAAGCAACAACAATCAATCAATCAATCTTTCCCATCGAGCTAGAGATAAAAGATACTACAGATACAGTTAAGTCGGCCTCATATCTTGATTTACATCTAGAAATTGACAATGAGGGTCGGTTGAAAACAAAACTTTACGACAAAAGAGATGATTTCAGCTTTCCAATTGTGAACTTTCCATTTCTAAGTAGCAACATTCCAGCAGCACCTGCATACGGGTTATATATCTCCCAATTGATACGATATTTCCGTGCTTGCATTTCCTGTCATGATTTTCTTGATAGAGGGTTGCTGCTCACAAGGAAGCTATTAAACCAAGAGTTCCAAATGGTGAAGTTGAAATCATCCCGAGTTGGTTGACTGTTATGGAATAACCGTTTCACAAATGATATCGGATATGTTCCTTACGTCGTAACTACAATCCCCTTCACTTTCATGAATGTGACCTACCGAATTAGACTATTTACCGAATTTGTAATCACATATGCAACACGACGGGTGCCACATGTGGAGCAGGATCTGCTTACCCTTCCGGAGCACCTGAGATCACCCCTAGTTTTTTTTGGTGGGGTTCGTGTTGTTTATTCTTTAGTTTTTTATGTTGTGTCATGTGTGCTGTTGGTTGTTTGTCTTTTTCATTTTTAGCCATGGCGTTGTCAGTTTGTTTTAGATTTATGAGTTTGACTGTCCCTTTGGTATCTTTCGTCCCTCTTTTTTTATCATATAAGTACAAACACGATGATAAGCCCAATGCGGTAGGTCACAGTCGAGGAAACAAAGAAGGGATTGTGGTTGCAAAAATTGAAACATATCTATCGTCATCTAAGAAACTTTGATTCCGTTATAGTACATTTTGTAACATCATGTTATGAAGCGTTTAGAACATTCTATGGTCAACTACATTTGTCTTTTTATTTCAGGTAAAGTCAGGCTATTTGCCTTCATTCGTCTGGATTTCGAGGAAAAGGGACCAGAGACAATTAAACGAACAAAATTTGTGTTGTTATCATGGATTGGTCAAGATGTTGCAAACGAAAAGAGACAAAGGGTTCATGGAGACAGGGATTGTATCAAAAGCGTAATTAAGGTGTGTATGCAAAGTATCTTTTATGCTGAATTTTCAAAACAATTTGGAAGGAGGTCACATTTCATCTGAAATTACATAAGAATTTCAGAAGCTCTCATATAGAAATACTAAATATCTTCTATAATGTGGACAAAATGTATTGGTTGTTTAAAAGTCTAGTTTGTAATGTTTGTAAATAGTCTTTACTAATAGTATCCCTTGCTTTTATCCTTACAATTTTACAATAACTGCAGTTTATATATAAGTCCCTTTATTTTTACTTAAACAAACATTTACCAAATTGATGAGTACATTCTTGAAGCTTCTTTATTGGACATTTTCTTTTAAAATTAAGAAATGGCCTTGACATTGTGTTGGGTATAAGATCATTAATTAATGTTGCAAACTAGATTACCTTAGGAAATTCCGAGAACAATCAGTAATCGGAATAGTTTGGTTGAATGCATTTGTTGTGGTGTTCAACGTTATCTTCGATTGCCATACTTTTTAATATAAAAAATAAGAAAGTGCGTAATAACTCACAAAGTATTTATAATCTTTTTTTTCTTTCAGGATTATGACTGTGAATTATGTCTGTACGAAGAAACAGGTATTGATGAAAAATTGATATTGCAAAAAGTAGAAGAGGCCGAGACAAAATAACTTAAGGATGAAGTAACATATACAACATTAAATCAGGAATTATTTTGTAGCAATGCATTTATATTTAAGTTCTTTGTTTAAATCGTCGTTTATCGGAGATGCTATGTCTTTTCTTTCTAGCTTTAAAATGTGAATGTTTCCGTAATATAAAACTGCACTTTATCTGAACAGAACTATATATATATGATCTCCAAAATTTTGTATGTGCTTGTGAAAAGAAAGAGACTGTATTTTAGAGTTATCGTTGCCTGCTGTCTTATTATTTGGTTTAAGAATTATGACAAAAATGGATATGATTAATAAAAAGATAAAAATTTCAAGGTTATTTTTAAATGAATATAGAGATTCCGTCCCCATATCGTAAAATTAAAGATTGTACATAGTAAAGAACAGAAAAAAGGTTCCGTTTAAACAATATCATATTGATCTAGAGTTTAAGGTTGTATATTACACACCTTCAACATTTTGCCTTTGAATATTCGGCTTGGTTTTAGCATTTTTCCTCGATAGAGTATTTCCTTAAAGTTTTTAATGGAAACGATTTTAATTTAAAATTATCACTTTTACTGTTCAGTCTTTTTTTTGGCAATATCCTACTGACGTAGCTCGGTAGTTATTCATTCCGTCATTGTGTTACTGTGCTATGGTAAATTGTTGTATTCTTATCTTACGTTTTTGCAAATGTGCTTTGTCTATGTGCCTTTTTGTTTATCATTGTTGACATATTTGCTTATTTAACTAGTTATTAAGATTATAACTCAATATAAACTGATGTACCCCGTTTTGACATTTTTACCTATTATGTATGTTTGTTTTGTTTACACATCATTGTTAATGTAAATGAATTTTGATGCGACGGTAATACAAGTTAGAGGTTTAATCCACCATTTTCTACATAAGAAAATACATGTAACAATTAAGGAATATGACAGTTGCTATCCATTCGTTTGCTGTGTTTGAGTTTTTGATTTTGCCATTTTCTTAGGGAATTTACATTTAGAGTTTTCCTTGGAGTCCAGTTTTATCTCTCAACTTGCATTAACCGGATTTCTACTTATCACATATCTATATATTATTTGATATTGAGAGGAATTCGTGTTGATCATTATGGGGAAGATCCTAATGAATGGGTATTATTACCTATCATAGATTGTATACCTGATAAAAGGTATCTTTTTTTCAATTGTCAGAGATAAGAATACAAACTTTGTATTTTAAGATATGTGTTGGCATGGGGCAATATTCGGGCAAATCACAATATTTAGCACCTAGACAATATGATTGATATATCATCTGGATAAATTGAAAAAGTAGGATTTTTAATGCCAATATCTTTGTATTTAGTTATCATTTGAACTATGGTCTTAAGAGGGAAAATTTTGCCATTTATATAAACATTTACGTTATGACAGCAATTATAATGAAATTCAAAATTCAATTTTTAGTTTAATACCGATAATCCATTTATAAGGATTGTCCCGCTCCTGTTGGTAAAAGATCTTTGATAGTTTCATCTATAGTTTCTAAAACAATATATTGGAATTACTTTTACAATAAAGGAGAACTCGTCAATTGTTACAACTGAAAGCGATTTGTAATAGTCTTTGACTAGAACATCTGTCTGTAACTATTCATTCATAACAACACCAAAATGTATAGCTATCGCATTTGACAAAACAAAATCTAAATAGAAAGAAAAAAGTGCACAGGTTGTATTTTATGATTATTCTTCGAAAACCTTTTGCCTTTGACTTGATACTGTTTCTCTCCTCTTTCAATTAAAAGACATTCTTCCTGGCCATGTACTCGACCTAATATATGTCATCAATAATGGTTTCACGTGGCAGGAGGATTATAGCTTTTTTATACTACACGAGTTATTTCGCTTTGAATATTAGCATTTAAAAAAATCCACAATAGATAATTTATTTAAATTTGATATAATATCCTCATCTTTTTCGCTTTATAATTAAAAAAAGGTTTTACTACATTTGATAATCAGTTTTGAATGATCGCATAATTCAGTTGAAGAAAGCTGAACAATCATGACTAAGCTTAATATGCCCAGCAGCATTTTTGTTTGAATTTGTTTGCTATATATAAAGGCAACCGTAGTATACCGCTGTTCAATAAGACACTAGGCGAACTTGACTCGCCTATAAATGCAAGGAACTTCAACAAATAAAAAAAAATCTCAAATATAACTAAAAATGTCTGCCTCATTGCAGAAGATCTTCCAAACGAACTTGGGGATGTTCATACAGTAGCCCGCATTTGCAGGGGAACATATATATACACGTTTACAACGAGGATAAACAAATTTCTAGACTTATACCTCGAATGGTGTCCTCGAAGATAAAGCCCCAAACAACATCGTTTTTTTGCGTAAATCACATTACTTAAACGGCTTGAATTCACTCGGAAACTCAACATATACCCCCACGAAACTTACAAAAGAGAAAATACTGAATTATCAGAGGTCTGTTCTATGTTCCTTTGGAATTTCAACTTAAGATGAAGAACTGGATCTTCCATCACTGTATTGGATACTTAAACTACATAAGTGTCCTTACAAACAACGTATAGTGCTGGGTCTTCCAAGTGTTACACGAAACCTTTTTTTAAATTATTAACAGCAATTGTATCGGCAATCAAATCCAGATTTCAAATATTTTATGAAACTGCCTGTTCTAGAGGTGGCATGAATCAGATATGAATACTAAAAAATCCACAGATCTTTTAGAGTACATACAATCTAAGACTATTTCATCTTGCAAAAGTATTAAAACATTTTACTTTTCTACATTTTACACAAATATTCCCCATTCCAAACTAAAAGACAAATTGAAAGAGTTGGTATTGATTTATTTCATAAAAAGGGAATGGTCAACGCAGAAACAATTATCTTGTCTTACAGAGGGATAAATCCTACTTTGTAAAAAAAACTCGAATTCTCACAAAAATATCTATGAAACTGACAATATCAAGATGATTGATTTCTTGATTGACAACATATTTGTTACGTTTGGAGGACGTGTTTTTCCGCTATATAGATGATGTTCTCTCACTAACTAATTCAAAATTTTGTGACTATGTTGAACGCATCCATCCCATCGAACTAGAGATAAAGGATACAACAGATACAGTTAAGTCTGCCTCATATCTTGACTTACATCTAAAAATTGACAATGAAGGTCGGTTAAAAACAAAAATGTAAGACAAAAGAGATGATTTCAGCTTTCCAATTGTGAAACTTTTATTTCTTTATGGTAATATTTCAGCAGTGCCTACATACGGAGTATATATCTCCAAATTGATATGATATTCCGGGGCTTGTATTTCTTATCATGATTTTCTTGATAGAGTGTTGCTGCTCACAAGGAACCTATGAAAACCAAGATTTCTAAATGGTGTAGTTCAAATCATCCTTTCTTAAATTTTACGGATGACATCAAGAGTTGGTTGTCGGTTATGGAATATCCGTTTCACAGATATCAGATTTGTTCCTTATATTGTAACTACAATCCCGTTCCCTTTTCACGAATGTTCCATACCGAATTAAACTATTTACCAGATTTGCAGCAGCATGAGCAACACGACGGATGACACATGTGGAGCAGGATTTACTAACCCTTCCGGAGCACATGAGATCATCCTCCCCCTTGCTTTGGTGGGGTTAGTGTGTTGCTTAATCTTCTATGTTGTGTCTTGTGTACTATGGTTTGTCTGGGTTTTTTTTCGGTTTTTTTTTAACTATGGCGTTGTCATTTAATTTTCGATCTTTGAGTTGGAATTACCCTCTGGTATCTTTCACCCCTATCTCAGTACCAGAATCTATGACAAAGATGTTCATTGATGAACTATCAATTTCCCCACCTATGTATCAATACACCAACTTCAATTGCATATATATTTCCCAAATTATTCGGTATTCAAGAGCTTGAGCTACTACTCAAGACTGAAAAATGTCACCAGTGTCCGAGTAAAAAGCTGATGAACAAGGGGTATGTCATAGAACGTCTTTTAATTTTTCTAAGAAAAGATCATTGGAAGGTACCAAGACCTTCTGGATAAATATACCAACTTCACTTATAATATACGTTGATCTTGAAGTATAGATTCTGGATACTGACGTCGTTTATCATCTGAAATATGTGTTATAGTATTCTGTATGTGTCTTTTTTAATATATTAACTTTTACTGTTTAATCTTTTTTTTTTTCATTATATCCATTTGAAGTGGATATTTACTTATACATCCCGTCATTGTGTTATGGTAATATTTTGGTATTCTTGACTTTAATTTTTGCTAAATTGTGCTTTGTCTACAATTCATTTATATATGTTTCTTTGTAAACAAAGGACAAAATATACCAGAAGGAGAGTCAATCTCATAAATAGAAAACAAACCGACAACGCCATGGCTAAAAATAGAAAGACAAACAGACAGATAATAATACAGGAGACACAACATAGAAAACTAAAGAATAAGCAACCAGAACACCGCCAAAAACAGGGGTGATCTCAGGTGCTCTGGGAGGGTAAGCAGATCCTGCTCCACATGTGCACCCGTCGTGTTGCTCATGTTATTACAAATCCGGTAAATAGTCTAATTCGGTAGGTCACATTCGTGAAAAGGGAAAGGTATTGTAGTGACGACATAAGGAACATATCCGATATCATCTGTGAAACGATTATTTCATAACAGTCAACCAACTCGTGGTGGCGTCCGTAAAATTTACGAATGCATGTGCCAAGTCAGAAATATGACAGTTGTTATAAAAATACACTTTTTATACTTTGAGGACTGAGCGAATCAGGTGAGTGTGTGAGTTCGTATGTTTTATTGATTGCATTGTATTTATGTTTTGGGAAGGTTAACTTTCTGGTAATAAGACCCGTCACGGCCTGGCTGGGGAATTGGGTAGGCAAATGCTCACATTAATCTGTACCGATACAGGCTCCAAATGTCCTCCTTTATACGCCATAACTATGGTGGTGCTCCTATTTAAAGGAGGCTCATACGGAGACAAGAAGAAGAAGTTATCCGTTATTTTGATGTGTTTGAGATTGGATTTTGCCATTTGATTACGGACTTTCAGTTACTAATTTTCCTCGGAGTTCGGTGTTTTTGTTTAATGACTTTGTAAACAGTATGGCACCCACACCTTAAGGCAGAATTTAAAAAAATGAAATATAAGAATAAAACTTATTTTAATATTTTATTTCCAGCACTGTTGTAACAAACATAACTTAGTAAAACAAAAACAATCAACCAAAGAACTTTGAAAATAATAATAATAATAATATATGATTCTTGTAGATTATACATGATAAAATATACATAACAATGGAATATATGTTTACCGGGACATTTGGGAATGTTAAAAACTCTCTAATGTTCTGAAAAAATTATTGTTTTCGCATTATAATTTGTAGTTAGGGAGCAACAATTCAAACTGAAAAGGGGGAGGGGTATGGATTTTATTTTTCAAAATTTAACACTATGACACTATATATAATTGGGGAAATTTACATTCAAAATATCATTTTTTGTCATCTGCTTGAACAAAATATTTTTTTTCATCAAATTGGGGATGAGAATATTTTTTAGAATAAAAAAACATACCCCCCCTCCCTGGAATTTAAATGGTTGCTCCCTTAGGCCTTATTATTTGAGTATATAGAATGAAAAAGAATCACTGTTTATGTCAGAAACATGTTAGAAGCTTCCAAAAAGTTAAATACTCGAGTTTAGTTTTATAAAATAGACAAAAGAGTCGTACTTTCCAAAATTCGAACAAGAAGTAACTCGAGCGAATAGTGAAATTCTTAATAACATCCCTTGCATAATGTGTAAGAACATTTCGGAATTTTTGATTGGAAAAAAAAGGGGCGGATTGCGGAAAACCGATATTTCTGTTAATATTAAACAGTGTATGAGCAGAAAAGGTGAAGTTACGTTTTAAATATATATTTATGTAGAGGAAGAATCAGTAAAAGAAAAAGAATGAGAAGAGAGATATGCCTTTCCCTTATTTTATCTGACAAGTTATTTTATATTGCTAATAAAAACCAGGATTTGTATGTTCAATAAAGCATTTTTTACAGTAACGTTTTACAGCTCGGTAAGCGTCTACAGTCAGATGGCAGTCTTGAATATTGAGTTGTTCAAGATGGCGACATTTCTTGGCTATACATTTGACACCGTCGTCTGTAATTGCATCACATGACTTAAGACTTAGTTTCTTTAGTTGAGAACAATTATGAGAAAGGACCTGTAATCCTTCGTCAGTTACATCACACTTTCCAATATCTAAAGATTTGAGTTTCGTGCAGTTTCGGGCTAAAACGTCCATGGCGTCGTCTGAGACAGCTTCACATCCTCTGACATTGAGATAACGTAACTTCCGGCAATTCTTAGCCAATTGTATCACACCTACGTCAGAAACTTTATCACACTTTGCTACACTTAAATATCTTAAATTGTCTCCTATTTTCGAGAGTGCACACACTCCATAGTCGGTTACTTTTCTACAGTCACTAATGCTAAGTTCCTTTATATACGGACAGTTAATACCTATGGCTTGAACGCCAGCATCACCTATGCGCACGCATCGTCTTAGATACAAGTGTTGCAATTGAGTACAATGAAGAGTTAGTGTTTGCAATCCTTCGTCCTCCAGCGCGTAACAATCTGTCATGTCTAAAAAGCGGAGGTAGATCTGTCGAAGATGGTGTGCTGTGGCCTGTTCTAATACTTGAGTGGTAAGACTTACACTGGTAACACAAGGGCATCCTGTAATTGAAACAACAAACATTTAGTCAAAGATCATATCTTAAAATAGGGGAAAAAACTCGGTGTTCTAATGGAAGCACACTAGTCATCAGAATGTGATCGAGTTTGTGCGTTTACCCATCACGAGCGGCATTAAATAATAAAAACGTACGTGGTTGTTATGAATGTACATACTTTATTTGCCGATACACTGAAAGCATCAATGAATCTAACAACTAATTCAATATTCCTAGACTTTCGAGTATATAAAGAAGTGGGGTATACATCAGTAGATAGTAACTTGATGACACTATCCGACAAATTAGCCACTATTTCTACCCAAATAAGCTAGTCTGAAATACTTGAAGCCTAATTTAGACGATGGTCAGATAGGTGTACAAACATTAGGTTTCTAGTGAGTTTGTATTTTACTTCTGTTTTTTGTGATAATATTTAATTATTATGTTGATGAACATTGCCTTTGCGTGAATTCAAATGCAACATGGGGTTTTCTAAAAGCAAATAAAAAGGGACAACGCACCTGGAAGTCAAGCAATGAATGCAGAATCATATTGTTATATAGAACCTTTTTATCCCTTTGTTTACAAACAATTGTAAGTTTCGACAAATTCAATTAGATAATGCACGAGTTTTTCACGTTTTTCATTTGGTCCCTTTTTAAACTAAATGTTTAGAGATTTAACACATTCAATGATAATATTGTAAATGCGTATGTGTCAAATATCTGCATTAGATTTCTTTTAAGAAAATTACAAGCTTTGCGTTACAATTTTCATCAGCAAAACATGGTGTGCAAGAAGTCACATCGATGAACATGATGAAATGCAAAGCCTCATACAAGGAGCAACTATGCATGAAATTTCCAAAATGTAATAAAAAATGTTGTTCATTTATGAAAAGTTATTGTGGCCCTCAAAGTTAAATTTTAATTCACACCTACCAATGCATGGAAATGAAAATTAATGCTTCTATAAATTTCAATTTAGGCATCAAAGGAATAAATAGTCATGTCATCACGAACCAAATAACTTCTTAGACTATTTTTACTGTCAACTTCCCACTGTTTCGGAGTATTTAAAGAAAGATGGTTTTATTTTCGGATTAATCTCACGTGAATTATTTCAAAATTGTCATTGTGCGCAGTCATTTTATGCCTGGATTACCTCCCATCATTTAAATACACGACTGCTGGGTTGTTATAGTGAAGTCAATATGATCCTACATGTTACACAAGCTTTCTTTAAAAACATACAAAGAAGGGTTCGTTTAGTTTCGTATAATAAGTGTATTGAAGAAACTATGAGTGTAATTCAAAATATTATAACTGTTTTAAATTACATGTTTCACCGTTATTTGGCCTATCTAATAAGATTTGGGGGTATATCTTCCACTTTTCAGAGTAAGAAAAACAACATATCAATACAAACTGTATGATTAACTGAGACATTAGGGATTCCTTCCAAAGTCTTTTTTTCTCTCTCTCTCGCTTTGACAGCTCAAAATATTATTTAAAATCTTTATAGAATAGAACGGTATTATTAGAACTGAAAAAATTCTATTTGGCCATTCATACTTATGATGTGCCTAGCAAAGCTAGTGAAAGTTGGCGGAAATGGAAATAAAATATATCTTAATACATATAAATTGATATTTGTCATTTATACTTTATTACCTGTTGCTGTGATTTATAACATATAAACGACTCCCTTTTTGCTCTTGTCTATTTTTTTTTTTTTTTTAATTTTCTCAGGTAATACAAAATTTAATTATGTTCAATGGTCTAGAAAACGTTTATAGATGTCAATTTTTCCTTTGACATATTTTTATTATGTTTTCACCTAAATGATATTGTATTATAGCAATAATCATCATCATTTACGTCAGCTTAGAGTTTGAGGAAACTTGGCAAGAAAAGAATAAGTTTTCCCTTTTTACAAGAGAAAATTTTTAATGATTTTTTCCCAGACATTTATTAAAGAAAACATTCTTTCTATTTTTGTCATTTCGGGGCCTTTTATAGCCGACTATGCCGTTTGGGGTTTGCTCATTGTTGAAGGCCGTATGGTGACCTATAGTTGTTAATTTCTGACATTTGTTCTTTTATAGACAGTTGTGGCAATCATACCACATCTTATTATTCACAAAGTGTTACAAGGATTCCGAAAACCACATTTAAAACATGATGCTTAAATTTTCTTTATCAATCTATTAAGCTTTTTTTTCTCAATTTTAAGGTATGGACCTTTATTGTTCCTCCGTCAAACGTATAATTATCATGTTTTAATATTTGAATTTCGGGTAAACCTCATCTTTAATTAACTTTTAAAAAAGAGCTGTTTATATTAAAGTGATATTTGACTTAAGTATCTAAATCCAGAAACAGGTTGCTAAATCGATGCTTATAGCAACTGTGACGCTAAGTTTTGGTTTCTGTCGACGTGTATGGTGCCTTCGGATAAGTGTTTATCAATGAAGAAATTGTACCTACCAGTAGTATCTAAATATTCCAGGTTAACACAATAAGATGCAATTTCAAAGAGTGAATCATTAGTAATATTGGCACATCCTTGTATTTCCAAGTGCCGTAACTCTGGACAGCGTTTCGCTATCGTATGTAATCCTTTATTAGTTAGCTTTTCACAACCAGTCAATATAATTCTTTCCACAATCACACACACTGTGGGAGTATTGTAACTAAGTCTTTTTGTCAAATATTTCAAAGCTTTATCAACGTTTATCTTCTCGCTATTTATAACAATGCGTCTCCATAGTAACGGATCCCATGACAACCGATACCATCGGTTGCACACTCGAGAACAGCGACACAACTGATCGGTCGGCAAGTTTGAGAATATGTTCACAATGACGTCATCTGTCACTAAGTCGAAAAGAGACGGTTTATGGTGACGTGATTTCGGTTTGGATGAAATGTACTGTTGACCGTCTTGAAGCTCAATCCGTTTAATATTATACTGAATTTCTTCAATATGTTTATCTAACTGATATTCATATGCAGGATTTTTATAACTTATCACAGGTGGCGCTGTTGGAAGTTTGTGTGATGAAATGTGTGATGATTTTGAGGACGAACGGTTAGATGATGTTGTTTTCACGGACGAAGATGATTTATGAGACATTGGTGACGGTGTGGACATTCTGTATTGCATATTTAAGTCACGTGGATTATAATGATTAGGTTCTCTGTGTGCAGGAGTCTTTGTCCCTGACCACGGTGGTTCTCTACTCGATACTCGTCCAGATTCACTGCTGTCAGAGCAGCTTCCTTTGAAGGTCGACATGCTAGTCTTTGAGTACGTATGACTCGCTGCATCAGAGGCAAATCCTGATGACGAGTCATTTATTGAGTCGGTGCATGTTTGATTCGGGTCTGTAAAATAAAAAAAGATTATTAAATTCGGTGTATAAAACGTAGCTAAGTTTGTGTTTTCGTCGGTGTGACTGACGTCATCATATTTGCTTTACAATAACAAATGCTTCCTTATTATCATTGTTAAACAATTTTTCAGTGCACGCGTGACAATGAAACTAATATCGAACAAATTTGACATATGTTTGTATCTATCAATTGTATACCATGTCATTTTACCTTGAATTTCCCTTCGTAAAAGTCCATTGTATCTCATTCAAATTCGTCAGTTAGAATTTCCAATTAATATTTATTACCTATGCATGAATTTTGTAAGCTTCAAACGAAACTATGCATGCTATATTAGTCAGCAAATATAGATAAAACAGATCAAAACACTTGAAATTCTGATTACAATTTGATTAAACCTAGGTATCAAAGGTAAAAATGGACGTCGGTGGATATTTTATCAAAGTTCAAAGTTTGTATCATGTAAACAGGAGAGAAGATACAAAGATATAGGTATAGAAACTTTGGACAGTTAATAAATGTTTATATGCATTGGCCCACGTCCGATAACATGTTTACAAAATGGCCGAAAAACTGTATTTTTGGTTAGTATAAAAAAGAAGATGTGGTATGATTGCCAATGTGAGAACTGTCCACAAGAGACCAAAATGACACAGAAATTAATTACTAGGTTTACTCTAAAGTATTATAAGACGGGAGAATTTAGGAGTAAGTGTACAAGAAACTGAAATTATACTGACGAATTTCGATCCTATCCATATGCTTTCACACTTTCTAAAGCATAATGGTTAAGAGAGAATATGGTACATAATAATTAATGTCACACAAACTACTGCAAGTAATTGCCAAAACAACAGGAATTTCAACAGTACATGTATCTATGATTTATATCTCAAAGTCGCAGTGAGGCCTCAAAAATATATTTGAAAGAGACAACCAGTTAACAACCATATGAAATAAGTTCGAAAACCATTTTTCAAATCGGACATATCCCCTCTTGCAAACCTCTAAATGAAAGAAACGACACGTGTAGAACAAAAACTCATAATATCAAGTGTCTACAGTAAATATACAAAAACACACCATACATTTTATTTCTATTCATTTTCATACCTCAGATTAAAAAGACCCCTTTTATACTGATAGTTTCCTCCTGTAGAAAACTTTCAGTCACATAATGTTGTATCTATAAAACTGAATGCTTTATTTAACTTTAACATCACTGAAAAGAAATGAAGCCAAAGTATACACAGAAAAATGATACCAATAATTTTCTATTGTATATATCATTAAGAGGGCTTAGCCAATGGTGTGCTTAGTTAAACAATTCCGATGCTTTGGAATAAAAATATGTTGAAGAATATGATTTAAAAGCTTTCATTTATGATTTTCAATACATTAAGAAATCTTTTGAAAAAATCCTTAAATAGTTATTTGATAATCGTACAAAAGTCAAATATGATATTTTAATCCCTTTTAAAACTTTTAAAACCAAACACAAAGTCAAATGCTCTAACATGTCAGAGTTTAGATTGTTAAAGCATTTATAATAGTCATGAAATACAAGAGCATATGCAATGAACGACTACTTGACATGGTAAAATTTATTATGAAAAGAAGATGCTTTGACGAAGTTGGTTTACTTTAACTCAAAAATAAAACCTTTTATTATATGAAAACAAATCCCAAGTATTTTTTAAGAAACCTGTTCAGCTCATCGTATTTCAGTACGGACAGAAACAGTTATATTTCTCTGCGAAACGTGGGAAACCACTATTCTGCCAATTAGTCACTGACAGTGTCAGTTTTATATAAGCGACATTTCTAAAATTTCATGTTGGATATATACCAACAAAATAAACTGCCTTTTTGTACAGTTTACAAGCAAATGATACCTACATATTTTACATAGAAAGTATATTGTGCAGAACATCAACCTCTGGGTCAACTACCGAAAACTCGTGTGTAAATGTTAAACGATTTGTTCCACCATTTAATGTCAGAAATATCCCATAAAATGATATTTATGTCAAAATTATTAATATGTATACAAATCAAGCTCTATGGTTCATTGTACAAAATCACACTTCGATCCGTGCTTTGGAATATTATTATTAAATCCTTAAAGCTTAATGGGCAAAAGGGGGAGAGTTTTGACTAAACACCTGAAATGCATACACAAACAACAATATATATTTGCTCTGGCAAATTGATATATGGCCGATAACTCAATGAAATTTGTTGGTTTTTTACCAAATGTCTTCGTGTGGTTTTCTATATTTCAATAGGAGTGAAGATGTTTACTGGTTTATAAGACATTATTAATTCAAAGACTGGGGAAATAGTTCAAATACACTGTATGTTTTGACATGGTATGCAAAATTTAGGATTTATTGCCCCTTTAATTTGGGAAATAAGAATTTTTAACATATATTAGCATCCAATGAGGTGCATGTACTCGTATAGAAAAAAAAGCTTTCACGACACGTCAACATTTTTTCCCAAATAGACCGAATAAGGGCCTTTCAGTTTATCTCGGTCAACGTCATTCTTTCTTGCTAACCAGAAACAAGTTGCTTAATATATTTCAATCACTAACATTCTTTCTTGTTGACCAAAGACAAGTAGAAGACAAATACCAATCATTATACGTTTTAGTAATCAACAAAACATATTTTTTCAGATGTCAAATAAAGGTTATATCGGAAACTAAAAAGTAATACCGATATACAGAGACAAAACTTGATTATAAAATTATAAACAACTTACTGTAAAAAAGTACTGAAGTTTCGGGGAAACACCACTGACTATTGTGTTTATCATTTCCTATCACAAGCATCCTCATTCCGAATGTTTGTTTTAATCACGAACTTTGATTAATCCGCTATCACGTAAACTCCTCACTTAGTTTATACTATTTCAAGCGTTATCAGAACTTTCAAAATATAAATATCATCGTTTGAATAAAATCCACTTTTCTTTACACATCAGAATTCGTTAAATCTCAAACAATCAATTTTTAAAAAATTACGGCCCCACAGAACGATTCGTAATCAATTTTTTTTAATGATTTTAATTATTTCTGAAACTGCGATCTTAATGAAAAACAACTGTGTATTCCATATAGTTATCCGAAGCTTTATAGAAGGAGGTTAGTCCATTTAAATACAGATACTCTTTCTATTCAAATCCACCTTTATTAGCCAGTCAATTGAAAGTTATTTAATTTTTCAGTAGAAAATATTTACTTGCAACTAAGCAATTAAATAAATATCATTTTTCCTATGAATTAGTTAATACCAAGATTAGTTTGTTCGGCACTTGAGAGGTCAATTTTCTTCTTTATTCCTGTTAGAAAAGGTTATTTTTAGAAACATTACATAGAGAAGGCCTTTAATTTTCTGCTACTGGCATTGTATTCAAAAAAAGGAATTTTAAAATTTGTCATGTGTTGTTTTTACCACAATCCTGAAATACCAACACGAGAAGACTATTTACGGTTTTTAATTTGTCATAAAACAAATGGCGTTTCTATTATTACAAAACAAAGTTACAAAACAAAGGAGAAAAGTGACAGTTACTTTAGGCTACGAAGATGTCACTTAAACTTTTTTTCAATTCACAACTTGAAAGTCATTTTATTTATAGTTTTTTGTTAGATTGTGTGTCTGTACTACACTTTTGTGAAACTTTTGGCCAATCAGATCCGAAGGCTGTGTACATATGTCTTTTAGTGCTAGTTAGTTATCATAAGTGTATATTAATGCATATCAAATTTGATTTGGCTGATTTGGGATGCTTCAGAAACGTCTGTACTAGTAATCATATATACACACCGGCAATCTCATTTAAACAACAAATAAGACAACAATGAACACCCAATACAAAAAATAATTGTGAACAGTTCTTTATGGTAACATGGAAATATGATTCTGAAGCGTCACAGGCAAGTTTTAAACTATATGTCCAAAGTAACTTTTTAGTCTAACAACAGACTGGCAAAGTGAGGCAAATGATATCAGAGCCACATTCAAACACGAAAGTCAAAAATAAACTGAGAACTTCTTGGCTGTAGGAGAAAAAGACAAACATATTGAACAGGCAAACAATAGTACACAAAACACAACACAGAAAAACCAAAGAATGAGCAACACGAATTCCACCGAAAACTTGGGGTGATCTCAGGTGCTCCGGAAGTGACATACTCCTTCAAGCCATGAAGCATTGATTCTTTAAGGTTCATGTTATCTACATCAATTTTAATTTGGATTGCAATTTGTCATTTTCGTAAAATATGTTAATCCGATCAGTCATTTTGGATAATCTAGATGTTGATACGCAAACGCTGTATACTGATCATCAATATGCAATTTTTAACAAAATATACAATTAAGATTTTTTTCAAATCCATGATCTGAATGAAGATTCTTCCGTTACCAGCCTGTGAATTAATTTACCAAATGCACTCATATATGTTATGCAAGTCCATCGTAAAACTGTTTTGAAAATGTCGATCAGCAACTTAGATCACTAGGCTACAGGGTTCCCCATTGAAGATTGATAACTAAACAAACTTTAAAGCATAATTTAGAAAAACAAACTTTACCTATTACCTGGGAAAACAGCTTCAAAATAAAAAATAACTGTATATTTTTCTTTTCGTTTCAAGATTAGAATCATTGTAGAATTTGTAGGTTTTCTTTTAACACTTATTAAACCAGAGAGTGAACAAATAATAAAATGCAACCAGTCTGGTTTTTTTGGAAAAACATGAGTATCAAAAAAGGGAAATAATGTTTGCATTGACTATATAGTAACTACTGATTAAACGGGACAGGAAACATTCGGGAGAGCCTTATTAACAACGTTTGTTTTAATTGAGAACCTATTTTTATTTAAATCTGGAACATAAGCGACAACCGTTCGGCAAAGAATGTAAGTTGGATAATGTAGAAAGAATCTAAAACTACCGAAAACATATACAAGTACTTCTTTAGCCATAATTGTCTGTTCGTTTTCTAGATCAACTTTTTAATTAAGAATTGTATTTGCGTCTTAGTATGTGCTCGTCCAGAATAAGGATTTTACATATAATTCAATGTTTGGAATGTTTCACTCTTTGAATGTTAAAGAACCCATTCTTAAACTGCTTCGAGCCCATAAATGTTCTGCTGCCACGTTCCGCTGTCCAAGATACCCTCTTTTCCAAAATTTCCTGCCATTTTCCAGTTGACCCACTTTGCAAAACCTACCTAATTGATATATCGTTTAATGGTATGTAAATAATATTTGTCACTGGACGCTAAGCAAACAACAATCATGTTATTGATAAGATATAATACTAGCCATTAGATTTATAAATTAATCATTTAAAATGTCCCTAAGGTTCACTGACGCAATGTAAAATATACCGGTCATTATCATCATTATCGATTTCATTCTTTGGGCTAATTGATTATAGAGAGACTAAGAGAATATATCTTATCTACCTGTGATATCGGAAACAGTTTAAAACTTCATCTGATTCTTTAATGGATAAAGTCTAAATCAATAAACATTTATTGAAAAGACACGCGAATGGTTATTTCTGTACGACAATTATGTTGTTCCTAGCTAAAGTTTCCGACATGTTGGTATGCAAAGGATAACCTCGTAGTGGTTTTCACTTCAGGTGCGGTTACACTCTTTATAGAACGTCTCTTCACATTCAAAGAATAACTTAATTCCTTTCTGTAAGCCATCCTTTGTATGGCATGAGACATCTTTCTTTTTCTTTTATAATTCAAAATGTTACAGTTGATTTATATTTTGAAACAGGATAATTGGCAAAATAACGGTAATTTTATCTGTTTCAAATTTGAGAAAGAGTTTTTTTTAATGATAATGGATCTAAGTACAGTTCTGAAAGGGGTACTCAATCTATAAAAAGCTTTAGTCTTTTTGTCTTATGTTTTGTGTCTTATTTAAATGTTTGTCAAGCTTGACTGTTTTTATTTTAATTTGGTTTGTGTCTGCAAACAAACAATATGGCTTGAATCGTGCGAACGAGTGTTTTTTTCCAGATAGGCAATATAATTTGAAGAGAAATACACTTGTTATGAAATAAAAATGCATTTCATTTCAGTCATATATCATTCCCTGACAATATCAAACATACTACGATTGTACTAGTATTCTTGATTAAGTTGAAAATGTATACACTGTTAATCGTTTTCGTTTCCGCTTTATTTAAAAACTGATTTAATTTACCTTTTCAATATTGTAAAATTTTAAATAGGATTTAATCGAAGGTTATAGTTTTTAAAGCTTCAATATCTTTGACGTACAAATGTAAAAATGAGGACTCGAGTCCACGAACAACACGATAACATACTATTTTTAGGTGATTCGCATGGAAACAGTTTTAAAACACACTATACAGCTGTATAATAGTCATTAAACAAGCGTTTTTACACGATTTTATAAGAAACTTTCATGACATGTATTTGTTGTGTCGCGTCACATTATCAACTTAGATGTTGCCTTAGCAAAACAAAAACACAAAATACGAAACTTCTAACTATGTAAAACCTCCTACGTCAAATATCTTTTTCCGTTAAATTTAACTTTCAGAAAGACAGCATTCAGATCATTCCAAACATTCACATGATTAATTCTATCCGATTAAAATTCTGTACGTTCAGTAAATTGATCTATTATAGCAACATAGACATATATGATTGTGTGACAGACCACACCAACGTATAGGTAATCCTGTTAGTTCTATGTCTTATACAGTAGACTATGAGCGGAAGTAACCACATTATTTTTTTATGGGAAATAAAACTTTACCTTAACGAAATTTGGTGCGTTGATATTTAAATTCATTTTTGTTTCAAACTGCTATTCTATTGAAGCAGATATTCATAAAATACCTATATATATTATTCTAACACAATTACATTAGATCGTCGTCTTGTAACCTCATTATGAGGCCTGTGTATACTTTTTTTTTTACAGAAATGCAATAGTTTTCAGTTTAAATTAAGCCCGTTCTTAATAATTACAAATTTCCACAACCGGAGAGTCGAATTCTAATGGAGCGGTAACCTCAGATGAAGTAAAGGTGAACTTTTATTGTGATAAAGGCAAAGTTTCGTGTCTTATTTTTTCAAATATGCATACACTTAATTACACTCCATATATACATATAGTTTACGATACATTACTGGCATCTGTTATCTGCGTTTCTGTTGGTTTCTGTTTTCTTAACAAATCAAATATGCACTATGGCATTCAAAAAATTACCTCAAAACAAGCCCAGTTCTTAAATTTAACAAAAACATTCAACGACAACAAAGTCAAAATCCTGTAGGTTAATGCTCAACAGATTTGTTATTTAAATATTTTAAATACGTATTTGTAATAATGCTAACATTTAAAGACAAGTTCAAAAATATATCGAGACAACAAGTACCAAAACAGCAAATTTTTATGACAATCTTCATCAAACACACATTTAAGCCCTTGGTTCCTCTCCTAAAGACACTATTATTCATCTTACAAATTTCATTTTGTTTAAACCCCGCCTCCGGGTGTGGGCTTTTCTCGCTGTGTTGAAGACCTATTTGTGACCTTCGGCTGTTTTCTATTCTTTGATCGGATTGTTGTTTCTTCAACACATTCTCCATTTCCATGCTCAATTTTAATATCTCAAGCTAGGACTGACTTATAGAGAAATTCCGAATTTCTTTTGAAGTTTAAACTAGTAAATATTTCCTGACAGTAAAAATGTCAAATAAAAGATATAAGAATATTTTTTATTTCCTTCAATCAGAAGACAAATCTTTAAATGAAACGATGGAATGTTTGTTTACTTAGACGATAACAGTACCATAGTTTATCTTTTAGTCTACATTCTCTCTGTCTGAGTCAGTTTCGGTAGCTTAAGCTCAAGTCGACACGTTTCACGGATTAAAGTTGACATTAAGGATTATTACTGATAAATTACAAGGCTTTTTGAAACATTATGAATGGACTGTTTTTATTTCCAACAACCCGGGTAAAGATCGACATTTTCAATGCGGTATTAATATATATATAAGGAGATGTGGGCTGTTAACATTTATGATTATAGTTTAATATTCCACTACAAGAAGTTCGTTTACCGAAGAAAAAGAAAAAGCGGTCGTATCTCCCATTTAGTCCGTACGCTCTTTACATTGCTTTTTTTTTATGTTTTACTGCTGAAATTGTCTTTGTTCATATCTCTGATGGACCGTTTCTGTGTCAGATATCACTTTTACTTGATGTATTTCAGACGATTTAATTTAATGATAACAATCTTTTTTCTTTCAGTTTGATTCTTGATGCATTTATAGTCATTTATTGCAATAAATATTTTTTCTTCCTCAACATATTATTTCAAGCAGACAAAAATCGTACTCGACCAAAACCATTTGTTCTTTTTATATGTGGCGACATCAATATCAGTGTAACAATGTATATGCATTTATATCAATTCTACGGTTTTGTACATTTTATATGGAAATTAATTTCTTATTAGTATATGCATAGACACATTTCTCATTTTCTGATGTTACAACAGCGTAACATTTGCGATCATTTACCTTTAACATTATGTAACATAAGAAAATTGTTGCAACCAATACGTGGTTCTCCGTTAATGGAGTCAGTGATACTGTAGTAGTAAGTTGCTTACGTCAACGTAATTTGGACTTAGGTGGATAGTTGTCACATTGGCAACCCTACCATGCACATGTTATTATAACATGCATTATATTGATAGACTGAAATGACCTTTTTCATTGAGACTTCTGTATTACATAAAATAAACTCATTGCCTTTAATCCCGATCACTGTAGGGACAGGTCTGGTCATTTGAAAACCACGATGTAAAATACATGGAAGGGACAACTAATGATCAGTACTTAATTTCATTATCATTCGTGATACAAAACCATTAATTATAACATCAGGTGAAATTATACCGGCAATAAACGTCTGGTACGACATGGATTTACAGCTAACCATGTGTATGGTTGACCGTACAATTTTTGAACACGATAGTTTATAGTTCGGAGACACATTCCATTCATACACAAGACGAAGCCTTTACAGAGGTCACTGGTGCATGTTTAACAGTAAAATTTGTCAAATTAATAAGAAACTACGATGTTTTGGACCATGTTTAGAACGTGTATTTGTAGTTTCTCCGGATGCATACGACTTAAGAGTTTGGAGAAGACGTTACTAAGTTGTAAAACTTGTGTTTGATCCATTTGTCATTTTGAACAATAAAATATGTTTAAACTAATAGTTTGGGTAAATCGGTTCCAATAGAAAGGGTTACAAGATCGGGTCGCACTATGATAAACGTGCGAGACCTTCATGGGTAGCCAAGGTCGTGACATACTGTTTAGTAGTAGTTGTTGTAATTGTGATTTAAAAGGTCACTGAATTGTAACTTATTGAAAAAGTGTTACTGATGTTTTTATATGTTGCCCGTGTGACGTTATTTTGAACTAGTATTGAAAAAAATCCACCATAAAAAGACATTCATAAAAATAAATGCTGAACTTAGGTTGATCGGGCAAAATTGAAACCAAAAACTTTTGTTAAAATTATTGAATTCAATATTACGTGTAATATATCTAGCAATTTGTAACACAATATTATTGACATCAACAATAAATAAGGGCATGAAACACGCTAACACTGTGTTAATATGTCGCCCAAAAATAAATACCAATATACAATATAAATTTCTAGTATTTGATGACTGGTGTCATATGTCAAATCTAGTTTGTGTCGTTTGAAAAGAAGATACACAAACGGTTCTCAATGGATATTGTATTCCTTTATCGTAAAAAATAATTGCCATGTTAAAAATAGTCCTGCAATTACATTTTTGTATGCGGATTTACATTCAGCTAATTGGAGAAGTGAGACGTGGTATGCACCGCCTTGAAATGTAAACCTATAATAAGCCTAGGTCAAAGTAAACATAGGTTTTGTTACACTGTAAAATAACCATTGCAATTATATCCGATAGATAGTCTTATTAAGTATTATCCGTATTGTACTCGCCGATCTTTAGTACTATATTTTAGAGTTTGCAATGGGATTTAATGACATGTTAGATTGAACCATGTTTTCTATTAAAACTAATATAGAAAGTTCTTGGTGCAGTTTTTTTTTTTTTAGAGATTGACATATTTCATTATGTACGTATTCAAGTTTTTTATTGAAAATAGTATGTTGAACTCGAAGACTAGATGTCTGCTTTGTTTTCAGGCTTTTGTGTGCACTGTTATTGTAGTATATCGCTTCTTTATTATATATATTTTATAGACACAATATTAAGTTACACTTCACAGCTGTGAGTTCACATGTGGTTGGTACTGTTAAATTCCTTTCTGCTAGAAAGTAGACAAGTCCATCCAATGCATCTTAGTCAGATGGGCAGTGAGGGAGTGGGTACGAATGCGCGTTATAAGCTGTTGTTTGTTAGTATTTTTTGAAGGAATCGGATGGTGTTTTTTTTGTTATTGTTGTCTGTTGTACTGTCCAATAAACTTATTTTGGCAAGTCCTTATATACTTTTTGTAAACATTAAATGTATTTTTACATGTACTAGGAGAAGTTGAAACTTTAAGATATAAGTTATTTGTCCATTTTATAAGAAAATATTGAGAGACAAATATTTAAATCGTCGAAAACTGCTTTTGTTGATGTTTTTTTTTGCAACGGTCATACAAGTGAGAGGTTTAGATAGTTATTAAACCAGGTGTAATACACCATTTTCTATTAAAGGGAATGCCTGTACAAAGTCAATGAAATGACAGATGTTTTCCTTTTGTTTGATACGTTTGATCTCTTGATTTTGAC
Source organism: Mytilus galloprovincialis (assembly GCF_965363235.1). NCBI lineage: Eukaryota > Metazoa > Mollusca > Bivalvia > Mytilida > Mytilidae > Mytilus > Mytilus galloprovincialis. Next base: position 1,092,663 of record NC_134839.1, on the reverse strand, counting down.
ATTCAGTTTGAATTTTTCTCGGAGATGGGTATTTTAATTGTTTTACATTTTGTAGATATGAAAATCTCGATATGATTGCGTCAGTCCAGGAAATATCTGCAATGATAGCCTGGTCGGTTGATGGGTTGGTAATATAATGTAAGTTTTCCGCAAATAATAAGCCTTTTCAAAATAAATAATATAAACAATTTGAGCTAACGATTATGTAATAAGTATGAATTCAATATTATCGGATGTTTCTTTTCACAGTTAAGTTGCTTAAAGGAATTAGATAAACTCTTACTTAATTTTGAATGATGCATTTTTAAAGAATTCACGCAAAACAGGTGCGTATAGTTCTGTGCAATTTCTTTCGGTGCATATTTGCGGTTTTAATATTCTTTAAAAATTGTTTTCGACGACTATGGTCATTTAAATAGATTTTGACATGTAGCAGAACAACTACACTCGAAAAAAAATCATAACATCAAAAAAATTTCGGGGACCGTGAAATGTATAAACTTGACAAGCATTATATAACGTTTAAATATGTCAATACACTACAATTGCAGATCAGACAGTCCCAGTGGGATATGAAGTAGTTACAATGGAACTCTTCAAAATAGAGGCATAAAAAGTATCGATTATACCCGGGGTACCACGGTTTATTTACGATTCGGTCGATCATTTCTTAAATTTCTATAAGAAAATGACAGATTATTGATTCAAATGTCTCATCTTGAAATAGAAATGAAATATGACTACATATAATCAGTCTATATACTTTGAAGATAAAACCCATGATACTAATAATTGCGTTTTATTTGACATGAAGTAAAGCCGCGAGATATTTCAATTCGGAATGTAATAATTTGGTGAGAAAGAAAACATGTGTTCTGATTCAAAGATTAGGATACACAATTGTGTAAATAGTCGTTAATCCATTTCTTTGCTTATACCCGATATATTGTAAGATAATCTACTCCAATATGTAATCCATTATAATCTCTGAAATTTGGCAGTGTATTGTTACTCAAAATTGAAAGTATAACTGTTTGTATTAAACGAAGTTTCTTATCAGTTTTATGTATGTTTAAGATTGCTCAAGATAATGTGGTGTTTTCTACCATGTCACTTTTTGATAACAAAACTAACAAAAACTTTTCATTTCCAGTTTGAATAAAAGACTAAATAGAAGTTTATTATCGAAGCTCTTAATGAAAAAGATATAAATCGACAAAATTACACTTTGAGTTCGGCATTTTATTTCTCTTAAAATTTTTAAACCATAGTATTTGCAATTACTTTTACACAAAGCACCCTAGAGATACAATTGAAACTAGAGTAAAATCGGAACGGCGGGAAGGTCATATCGTAAAGCTGAATCAAATGGGGATCATGGGTCGTCCTTGAAAAACGTTTTTATTTCCAGGGACAAAAGATTTCTCATTTTACTATAACAAAATACATATTCTCTTCTTCACAATGTAGTAATCTGACAGTTATTGTAACTGTAACGGGCGTGTCATTCACAATTGCTGTCTGTCTGTATTTTCTTTACATCTTGGATTTGTAATATTAATCTAATGATATTCGGCTACAATGTTAACTTCCGTATGTTTTTCTTTTGCAGTAATACGTTCTGTGACTTGCATTTTTATGTTATTATAATTTAACGCGGCTTACGCCTTGTCGCCAGTGCGTGCAAATGGTCAGATTACTTGAAAACAACATAATGTATTACATAGTTAATTTCTGAATGGTATATAGTGTCCAAATTGAGAATCGAATATTAAATAACAGCAATCAAAGGAAATAAGGTAAACAATTCAACCAATAGAAGAAACAAATGGAAACATAATATCAGTTTGACTAAGTAAAATATGTTTCTTCGACAATAAGTGGTGCTTAAATTTCTAGGGACACAAATATCCGCCATTACACAAAGGAAGGGGTGCAAAAAAATAAGTCACAGTACACCTTCCAACGATGAGCTGATTTCTGGCATCAAACCTTTTAAATTCAAATTTACTTAAATATTGAATCTAACCATATTAGAGAAATAAAGTTTAAGGTCGCGATTCAATGGAGTGTAACACATTGTTCTAATATTAAACTTTTGTAAACAAAGAAAATGATTTTTCTAGCTTTGATAAAATATGTTTCATAATACATTATAGACATCTCTTACAATAATGTATCCAGGTTAACATAGATTTATGTTGTTTTACATATAAATCTACTTATCGCCATCTGTGGTGCTGTAATTGAAATTCAATTGAATTGACGCCCAATAATTGATACATTCCCAACATAGCACAAAAACACGAATGGTATGTTTATCACAAAATCACGAAAGTAATAAATCTTATGGAGTTCATAACGTTTTGTTTCGTTATGCAGGACCTTGTAAACTCCACAGCACTTTCAATTTTAATAAAATTATTTTGTTCTGGGTTCATGGTTTAATAAGCTGCACCTCGCATAACTTTTAACTATCCGAATGAAGATAATCTGCTCTGCTTTTTAACTTTGTGAAAGTAATAGTTATTACATTTAACTTGAATTCACACTATTTATGCGTGTACTTTGTAAAAAAACACTAAATTTTTCGTGGGTAGGATATAATTTACAAAATTTCCCTTTATTTGTCTGTCATTTTTTTGCTATTATAATGAAGTGTTAAAGAGCAGACATAGCCAACAGCAACAACAGAAAAATATTAATTTTCAGACAAAAGTGCAATTTGCAAGTTTTTGTCTTTTTACCTGTGTCTGCTTGTTGTTTAATTAATGGTTTACGAAGTTAATTACCTTTAGGCAGAAACAAATTATGTAGTGTTAATAATTAGGAATGTGAAAAATTTAAGATGAATAGCTCATTAAAATTAATTTAATTACTTGTACAAAATGGCAGTTGAAAGGATGCATTGTCTCAACAAAATGTCAGGATTCCGTGTCAATGCAATACTTAACTTGAAATCAATATTTGACGCATTTTCTACAAATTGATTTTTGTTAAACAGTAATGTCGTCAAGTTATTAAGGTGTAGCAACGAAGTTATGAAAACAATATCGTATTTGTTTAAATTTTAAAGGGTTCATTCTTTTAAAATTTACACTTGTTTTCAGTTTCAACAAATGTATGGTATCAAGTTATGACAAGACATTTATTGTTTATGCACCAAGGTCTTGTAAGGCTGTCATCAATTGAAATCGATTTGTTTTTGTAATAATGAATAATTGTTTAAATATTTCAAACACCTTTAACCAATATAATTGCATTTTTTTTTTTTAATATTGGTTAGAATTTCACATTTTTCCATATTACACCTCAAAATAAACAAATTTCTACAACTGTTATTAGTACCAGTTTCGTATGCAAAAATGAATAATTCATCTTCGCGAAAAAGTGAAGGATACAAGTATGTTAAATGTTCTTCTCAGATCCATACTCTAGCTCCTCTAGGACTTTAATGCTTCAATAATAATCCAAATGTATCCATATGAGACATAATATAGGTCACAGATTTAATACACAATATTATTAAAATTGACCTGAAAGTGTCATTTCTAATCAATAAACCCATCAAATATTGGACTATCATATCAAAGTAAACAGACAACAATTATACTTATTATCATACACTCGCCTAATTCACACTGAAAATAAACTAAAATAGAAAAACTTACTACTTCATTTCGGTTGATTCTTTTAGATAAAAACAACACTTTAGAAAAATCAGGTGTCCGAACGCTTTTCTGAATTTACCATTATCAGAAACGCTTAAATTATATTTAGAAGCTATAGATGAATAAATACGACGAAACCATAAGGAGCTATACGAAAACAATACCAAAAAGGGAAAGTAAAATTATCTAAGGTCAGTTTTCAATTCCATGACGGAGGTGGAACCTAAGTTTGTTAGTTATTTCTTAATATCATTTTATTTTATCATAAAATTAAAGTTTATTTTAAAATATTGAATATATCTAATTTGTCATATTCGCTATGTTGAAATAAATTAAACACATATCCTCGTCACTTTATTTGAATCTTTTAAGTCTTATTCCTCGTTTTCAACTATTGTCCGCCGAAGACTAGTTTAATTATATTTATAGATAAAGGCACGTAGCCTTATAATGATTTGGAACTGTCTTCTCTATACTTCTATTCTGATCATCAGGACACTTACCAATTCCAAATAAGTCTTCCAGAACTCCGTCCCAGTCCGTTCTTTGTTTGTGTATTATTTCTGACGGCATTATAAATGTCATACTTTTTAAATCCAAAACCAAGACGAAAGTTATTTATCACTATCCATTTCTACGAATTAATATATAAAATCCACACTCAAAAAAGCAACCTTTCCATAAATCCAGTAATGTAAACTATTACAGCGTGCTTTTACAATAATCTATATCACGTGACATGCAAATTAACATATGACTTCATCACAGGTGAAAACGAAGGTACAATCAACATACCTGAAGAAAATCAATCGTCTGACTGAAGTTTAAAGCGATCACCAGAGATTAACCGTAGTTTCATTGTAAGGCGTTTAACGTCCACTTTATTAACTACACTAGCATATAAAGAAAGTCTTTTTACTTATTGATTTGCCTTTTTATGAATATGAAAATGTTATAATCCTGTAAATTCTCTTGGGTGTCGTCAAAATTGTATACCTCATGAATAAGTAAGTATATGGTAAACGAAGAAAATCTGTGATATTTGAAAACTAAAACCCGAAGTGAAACCATATACCTTTAGGGGGATTATAGAACCGTTGGATTAAATGTGGTATATTACATGTCTTTGTTAGCAAATATGTAATTACATGACAATTCAAAATATGGATAGCAGTCATCTTCTATAATTTATAACATAAACATATAATATACAATTGTATTATATGTCTCTGTTTATAAGTATCGTCTTTTCATATGGTGTCGTTAATGTATAAAATAGACACTAAAGCAAGTAACAATCAGTTGTAGTAACCCAACAAAGCTGAATGCAATTTTTGAATTATTGACTTTTGCTAGCATTTTAGGAACACTTAATTGCTTGTTTGAAGAGGAAAAAACTCCTCAGTTGAACCTAGTACTATATTATTGTAGTTTGTTTATTTATTTTTTTGTCCATGATAGATATGATAGCCATGTGATGTGTCTATTTGTTCTTGTTACTAATTTTTCAGTAGTAAGTATTACAAAGCGTATTTTGCATTGTGATTAATATCGGCTTCTGGAATTACTTATTCCTCTAAAACACTTTAAAGTCTTATAAATTTCAATGGCGTTAACTACTGTGGGACTATCTTTTCTATAACACATGGGTTGGTTTAGAAGCCATCATTGTTTGGTAAACGTCTTATGAAGTACCGATTTAACGAGTTTACTGATTTTCATAATTTTTCAATTGTTGTACCGTTACATCCGACTATCCGAAGTAAGGGAAGGATTGAACGCTCACAATAAGTTTAAAATCGCCTCATTTCTGAATTCTAGATTCTAAGTCAGGAGCCTGTGATCCTAGTACATGTATGGTTGTCGTTGGTTCCTGTCTGCCATACTATTTTTTAGTTTAACATTGTTTGAAGCATGAATCAGACAACGCCATTTTGTTTCCCTTTGAATTGTTTTACACTGGTTCATTTTAAGCTTTTTTTACATGGGGTTTGAACATTGTTGAAGGCCCTAAGATAACCTGTACTGTTCTTTTTTACACCAATGTAATTATTTTTGTTAGATACTTGTCTCATTGACAATGATATTATATTTTGTAACTAAGAACTATAGGATTTGTTTCTTTGCTTGTGTATATTTTTGGTGTGTTTTATATTTATAGAGATAAGTACTAGTACCGTCAACGACTCATAGTTCAATATATTTTTTATAGTTCACGGGCGCCTCTGATGAAGCAGGACATGCTAACCCGCCCGAAACATCTTAATTGACCCAAGGTTTTTTGCTAGGACTTAATTCATCACGGTTGCTAAGGCAATCTTGTGTTCTTTAAGCGCTTTTCCTCTTTCTTGTGTCTATTATTTTCCTTTCCTTTTTAAGTACAATCTCTTATTTGACATGTCATTGAGACCATGCAATTTCTGTACAACTTTGAATCAACGAGTTACTAGTTATATTGTGTGAAGTCACGACGACTTGCGATTTCTTTTACCGAATTTAAAGTTGAGTTAGTCAAAGTTCGAAAATAATCGCTTCAGACCATCCAAAAAAATTATATCATTCAAAGAATTCGTTTCCTTTGTACCTAAGGTTATTTTGAACTTCAGCGCACCAACGATTATACCCTCATTATCGAGTTCATTTATTATTTAAAAATTAAATTAAATTATTCACAGGGAGAAATAAAAATAATATAATTATTTTAATTGCTTATGAACTAACTGATATTGTTTGGATTTCAATTATAAGTATTTAACACAAACGTGATAGTAATATACCACCACAGAAGAGTTATAAAAATGGATATAAATTTAAATTAATTTGACAGTACAGTCTATTTTTAAATATAGTGAATGAAAGTGTACTAACGAATTTTGTTTTCTATCAGGACTAAGACGCACCAGTATTATTCTCCTTGACATGAAAATCTGCAACGAATATTCCGACTGATTTATATATAGTATACTTGTGTGTCTTTTGATTGTCGAACTGGCAACTTATAGTGAGCAAAGAAATGGAAACCAAAACACTGTGATGAATTTTAACCCTGCTATACACATGTGTCAACGTATATTTGTTCCTCCTTACGGGAGATTCTCTGAAAAAATGTCTTATTCATAAACGATGCTGTAATATCTGTTCCTATACTCTTTAGATAGTATAGGATATAAGTGCTGTGGCTAAAATATATCATTCATTTCATTGGCACTCGATTGTATTTTCGGTCAGCACTTTCGAGATAATACACAATTAAAACCGTATAATACTTACATTCTGGACACCATATAAAATTTAAGAAGAAGCGAGTACAACAAGCAAAGACCCTCTACTAGAAAAACACTTAATGATATTAAAATAAGAAGACATGGTATAATTGTCAATATGACAACTCCCCACAAGAGACCAAATAACATAGAAATTAACAACTATAGGTTGCCGTAGGACCTTCAACAATGAGCAAAACCGATAGTACTTGGACAAAATAGACACAAGAACAATTGACGCAGACAGACATAACGTTAGTCCTGATTTCATGAACGACATGCATGCCTAATTGAAAAGATATACTAAAAAATATAGTAAAACAAAATTACAGCTAACAACAGGATAGTCACTTTAGTCACTGATCTATATATCAAAGACTAAAATTGAGAATGGAAATGGGGGATGTCATGGTCAAAGAGACAATCCGACCAAAGAGAAGAAAACAACCGAAGCCCTTAAATGGGTCTTCAACACAGCGAGAAAAATCCCACACCTGGAGACGTGCTACAGCTGACCCCTAAATAAAAATCTGTAATTTGTAATTGATAACACCAACATGTAGATTGCGAGTGAGATCGAAGGATTGGATACAAAGCAATTATAATTTGGGGTTTTATTGTCCAGTATTTTATTGTGACTATTTTAGATGGATCTGTGAAATCTTTAGGGGTCTTAAAGCTTTCATTATATAGACAAATATACACATCTTGTTTTCTTGTTATTCTATATTGCCGGTTTTAATACTTTAAGTAAAAATGTGTAATATGTAATACAAGTTACGTGTAAATAATAACATTAGATGTATGTTTCATTATAATACTTTATTCTGATTGGCTAACTGCACATCACGTGTTATTCCGTAAGCAGTTGCATAGCTCTATACAACTTTTCATTCATGATAACACGTGGTCCAACAATAAAGTGCACAGGTGAATTAAATAAAAAAATATATAAAATTCGTGTTTTCATGATCATAGCTAAAAAATGTAATTATAAGTATTGAATGCTTCTTTTCGTAACTTTATAGGGTTGTAAAAGCGTTGACCGTGCGCACATTTTTAGAATGAAGCGCTTCCGCGCTTCATACAAAATGTACTTCGGTCAACGCTTTTACACCCCAATAAATTTACAAAAAGAAGCATTCAATTCTTAAATACAATCTGGTTTTATTCTCTTTACTGCTATAGGTCATGCAGATGACATGAAACGGCACATTTCGATTGTCTTCGGTAACTGGAATGTTTTTACATAAAAGCATGCAACTTGCAGCTGTTACTTAAATTCAAATGGATACATTATAAAAACATTACATAAGTTTATTCTTGCAGCAAAAGTATGCAGCTCTGCATTTTAATTTGATACTATTCACACCAAAATATACTTTATAAATAGTTAGTGTATGGAATTTGATATATTCTTACATGTATTTGACAAACGTTTCAACTGTAATAAATTACACAATACGTCTGCATATATTTTTTATTTAATTCAGCATAAAAGAAAACTGAAACGTGAAATTAGGATTTATTTTAAGATACGTTTGAAAGGGTGTTAAATATTGCAGTATTTTCTTCTTGAATAAAGTACGTAGGATACAATTACTTGGTTACTTATTGAGTAAGACCAATTGCAGCTCTCAACCAAAAGGTTTAGATGACATGTCTAAGCTTCATAAAGACATTTATACAATTTTGACTATGAACGCATATCTAAGAGATGAACATAATGAGTCATTTTCAATGAACACTTTCAACATCTTCTTTTATTAAGTGTTATGAACACTTAGAAAGTCACGTAAGCACAAAGCTAGGTATGACGATCAATAACATAAAAAACACAATATAACTTACCAAACTATGTAAACATGCATACAAAAAAAAAACCGACTGAAATCACTCTAAAATATGACAGTTGACATTTAAGTGCGTTCCTAAGCCATCTAAAGTGTTGATGTAACATTGTGTTGCCGTCTATCAGGAAATAATTAGAAAAGCTGACACTAAGATATTGGAGGTACATGTTTCACAAGTTCAACACAAGACATTTAGACATCCAGAAATCGAGAAATACATCCACTAAATATATGATAGGACAGAGAAAAGATTAATAGCTACGAGCTAGGATATGAAACAAAGAAACCAGACTCAAGCTGGCAGCCACTTTTAGCAGCTAATCAAGTTAGCAGCCACTTTTCTCCAGCAGCCTATTTCCATGACATGTCTAAAAACCAAAACAAATGTAAAAGACTCAAACGTTCTAAAAAAATCTCAAAACCAAAGACCATGTTCTACGAGATATTAAAACATGGAAAATCCATCCAATGTAGGATAGATAAAAACTTAAAAAAAAAAAAACATACTAGAATATGATATAAAAATATGAACGTCAGATGTCATGCCAGATATTAAAGAACCTTAAGATATCGGAACTTGTTTTCCCATTTTAGGGGGACGATTGATTCATAAAAACATAATAATGACTATGTCTTAAAATAACACATAGAATGAATATGGTTATAATCTGTATACTTCAAATACAAAATAACGTGTCTTACATATTGCTGTTTAATTCAGTATGAAAAAGAAAAGTCAAGGCGTAAAATTAACATATATATTTAGACATGATTTTCTATAACAGCGATACATGTTACAATAGCTCTTTCTGATGTGTGTAATTTACCATAAACATTGATATATAAAAAGAAAACTATATGGAAATGACTTGACATCAAACTTCAAAGTTAATTAAAACATATAACGCCTCTTCATATAGTTACATCATAAAGTTTACAAATTGTTGTGGAACAAAAGAACTAATATGTGCAGTGATCGCAGCGCCGATTTTCATCAAGGAATCACAAAGCATAAGCTGTTGGAGAGCCAAAGAAAAACCCTAAGCTATATATCCTGTTTTGTATAGAGTACAAAAATCAATCTTTACATGATATTGCATTTATACGACGACGTTTTAAACTATATTTAGAAGATAACATATTCATCAGTAAAAGTTGTAAATCAACACAAAGCAGATGAGACAAAACATTTCACAAAACTTTCCTCATTTTGTTGTCGAATACCTTTTTTCTTTTAAACCAGACATGCTATGATGTCTCAACCAAAGTCCTTTTCTGACCATTGACCAGTTACTATTACGATATCATAGTTTTATTTCGTATATAATTACTTACTTAGTCCTTGCTATGCCTTATGGCACATACGGCAAAGATTTCGTAAATACCAGTATTATATACAAAAAAAAAATAATTGTTAAGATATATTATTTATTCAAATGTTCTCTTATATCCTTGAGGCATCGTCCCCTGGTATCAACTGCATTCAAGTTACCTATGATGCTTCCTTGTTTGCTTTTGATACAGGTAGGAAAGAGACATTTACACACATTTTACATGCCTATGGCCCATAAGGTATCGTCCCCTGGTGTCAGCTGCCTTTAGGAAACCATAATGCTTTCCTATTTGCTGCTGACACAGGATGAGTCATGGACATGTTTAATTTCTACTTTCTTTTTGGCTAATTATTATATATTTAATTGATCCAACTTTTTGTGTACTATACATATGTGGATATCTATTTTTTTTTTTTTTCTTTTTGGGCTGCTTGTTTGTTATCTATATCAACCACACTTGTAATAAAATGCATTAGTATTAAAAAAAACCAACATACTATAGATTCTTTATCTACGTATTCTTTAAGAACTTAAATAGTTCTCGTTTAACTTTTTTTTTTTTTTTTATCTCATTGTTTGTATTGTATTATGAAAAAAATTATTGATGTTGTAATGTTTATGCCCTTTGGGGCCCATAATTGGAAATAAAAATATCTTATCTTATCTTATCTTATCTTATACATATTTTCGTAATAAATAATGGTTGCTAGTTCAGTCTGGTATCTGTATCATTCCGGAATCGGAAAGGGTTATTCCGTATCCGGACTGATATTAACTCTCTCTCTCTCTTGTCTTGTTAATGCGGGTAGCAGACGTAATTTTATGATTGAGAACAAAACATAACAACTAAATCTATTTTATAAGTATTTGTTTGTGTTCTTTACATACAAAAGTCCCCAAAGGATACAGAACCAGACCCGAGTATGAAGGGTTTCGTATAGATTGTACACATTTTTTATGTAAAAGTTGGTGAGAGGGATCTTAACGTTGTCCTTGTACATAATTTATGTTTTCACCAACTTTCCTATCTTTTTAACAAAAACTGCATGAAAAAAAAAGACAGCGAGGCCTTGCATACATGCATACATGCTTCATAATATGAAGAATTGTATGACCATTCAACATGTTGCATAGGATATAACTACACTTTCAGTTTATCAAAAGTAGCCTTTCAAATATTTTGTAAAATCTATTATATATTCCAACATTACATTTCAGTCTATGTACACATTTCTGTTATGTTTAGAGAAACAAAGAAAAGTCGAGAAGTGAAATTCATTTCTGTTTGCAAGTTTTTTTTCTTATTGAAGAAAATATTGTTTAATTTCCTGCCTTTTGTATCTAGTCATGCAACATAAAACACCACAGAAAGTTTGCATGTTTTAAATCTATTCATTTACTCGATTTCTGATCGAATAGCAGTGACAAAAGCAAATTAAGTATCAAGTTGACTTTGGGTATGGGTGAAAGACTTATTGGTTCATAAACTCTGTTTAATTCTCTATTTTTTAATATAGAACAACAATACTGCTGTTTGCTGGCTTACTTTGATAGTGTTGTAATATATATTGTTTTTTTTTTTTTTTTGTTTTTTTTTGCTTGTTACATTTTTTTTAAGTCGTAGATTGATCTTAGGGGAATTTTGTTTCATTGTCAAATTCATGCTAAAATATATTTTCAACCGCTTTATCTGAAAATCAGAAATGATACACTATTTGTTTTTCTTCTTGTTAACAATTAAGCTGGAGTGAAAGAAAATAAATATTTAAACAGTTAACCTGTTAAGAGATTTCGTTTTATAGATATCATACAAATTTATAACAACAAAAAACTCTTTTTCAATCATAAAATCACCCACTGAAACCGAACGAACAAACTATCTGATGAAACAGCAGAATCTCACTGGTGTGCGCATAGGATCATATTAAAGATGTCAGTAATATTATATTTGGGAGGAAATGTGCTAAATTATCCTGCTTTTTTGTCTTCTTGTCAGTGTTTGAAATGGGTGAAATGGGTGATTTATAGGGGTATCGAGGTATTTTATGGGAGTGACTAGAAATGCAATTTAATAAAAGTAAAGAAAATATTGGAAAACAAGGGCATATTTATAAGAGTCAGCCAATTTAAAACTTTTATGGTTGTTTAAAGTCTCTGGACATGGTCGATTATTTTGAATTGTTTAAAAGTTGACATTAAAAAAAATTTTCGACGCACTAAGCGATATTGTTATCTTTTTGAGGTAAAGATAAGCATTTTACTGATATACAAAGTTAGAAAAACAACCTTCAAGTTGACGGCAAAATATATAAGAGACCTTACTTAGATATCAATGAAGGATATTAGAAGTACGATTCCCATTCACCTGAATGGTTTTATACTTACTAAATATGTATCAAAATTCAATTTAAATTGTCGACATAGTATACATTATTAATGATAATCTGCAAAATATTTCACAATTTGAAAAGACCCATTCACACAAAAAGACTTTTTCATTCAAGTGAAATTGCCGTTGAATAAAACATCTAAATGATCTGCTTTGATCTTAGGAAATATGGCGTTGTAAATGCCTACCCCGTACTGCTATAAAGTATTAAATAACGATATAGACACAAGAATAAAGTTATAAACATCTTACAATGCTATAAAACCTCTCGTGTTTTTAGAACAATATTCCTTAAGAGGATTTATTATCAGGAAGTGTACTGAATATTGCTACAATTATTGAGTGGAAAACTGTTCAAATATTGACATGTAAATAATTGGAAAACGGTTCAATCAATATATCCTAACATTATTGTGACCTGTTAAAGCCTGTGTTTCTGTATGTTGTGTCATATAATTTTATTATGATATCCTTAAATATACCAATTTTACGAAAAGTGTATAGGGCGTCCCAATATCAAATTTTTTAGTGTTACAATACAGTATGACTAGTGTTACTCAGATTTTTGTAGTCAAGAATTTATCGTCAAGCTTTGTACAACATATATACTATTATAATACAGTCAAACCTGTTTTAAGAAACCACTTCAAGGACAGTAAAAACGTTGTCTCATAAGACAGGTGGTCTTAAATAGAGGTTCAATTCATATCAAATGTACTACAGAGGGGTCTAAAATTGGTGGTCTTTTAACACAGGTTTTTGCTTAATACAGTTGGTCTCTTATGCAGGTTTGACTGTATATTGATGAAGATATTGACTTGAGTACTTTACATTTTTTAATTTTCCAAATTTGGTCACACTACTCAAAAGGTATTAATACGTTGTATTAATTTTCTATGCAAAATTTAAAGTCAAGCGACATAAAAGTTAAAAAAGAAAGAAAACCCAAAACCATGTTTGATTGTTGTTAACAACCTTGTTATAGAAATTTATTTGATTCAAGCACTTAATTAAAAATTTTACAAGATGTAGTAGATATAATTCTATGTCAAGTTTTAAATTTGTATTATTCATCCATCAAATGATTATAAAAGACGAACAACGACGGTTAAAATACTATTATATTTCCGAAAACATGTTATACGTGTGGTATACAAGTAATTACGACCACACTAACAGTATGCTTTCAACATACCCCTTTGGTGCAGTTAATCTCATTGTTAAATTGTCAATTCATCTGCTTTCCATTTAACTCTATAAATTGCAAATATATGGAAAGTGCAAGGGTAACTGTTGTCGAAATGTATCGTATATTTGCAAAAATACTTTTATATTTGTATATACCGTTTTTCCAGTTTATAATGACAGACTGCGTTTTGGTTACAATAAACGATGCTAAATGTTAGATTAAAACCAAATCAATTTTCAAAATGGCGAAGTGTTAGTTCGTTTATATTATGGATAGGAAAAACACAAGTCGACAAGACTGATAGGAGCTTAGTTGGTTCCCATACGATTGCCGATTTTGTTCTATAAGTATTCTAACCATGTGCCAAACTATATATATATATATATATATAAGTGCCTATAAATAGCAGCACATGACATACAAATCTATGGGAGTGTGGATTAATCAGTACAGAGATTAATTCAATTACACAAATAAAATTATAGATTGCCTAACAATGTAATTTTAACACACTATTTAGTATGTAAATATAAGAATGTTTAAAATATTTACAAAATGATGAAAATAAACGCAATATTTCGCTAGACCAACTAGCTTTATCAAGCGTGCATCTATCCAGGTGAAATCGGATGTAGATGATAAGAAACTTTTGCAGCTCAACGTCTATGTTGCACTGAACTGCCTTCAAAATAAGAAAATTTTGCAGCTCAATGTATATGACCTCTTGCATTTAGCTGCTTTGAAAATAAGAAAATTTTGCAGCTCAATGTACATGTTGCACTTGGATTTAGCTACCTTAAAAATACATAATTGGTAGTTGAAGTTAGCAACGTCCATTGGCCAATATTACGGGATAAAAAGGACGATGCTTTGTTTTAAATTATTCTTTATCTTTCCTGTATCTTTTTTCGTCTTTTTCGTTAAGACCATCAGGTTCTAAAGTGTGGAGTTGGTGGATCCAAAAGTTTTCTCTTCTCCTTCTCGCCGCGGTGTCCCATTCGGTGTTGACTTCTATAATTTGGAAAGTGACATTATCAAAAGGATGTTTCGTTCAACGAAGATGTCTTGTGAAAGGACAGTTTTTGTTGGTTTTGTACGATGAACGATGGTTATTGAGCCGAATATTAAATTTGTCCATAGTTTCTCCCACATACTGAATGCCACAAGTGTCACATGTTAATATATAAATTGAGTTCTCCGTTTTACAGTTGGAATTAGAGTAGATGGTATAATTTTGTTTAGTAACGGAGCTGATGAAAGAACTGCTTGTATTGGCAGCTTTACAACACAAACAATTCCTTCGACCACATTGTTTGTAGCAACCGGGCGATGGATTAGGCTGCTTGGTTAATACGGATGTCACTAATTTGTCACGGATGTTTTTAGGTCTTCTGAAGGCCATGACTGGTGGTGAAGAAAATACTTTTTTTAGATTTAAATCATTTTCTATAATTTTCCAATGCTTCTGAACAATGGATGACACATTTTTAAAATCAGGATGGTAAGTGAGTACAAGGGGTGTTCTGTTAGCTGCTTTATTCTTATCTTTGTACTCAAGAAGTTCTTGGCGACTAGTTTTGTTTGCTCTTTCGAAAGCGCTATCAATAATGTTGTTATTGTATCCTCGAACAACTAGATGTTTACGAAGTTGTCCAAGTCTAGAATTTTTCGTATTTTCAGTAGAGCATATTCTCTTAATTCGCAATGCCTGGCTGAATGGGATACCACGGGAGCAGTGTTTAGGATGGCAACTTTTAGGAGAAAGGAATTGATGTTTGTCCGTTTGTTTGGTATGAAGGTCCGTTATAATGGGTCCGTTCTTGATGTAACTCGTAGTATCGAGGAAGGAAGTTTAAACTTCCTCGATACTATACGAGTTGTATATATATATATTATAAACAAGTCTAAATTGAAAACTACGTTCAAACCTATATCTATATCTCAGCTCTCTGATGAGAGATTAGTTCCAAAATTATTACTGCGTTACAAACCATGCACAATGACGGTCACATAGATGAGGATACAATTGGATATTTAAAACCAGAGAACGCCAAGCCTGGTCGATTGTATCTTCTTCCTAAAATACACAAGGTTAACAACCCTGGTAGACCCATTGTATCCGCTAACGGCCACCCGACTGAGAAAATCTCGGAATTTGTAGACTTTCATTTAAGATCTCATGTAGAAAATCTTCCTACTCACATTTAAGACACTACAGATTATCTTCGCAAAATGATATCCATGAACCCTCTTCCTCCGGAAACCCTCCTTGTCACTTTAGATGTCACCTCATTGTATACCAACATACCTCATGATGACGGAATACAATCGTGTAGGGAAATATGGGACTCGCGCAACACTTTAGAACCACCTACCGAATGTTAAGTCCAACTGCTTACTCTGGTCCTGAAATCCAACAATTTTACTTTTAATGGTGAGAATTACCTTCAAATAAACGGGACAGCGATGGGGACGAAAATGGCACCGTCTTACGCCAATATTTTCATGGGCAAATTAGAGAAACAAATTATTTCAACATCCTTAACCAAACCTCTGTCTTGGTTCCGTTTCATCGATGATGTTGACATGAAATGGATTGAATCCCAACAAAAATTGGATGCTTTTATCAGACATGCAAACAACGCCCACCAGTCAATTAAATTTACATATGAAATATCCGACTCTAAGATATCTTTCTTAGACACAACTACATCTATAAAGGACGGTGTCATATCAACAGACCTCTACTGTAAACCTACAGATAAACATCAGTACCTTTCTCCACAAAGCTGTCACCCCAAACACTGTACAAAAAGTATCCCGTACAGTCAAGCTCTCAGAGTAAAGCGTATTTGCTCCTCTGAGGAGACTGTCAATCAGCGGTTACAGGAACTTTGCGGATTTTTAATCAAACGAGGTTATAAGAAATGGGACATAGATAAGGGGTTTGCGCATGCTAACAATAACAGCCGCAATGACCTGTTACAGTACAAAAAGAAGAGGTGCAGCAGAATAGTTCCATTTGTTTTAACATACAATCACGCCTTTACCAACCTTTCACGTTTGATCCGTGCCAATTGGCAAAGTATTGCCAATCACCCAAAATTATCCAAAATCTTTCCCGATCCTCCTGTCTTAGCTTTTCGGAGACCAGCAAGTCTAAAAGACTTATTTGTGAAAGCTGCCGTCTCCTCTAATAAAAGCTGTTCAACTACAGGATGGTGCAAGTCATGTGGAAACAAACGATGTCTGACTTGCCAACAAATACTGAATACTCAAACATTTACTTGTCACTCCACTGGGTCTGTGTACACAATATTTTGTAATGTAACTTGCAAAACCCAGAATGTTATATACATTCTTCAGTGTCGATGTGGCATGCAGTATGTTGGCGAGACAGAACAGCCATTCAACAAACGCATGAATGGTCATCGTAGTGACTACACCTGCAAGCCCGACCTCCCCGTAAGTCGTCATTTAAGATCATATGGGCACGACCAAGCTGATCTAAAAAAACTTACCATCACCATCATAGATCACAACGAGGATCGGTCAAAGGCCGACAGACTTGCTCGGGAAAGTTTTTGGATAAGAAAACTCAGGACAGTTTCCCCAGAGGGCATTAATGAAAAAACATAAAAGAGTCACTCATTTTCCCTACCATCACTAACTTCCTGCCATCACTTGTGTCCAGTAACTCCGACTCCCATACTGGACACTAACACTTTTCAGGAATTTTTTAATTATACTAGTTTTAATTACAGTTGGCAGGGATGTGTAAATACACAGCCACGTTCTATTACTTAAGCTTAGTAAAAATTTATTACTCATTTTTCTTATTATCAAATTACTATACATTTGGAATGTTTAAATACGCAGTCTCTGTTGCAATTTTTCTACCGCTGTCATATTTTAAATATCACACCAGCTTAGATCGGTCAGGACTGTTTATTGGGACTGTATTCCCACGCAGTTGTTTAACATCTCAACTATCACCACCTTTGGGAATTTAGAGCTCACATCGTAAATAACTATTTTTACTTTGGCATATCTCTGTAGTCTTTGCGCCGTGTTTGGAAATTTTAAAATTGTTCCAGCGTTCGCTTAAATTGTATTAATTTCAAGATTTTGATAGAGTCATAATTTGAATTGGTATGATTCATTTGTCATCGTGCTATTACAGAGGAAGGATATCTGTTATCCGAAATATCTAACATATTGTTCGTTTTATCGTGTTTTTGGTGATGTTGTACCCTTTTAGACTTGTTATATATTATATTTTGTAGTGTACTGAATCATAATTATACGATCCATCGCCCCGTAAGATTTATCGTCGACTATTTATTCAGTCATTTAATATATATATATTAAGCTTCTACTACCAACCACTAATGCTTCAACGTTATGCTTATGATATATTGCAGTGTTTTGCTTGACAGTATTAAAAAGATTGTCAGATACTTAACAACAACAAAATAGAAGAACTTCTGTTCCTTTTTTGGGGTGAATGGTGTGATTTTTTTACTTTTGACTTGCAGCAAAAACAGTTTTGCTAAAATCATTTCTTTTTTCAAACAATTTATTCAATTTTGAGTAACTTTTAATTGAATCTTGCAATGAACCATCACATATTGTCCCATACCCCACACATTTTAGAATGAGTCATGGAACATATTCTGCAAGATGGCTATATTTAACTTTATAAGCATCTGTTCTTTACTTATAATATAATGATCACTGTCCTCCTTTTACAGACGTTTTTTTTTAATCTTGAATCACAACAATATCATAAAATATATGTTATATTCACTTACCTTAATACTCATTAAACAAATACATGTTGAAAAGAAACATGATAACACTATTCAACCTATATAAAACCTTTATAAACGGTTCAAGTTGAACCGATACGCAACACTACAAAAGAGGCTTTGTTTTTGCTTTCTTGTCACATTCAATCTTTAAGCATTATACGATTTATTGAATTAAAAAACTAAACAGATTACATATCTACGTTTTGTTTGACCTACTTAACGAGAATTGTGTTACGTGTAATTTATACTTATGAATAGAAATGATACAAATTACGATGCTTAAAGGTTAAAGGTTCCATCAAACGGAAGATGGAATAAAAGTAAAATAAATCTTAAACAGCCTTATTTATTGTTATTTTTCATGTACATTTTGTTTGTTGACTAATTAAAATTAAAAAAGGGGGTTATATTATTTTTAAAGTTAGTTAGTCAATTGGAGAATTTTGGAGTTGTGAAAGCAGATCTTGAATATATTCCCAACTTTTATCGGAACGATCTACAGCTTGAAACACTGTATGCATTTTTATTTGCTTAATATCCAGTTGCAAATAGTCCATGCATGTTAAGGCTAATGATGTAAAAACACCTATTTGGTATTAAAGACCTGTCATCGCCCTCTAAATGTCTTAGACATTGGTTGCTGTCTCGGTGTTCGTTGTCGTTTCTCTTCTCTGTAATAGTGGTTGGTTATGCCCACACCAAAATTGTCTGTACAATGTTAAGCTACCTGTGCCAAGTGCTTTTCGTTGGTTTTTTTTTTTTACATTTATTTCGTCAGGTCAGTTGGTTGTTTTATGGTTTAATCAGTTCTATAGTCCAATATTTTTTGGTAATTCCTGTTTTCCTTTTATTGTAAAATTGTTTATATATTTTTCGTTTGAATTTAATCAAATTGAGGGTACCCACAATTATGCACAAAGCATAGAACATTTTAGTATTAAACTGATCGTTTATTCACACAAAATTGTAATGAGTTTTTTCATAAGATAAATGCTCTTGTCATATGTAAAAGGAAGAATATTTAATGAAAACAAATAAGGCCCTATATTTAGTATCGTAAAATCTTTACGAGAATTTTTATCGAAAAATAAATTCAGAATGATGAATTTATCTGTCTTTAAGCATACTTTCATATTGGTTGATAATTTTGTGGTTGTACGGTAATATGTAGATTTAGTAGATACGAACTTATACTGACATAGTTATAATCTAGTGATCATGTCTTATATCAACTCAAAATGAGACACAAATCAGATAAATATTTAATATAACATATCATTACTAGATATCCATTTATGTCAACTTTTGAACTTAACACGCAATTTTTAAATATTATTTTACGACGTGAAATTTCTTCATCTTCACACCGACAGCAAAATGTTATTTGATTAGATTTATTTTGTACAGTTATTGCTTCGCGTTCTGTTCTTGAGTTAACTGTTATCTATTAATACAATTTTTTTCCATAGCTGCTGTAGGCAAATAGAAAGTGTATGAAGCACCTCTCTAATATTGTAATTCTTATTTATAATATATGTTGAAAAACTGAATATTTCCGCCAAAATATAACGCAATCTGTCTTTGGTCATTATAGTATACCCGTTTCAGATTGATTGGTTGATTGATAACAATTTTTGTGGAAAAATATAAATAGGCATTACGAGAAATTTTCACATCGTATTGAAAAAGTTTCCAATGTGACCTCTAGAAATGTTACTGTCGCTTTGCCATCTAGTTTTTATTGATGACTGTAGCAAGTACAAATTATTTCGCCCTGTTCGGCTTACAAATAAATTAAGGATTAAGTTTGATCATTATCTTTAATGAAATGTTTATAACCTTAATGCGAGTATTCATATTCGTAAGATTTTGTGTGAAGAGAGCCGTTGGTCTTACAAACAAATGTACAATCATTATGATATAACATTAGTATGACTGTCAAATAACTCATTAAATGATTAGTGAGGATTCAGATCTCAAACAAACAGTTTATAGCGTTAAAAAGTTTATTCAAGATGAGATACATGTATGAGGTACTTAATCCAAGTATTTTCAATTTACCTTCCAAATATACTTTTCTGGCTTAGGACAATGATCTACGGTAAAGAAATAAGTTATCAAATAAATGCAACGCGGTGTCATTGTTTGTTTAAAAAGGAAACACTTCGAACAGAAGTAAAAGTAAACAATACTAATTATAACATAAACAATAAACAAAGCGTACAAACTCTCATCGGGTATATTTATACACTAAAATAAATATTACTATAATTGAAAGACAACAATTTTTCTCCTTCAGGACAGTTGTGTTTCTTATACCAGGGAGGTCATAGGTCATCTGTACCAACATATTATACAAGTAATTCTAAATCAGATTCCAGCATTATTTGGATTTTCTTTTTGTCAAACATCGAATAAAATACCGTTGATTCTTATTTGTCCATACAAAGCTTCAAATTACTATTTAAAGTGTCAATTTTGTGAGCTTCATAACCTTATAAGTCGCTAGAGTTATACCACAACTTATTGTACTTTTCGTCCTCTTGCTTCTAGGTAATTTTAATGTTCTGTTACTAAAAGAATAGATAAAATTAGATCATCATTTAAAAAGATTAATGTTCAGATTTTTAGAGGACATTTAAATTTAAGTCATAATATGTTTGTTGTGTATCAAAAAGTAAAATCACAAAAATACTGAACTCAGAGGAAAATCAATTTGAAAAGTCCATAATCACATGGCAAAATCAAAAAACAAAACGCATCAAAAACGAATGGACAAGAACTGTCATATTCCTGACTTGGTACAGGCATTTTCAAATGTAGAAAATGGTGGATTAAACCTGGTTCTATAGCGCTAACCCTCTCACTTTAATAACAGTCTCATCAAATTCCGCTACATTTACATGATGCGTTAAATAAACAGTCACAATTAATAAAATAGTCAAAATATGGGTACATCAGTCATCATCGTATAACAACTTAACAGGACACAAAAACATCTACTATCTACGAACACATGGATTGATTTGAGTGTCTGATGTCAGAAAAATTATATACGTCACATAAATTTGTCGTTCAATGTGCATACAATAGTTACCAAAAGTACCAGGATTATAAACAATTTTAAAATTTACATAGGCAATGTACGCATACAGGGTACGCATATCAATTGTTATATTAGAAAGTAAAAAATGTATAATGAAGTGCTGTTTCTCTCTTTAAAAAAATACGGATTTTTTGGTATTGAATAGTTTCACTTGAAATTTTGGAGTCATGTTTTGAGCTGTGAATATCATACTATTTAAAATAATTTGTCCGAATTTGGAAGATATGGAACACATTTTGGTGGTGTTTTGACATAAAAAGAAACTATTAAATTCAGGGATACCTGTACTGCATATTTTTATTTTGTATTGCAATGTAATCGTCCAATTGTATGCAAGAACCATGACCTATCACAATCGTTGCAATGGAGTACAGTTCCTTTTGTGCCTTCTTTATTTATCATTAATGACCACTAGCTAGCGAAGATGTATAAGTTTAAATTACAGCAAAAGCTGCAAGAGTATATAAAGGCACTTCTTTTTATTGGAGTGCATATGAAATGGTTGTATTCCAACGCGAACATATTATGTAGTATGCATGTTCAAACTATTTGGAAAATATTATTTTTATCTGTAGTAATTTCTGATATATATAACACTACATTTATGTCCCGTAGAAAAAAAAGACCGTACAAGGGCTGTATAGCCAGTCATGTTAGTTAAAAACTTCCAACGTTGCCCATAAAAATATATATAAGCAAAAATACAGAACTCCAAGGTAAATTAAAAATAATGGGTTGGGAATCTATAAACCCTGATAAACTTTTGGCTAAATCAATGAACAGAACGAATAAAACAATGACGTGTAAAACATTTTTTGAACTTAATCGTGATCGCCCAAATACACTCCTTTCAGCCAAAAGGCATTGTAAAAGTCTCAAATAATATTACTCAATGTTTATCATGATATAATATTAGACTTTTCGCCCAAATTATGCATTTGATAATCCCCTAAACTTGCAACTGATTAAACACGACAATCTGTAATATACATGTACATGTATTTCAATACACTTTATAAATAAGCATCTTATGAATCATTTTTTTCTTCGTGAACTAATGATTTGGACCACACCCGAAGTCCATCGAAGACCACACAGAATTGAGACACAGAATCTCTATAAAACAAACATTTTTTTGAAATACTAAATGAATTAAAAGTACATCTGTGAAACATTCATTCATTAATTCATTTCTTGTTAAATATGGACCAATATATTCAGAACTTGATTACGAAGCGAAGCGTTCAGTGTAGGTGTGGTATTGTTGAAATTGACAGAGTTCGATCAGGTCAAGAAAAGAAAAAACGGAAAACATTCGATAAATTTCCGTCTTATCTGTAAGGCTTTTGTTAATTTTATAATTTACGGTAGAATTCTTAAACATCTCGACAAATTCTTTTGCAACGAAAAGAGATTTATATCAGGTTTTTTTTCAAAATTTATTACGTCATAAAAAAAGTTGATATCCAATTGAATACTCAAGGCACGACATATATGATAATAAATTACATGGTTTCTACATCGCGGCACAAACCCAATCCTGCATGTCACATGTACTTCTTTATTTTTATTTGTGACCACATGCATGATTTGGTTAAAAACATTTGTCTTAGACATATATGTGGTGATATTGTATAAATATGCTTAGGTATACATATATATATATATATAAACTAGTACTCTAAAATATATTTTTTTAATTTATATTGATTATTTTTGAAGATGAGTCAGTTATGTAATTTATTTCCTATGTTTGTTGATGCACCCATATGCTTTCTTACTTACTTACATATGTATGAAGAATCTCAAAAAAGAATATTCCTGCCTTGTAAAGTCTTATAGGATTAGAATGAATATTCTCACACCACAAACTGCATGGAATATGTGTGTACATAATTAATCATAAATGTTAATAGATAAGCCGGCGAAGCCAAAAGTGAAAATAGAAAACTGTCTGGAAAAAATCCTCCTCTTTAAAAAAAAATAAAAAAAAAGTTTCTGATATTTTTTTGGGAAATAAACTTCAACGTTGTCTTTCTCTTCGGTACATTATAAATCAAAGCTTGTGTTTGACAAAGACAGATAAAAGGTACCGAAGGGACATTCAAACCCTCAAGTCGAAAAAAAACCAAAAACTGGCACCTCCATGTCAAAAAGGAGGGAAGACCAAAAGACAAACTACAGTATGCACAAAAATACGACAGAGAAAGCTAAAGAGTGATCAACACGAACCCCACCAAAAAAACCCGGGGTTAATCCCATGTGCTATAGAAGGGTACATAAACTTATCATATATACTAGAAACTGAACCTTGCATTTGCGTCATCATACGCTGATTCGTCTAAAAATGACTTATCAGTGACGCTCAATTCTAAAAAGTTAAAAAGGCCATATAAAGTTCGAAGATGAAGAGCATTGAGAACCTAAAATGAACTGACTGCTAGAAATAAAAGTTTTCAACATGTCATCAACTGAACACCACGATCTTTATATGATCTCCACATACATAAAAAAAAATGAACAGAAAGCATATTTGAAAAAGTTATTAAATTATGCATCTACAAGATTTATGCATGTATCTTACTGCGCATATTTAATTTGTTATCATAACTGAAATCTTTAAAAAAAAAAATGAAGAGAACTGTTTAAATCCTCGCGATCACATGATTGTCGTGAAATATAATTCCCGTCTAGTGTTTCACTGTCGTAAAAGATTGTATAACATCCGTTGGAACGACTCGCAAATAGCTTCAATAAATGTAGATCTTATTGTAAAAGTAAAGCATTTATCAAACTTAATACCTGCTTTAAAATGTTTAGTAAATGATGAAATCCGATCACATGTAATTTACCTATTTTAATTATACGGTGATTTATAAACACTCTCATTTGAAAGTGACAGCTATTGAAAAGAACATAATAATAGATGACATATTTAAGTAGAATAAAATCTGTCCGTTATGTTTATTTAGTGCAATTTCTCGAAACGAAATTAGACGCATTAATCTCCTAAATGTACATTCTTATGTTATAATGATTATTGGCATTTTAATCATTACTGTAAATCCATAATAGAATTGAAAATTCCTATGGATACAACACAGAAAAAAAAACATAAATTGTACGTGAATTTAAAAAGATTAATATTTATAAATCCTTTTAACAATCCGACAAACTGTCACACAAATTAAACATGTGGTAAAGAGTTAATTACATTGTAACTATAATAACTTTTAGTATACATGTATCAAGACTAAACTAAGAAAATCGTGTGTACGCTTACTATGTAAACTTTATAGACTTGATGAGAATCGTCTCCTAAGTAAGATTTGGAGATGGTCATTCAGAAGAAGAAAAGGTTGGACTTTTGAGGTGAATAAAATTGTAGACAAGGTGGATAGTAATATTGTTGTACAGGACATTGGCGTTTCTGTGAACAATGCAATGCAAGTGGTCCATGAAAAACTCATCAACTTAGACAATGTAGAATGGCGAAATGAACTTTTAAATGATAAAGGCAACCAAGTAAATGGAAACAAACTTCGTACCTATCGACTTTATAAAGACAATGTTAATGTTGAAACATATACCAGAATAAACATTCCAAAATATCAGAGACGATGCATGGCAATGTTTCGCGCTGGCTCGTTGCCGCTAGCCCTGGAGACCGGGCGTTACTCCAGGCCGCCTACTCCGCTTGAACATAGACTTTGTAGATACTGTGAATTAGATGAAATAGAAACAGAAAAACATTTTCTAATGACATGTCCATTATATTCAGATTTGAGATATGACTTTTTACTCGAATGCGTTAAATATATTGAAAATTTTAACAGTATGAGTGTAAATGATCAATTTGTTAATATCATGAACTGCGAAGAAATACAGCAATATTTTTGTAAGAGTCTGCATAAATTCTTTTTACGTCGAAAACTTTTCACTTTTAACTAGTGTTAAAACAAGATTAAGGTTAACCTGATTTTTTTTCTTTAATTTTAATTTATAACTTTATACTGAAGTATTTTTATTTAATGGATTGCAATTTTATTAACTGTGATAGATCTAGTAACATTATTTTACTTTATTTTTATTCATTACTTTTTAATCGCCAAGTTTATTTTGTTTTTACTTAACAGATAACGTATTTGTAAATTAGTGTTAATACAGATTTTTATAAGAATTTAGTGTAAATATAGAGTTTTAAAAGTGTCTCATAAGTCAATTTTATGGCTGGGTATTGATTGAATGTTTTATGTGATGATATGTATATTGTGTACTTTATTATGACAATCAATATGTGACACTATAATAAAATAAATTTATCTATCTTATCATGTATACATTACAAATTCGTCCTTTTACGGTCGGCAATAATTGCTTATTTTTCTGTATACAAACTGTATGCATTAAATACTATGTCCCGATATTTTTGAGGGCAATACTTATATTTTATCACATAACGCATTCCTTCACACGCTTAGTGCAGGTTAAATATTTATATTTACACCACGATGTCATTAGATTTTATGTCCTAGCAAGAAAATAAGAAAATTAAATATCTTCTTTGCTCATCAACCTCAAATGAAGTAGAAAGCTTAGGGTTCTTTTTTAAACAGGCATTAAAACTGAAGGCCAGGGGACTCTTGATTTATTTATATAAATATAGTTGTATATCATATAGATAGAGTGTTTTCCATTTTAACTTTTATGTTTTATGACTAATGTTTTCCTATGGTTTTGTTTGTGAAATGTATTTTGTGTATGTTTACAATGTACAATGTATATTATTTGTCATGTTTGTTGCAAACTTATTTTCAGAGTTTATATGACAATAAATATTTGAAAAAATGTGTTTTTTGAATTGGATAACTGCATGAGTTTAGGTTTGAGGTAGAAGGCTCATTACACATGTGAAACCCCGGCGCATTTCTGAAGCCTGTCTATAGTCAGGAGCCATTGTCATTTATGAGTTGTGTATGATTCATTTATAATATGTTTCGAAGATTAGTGTAGCGTTCATTTCCACTAAACTAATACACATTTGTGTTAGGGTCCAGCTTAAGCCCACCTACGGGAGTGGGAGTTTCTCCCTGTGTTGGAGACCCTTGGTGGCCATGGGCTGTTTTCTGTTTCTTTGTCTGGTTGTTGTCTCTTTGAATGATTCCTCATTTCCATTTTCCATTTTATTTTCAAAAACATATCATGGTCAAATCGCTAAAAGACCCTTTCCTGAATGATTGAAAAGTATCATTCTGTATTGACAATACTATATCTCTTGGTGCAATTCACCAATTCAGACTAACGCCCTCAAGGTGTATCTAATACATACACAATTCAGTCGTAATGAATGAAATGATGAAAAGATATCTGACGCTTAGTCCATTTCCTCATTAAATGTAAAGCGTTAGAATCTAATAGAATTATACTCTTTTGTATATAAATTTAAGTGATATAGTTCCATCTTTTGTTAATATATCTGAACAAGATGAATTTAGTTTCATTTTGAGAAGAAATGATACTGACATTAGTACTGTATGTGTAGCTGGAATAAGCGATATGTTTAATTCGAACATTCATTTAAAGCAAACGCTGTTCAACACACAGTATGATAAGATACAATAAGATATTTTTATTCCAATCAAAGGGCCCATGAAGAGCAAAACAATTTATTATTACAACGATTTTTATAATTGTTACAATAATGAAACAAAAATGACACAAATCATAAACATGGATTTAACTATTTCTTAGATGTTAATCTACAACCAGATCAGAGCCATATACATAAAAAGGCATAACAATATATTTATTATTAACAGGCAAATATTCTCAACATCTTTAATGAAACAATATCTATACTATATTGATAGTTTTCTCAGTTCAAAACATTTATTAATATAAATAGCAATATTTTTCAATATTCTAGGTTTTCTTGAATAAAAAGCAGTATGTGACACAGAGAATCAACATTTTTTTAAATAAAATGACATGTGTCTTAGGAATAGTAGAATTTATACTTTTAGTTTAAAATAAAATTTTGCTGCTCTCTGTAGTGCAGAATAGAGACGTTGATTATCATAATTGGTATTTCGGTGCGTGTTTGTTTCATTTGACCACTTATACGGCTTTAAAATATTTTTGTATGAAGAAAACATTGAAATTCTGCTGGATAGTTTGAAAGTTCAGTATGCTTACATAAAGGCCATGGGGAAAGTTTAAGGATCTGTTAGTTATTCTCAAAAAATGTATAAAGAGACAGAAAAAAAAGTTCAAACAAAATCCAAATTTACACTGACCTGTGTCATCAGTTGCATTTTCTGGTATATACGTGGACGTAGAGCTCCCGTCTTCAAAGTTATATTCATCGTCAGTTTCAACAAAGAAAACAAGCCTGTCATATTGCATATACTGTTTATATTCTAACGTTCCCATAGATAAAGCCATGTTCAAAACCACTTTTCAACTTCTTCAATTTTCAAATACAATTCACATTATTCCGTGAGAAAGTTCTGTTCTGGAAATGTTTTGTCAGGCTTGTTTAATCCACATGTTATGTGACTTTTTGTATAGTAATCCAATATTAAACTATTGCATGATCTATTATGTACTTCGGTGATCCATTTAAGACAAACTGTGCCAAAAGTTTCAAAAATAAATTAAAAGAATTTGTTTCTTTTTTTTGAATTCGGAATTAACTTTTTGACTGACCAACTACTTGTACATGTAGCACACCCAAGTTGACGAAACAATAGACCTATAACTTATTACATTTATCATTGAAAGTTTTAATCTCCCCTTAATCTGATTAAAGTTTGATATAGATTAATTTTTATAGTTTATGACAAGTTATTAAGGCTATAATCTGGTTTGTAGTAGTATATCACACTCGACTCTGCAAATAATCGAAATATTCGAAAGGTTTATACATGCTTGAGATAAGTGTTTATATTTAATTTTCATATTTAATTTTTATTGTATATTGTGAAAAGAACATTCCTTGATACTTGATCCGATTCATTAATACTCTTGCAAACAATACAAATATGGACTTCTATTAGGATCAGTGATAGAAAAGTGTTTGTGATATTGTATACCTTTTGAATTTTGAAAAGTCAATTGTTTCATTAAACACTGACATTAAATTAGAGACTTCAGGGAAAATTATATTGATTCCCCACGTAACAAAAACCTTTTAGAGCACTAAAAGGTCTCTTTCGCTCCCCACCCCACCCCAAATAGGTATCATCCGCCCACCCAACCCCCCGAAATTTATTAATTAATTACATAATTATTCATATAATCCAGACATAGAAATAGAAAAATACAAATTCTATATATTAATTTATTCCACTGTTTATTTCTGTGATGTTTACGAAATATACTACGTTATAAATCAATCGTTCAATACTAGAAATATATATAAAACAATATATTATATATAAAACAATATGTATAAAACAATAAATCTTTAAGAACTCCCTCAGAAAATGTTTCAAAATTGCATGTCATGTTACTTTGTATACTCTTTAAAACTAATGATTGTCTTTAAAAAGATATGATAATTGTGGCTTTGATTCCCAATAGTGGTTGTACCATATCTATCAAAGTTTGATTAAAAAAGTAACCAACTGTCTGCAGTTTTTCTAAAGAAAGACTATCTTAGAAAAATTCCCATAAAGACTTTCTTTGTGAATGTCAAGAGAGTATACAATGATAGTGCAGAATGGTTGCATTCTAAAACTAAGTGCAATACTTTTTTTGGCTGAAAAAAGTTATGATGACAAATTTTATCGTCTACTTTCTATGCCACATACATACATATCCTGTTGGGACTAGATTCTGCCACGTGAATTTCGAGAGCAATACTTACCTTGTACAACTAACAGCTCACAACACTTGTTAGTCGCATAGGACATGTTTTAATATGTACATCGTATTACAGGTTTATCTGCAATACGTTGTCAGTATTGTCGTTATCCAGGTTGTAGAAAAATAATCAGTTAAATTGTAGTCTAGTAAAATAATACATATAATTTTTAATGTGAACTATATTGAACAAATATTGATACCATTTATTTATTAGTCTAACACTGTTTTAAAGAAGAAGGCTTTACAAACATAAACAATATCCGCAACTGTTGATTGTCCGGTAAAATTCAAATTGCTTATTATAGAGCGTGCATCAATATTTGTCCATTGAAACGTTTTGTCACAATTCGGAATGAAAAAAAAGTGCAATCTTATTTCCCAGTCTTTATCAACTGCAATAAGTTTAAATAAATGTATTTTTTTCAACCTTTAATCCTAGTTTTATTATTTATTTGAAAACTTCTTTTATTATGTAGTCGAAAAATAAAACAACACAATCTATTTATATTCGTACTATTCAAATTTTCTATATTTATACATATTAGTAAAACATTATAAAATCATGGCGATCTAATACACCATCTTTGTCAAACATACATAAGAGTTAGAACAATGATATAATCAGTGTCATATTATACTTGAATGATGTCAGATCTTGAGTAATCCTGAACTCAATACATTTTTGTAACCACTACAATTACCCTTCAGGATTATCCTTAATAATAATATTTAAATGTGTAAATTGTTATATTTGTAAAATTTTGGAAAACAGTCGGTGGCGTATTATGAAATAAATTTAGATACTAAATTTAAGTATAATTATGTTTAATATTTGTTTATACGTGAATGACTTCGTGAGAAATCGACATTTATTAAATCAATGGCACTCATTGACCATACTTTTGATTCAATATAGTATACTTACAGTTGAAAAATTAGGGAAAATAAATGCACTAAAAGTCCTTACTAGTTTAAAGCAAATGTACTTTAAACGTATTTTATTGTAAATCCTACCATTGTCCATATTTCTTTTGAGAAAAAAAACAACACTAAATGTTCGCCATGATATCGTGATGTCTTTGATTAATACCATATGAAAACAAACAACAAACACCATGGAAAAAATCACAAACAATGAAAAGATAAACAACAATCTACTACACAATATTTAGAAAAGCAAAATACCTGAGCAACATGGACACAACAAGAAAACGAGAATGACATGGCAGACGTTTAACTGTGGTCCCTTAAACTTTGCTTTGCAGCTGCAATCGACAAATGCTGTTTATCAATAACTGTCACAACGAATAATAATTGTTCTCTTTCATTGAACTTTCAACAGCATCTTTTAACTAGTAACGGCTTTACTTCAGCAATGAGCTAAACCCATACCACAAAGTCACCAAAAGACCATGCAATGACAAAGTATAACAATCCAAACGAGAAAACTATCAGCCTTATTTATGTTTAGAATAATGATAATATATAGCAATAAATGATAACAACTGAATTAAAAGTTCTTGATTTGTGACAGGCATATATAACATTTATTGTTTGATGGCGCCAACCCCATCTTAACTTGAATTGGGACAATGATGCAACAGCTCAACGAAAAAACAAACTAAACAAAACAATATGTTTGTTCATTGCGTTGTCAAAACATTTAATGACATTATAAAAAGAATGTTCCAAAACAACATAAACGTTATTCATGATGATAAAGTATTGAGAGTAGTGGAATATTTATATATATGTAGTGGTAAAACCAACTTAAATGTTTAAATACGTTGCATATCTTGATACAGAAGCTTATGATTCGTCAAATATTAAACTCCGATACAATATTTTCAGTTAAAAAGCATGAATTATTTCATTAATTTAAATAAATTTTATCCCAGCAACTGATAATATGTTCGTCTGAATACCTTCAGCAGGTAAATAACCCTCGACTCGATAGACAAATCCACCACCCAGTTTACCAGACAACTCCTAAAATGTAACAGAGGCCCTCATAGGGGTATCCGTAGTAACGGACTGAATTCGATATTAAAATCGTTGATTATCATTTACCTCGCTTTTTAATAAGCATACCTCAATTTGTATCCCTACAATTTTAATAAATTTTAGAATTTTGTGGTAATTGGTCACCTCAAAATAACCTCAAACTTTAATAAAGTAAAAATTTCAAGTAAATTACCCCGTCTGTACCTTCTTTGATGAGGTTGATTGATGATGATATCTCGTTTGATGTTTCTGACATTTTGACTCTATGAAAATTACATTTGATATACTTGTAAATTTATTAAAATGATAAGATCTTGTCATATGCATTGAATTGACATAATAACATTGGGATGTTTGATGAACTAATCGAGTTTGATATACATTATAACATGTTTACTTCCACATGAATGAAAAAGTCATATGTGCATACGTATATGTTCAATTGCTTGCGTATGTGGAAGAATAGTAATTTAAATTTAATAACAATTAAGAAGCTATTTTGGTGTGTTTTGTTATTTTAGAACTTAGGCTAATTAACATATACTTACCATTCCTTATTTAATTTCTTACGTGAAGTTGTAGACTAAATAGTGTTATAATAATAAATTGATATCGTCATAATCATAACTTAACTGTTTACAAAACTTTTTTATATTTCGAAACTCTTATGATTTTCTATCCCAGAAATAGATTACTATTAAATTTTTTGGATTCGAGCGTCACTGATAAGTCTTTTGTAGACGAAACGCGCGTCTGGCGTATATACGAAATTTGGTACTAGTATCTATGATGAGTTTATTTACCATGGTTGTATTTGGAAAAACCTTTTGGAATTTTGGATCATCAATGCTTATCAAATTCAGACTTTAATTTTTACTTTTTAACTTATCTTTTTATTCGAGCGTCATTGACGAATCTATTGTAGACGAAACAAGCGGACGTTCACAATTTTAATCCTGGTTTCTACGATGAGTTTATTGATAATGAGACATTTAATTTTTTGCTGGGAATAAAAGAAAAAAGGTTGTATCATTAAACATCGAATTGAATTCATCCAGGAAAATCATATATGATACATAAACGATACCGTTTCCCTTAAAATTCTTAAGGTGTTGTTAAACACTTAGAATTAAAATTATAAAAATGGCTATTTTAAAGACGTGTAATGAGATTTCTGTGACCATTTGTAGCTTTCAGGAATAGCCTTTATCAGGTACGCTTGAAATTAAAAATTGTGAAGAAAATGGATATAAAATGTATGAGTATAAGGACACAACTGTCTAAACAGAACAGCAAAGGTAGTCAATGTTCAATTTTGTACTAATTTGATGAGTAAAACAGAACAAAAACAATCGTCAATGTTCAACTTTTGACGAAGTAATCAACGAATGGTAGAAATCGTATTGTCCAACACAGCTTGAAGTAGTTAAAGGGAAGACATCCAGCAAACAATCTCGAATTTGAACTTGCACAAAAGGTGTTGCAATCTAAGTTATTATATATGTAGTACAAACAAACTTACCCGAGTCATCATTTAAGATCATATCATAATTTCAAACTTACATGCAAACATATTTTTCAAATCTTACTTT
The DNA here is from genome assembly GCF_965363235.1 of Mytilus galloprovincialis. Taxonomy (NCBI): domain Eukaryota; kingdom Metazoa; phylum Mollusca; class Bivalvia; order Mytilida; family Mytilidae; genus Mytilus; species Mytilus galloprovincialis. The sequence continues at coordinate 1,059,579 of NC_134839.1, read as the reverse complement.
TTGGTTTTGAATAAATTCTAATATAAAAAATGTATTTTTTTATAGAAGTACTGGAACTGCTATGTAGACAGATGCCATTACATCTAATGAAATGTTAGATATATGTGTGACAATGAGAGTCACATCAATCAAACGACTAAACACGATTAACAGAACTGCTAAAGATCTAACATCAAAACAAATTTCACTAAAGGACAAAGACAAGCATCAAAAATGCTTCTCACAGCGCTTCACAACAATTTATAGATACATTACACATTGGATAGTTTTATCTTTGAAACAGAAACACACAGACCATTAAAACTCATATGTGAACTGCCAGGAATCTCATGAAAATCGTTACATTAACACTTTAATGATTTACAATTTATAAAATATCAGATAAATATACACAGCTATAAGCGAATAAGATAATCATTGATACCAACCGGAAGTTTTGTGCATCACACGTGCGAAAAAGTTAAAAAAAATATCCTTTTTTTACAACCGATATCATTTTCAACTAGCAACATCAAAATTCATCTTGTCAATGAGATAAGGATGTCACTTTCGCCCTGATGTTTTAAATTATATGTTGTATTATCTAGGTTACGTATCTTATTTCAATATAATCAGATGAAAGTATTCAATTAACATTATTCTTTCCTAAAGTAAGAAGTTGCAAAAAACGCAACCGAACTCATTACTTGATGTAGGACACTATTCTGACACTTTAAACGCATTTTTTCTCTTAACTCTTTATGCATAGCAGTATTTAGCATAGATTCTATCAATCTATTATTTTGCTAACGCTTACAGTGTACTCACTGCTCCTCGGCTTAGTATTCTATATGGCCTTTTTAATTACTTTTTATTTCAGCATCACTGGCGAGTCTTTCAAAACATCGCCCGTCTGGCGTACAAACTTTTAAGCTTGATTTCTATGAGTAGTTAATGTATGAAGCGAACGACATTATGCGTTATTTAGTATAGCATTGTTAATGTATCTGTATATGTTGACCGACTACCCTGGTAAACTTAAGAAAAAAGCCTGATTTATTTAAGTCAGGTAGAAAATAGGGTAGCAAATCAACGACCTCTTACACAAAGTAGTGTATAATGCTTGGTACCAGATTATTGTGACATGAAATGTGAAATTCATACAATAATTGTTATTTAAAAATCAGAATGCTAAATTGATATTAAAAGTATGTTTGACATTGAATATGCTATGTCGACGCGACTTTAAACATACTTGAAAAATGATTTTTTAAATAATAAGACTTGTCCATGTGAAAGTATTTTATAAGTTAATGTTGAAAAGATATCTTCAACATATTTCTTGCATTAATATGCTAATTATCATGATGATTAGAGTGCTACAGAACTATGTATCCACAATTCTGTAATTAAAAACACATAATTTATCTGATGAATTTACATATATGATGATTATTAATATATTTTGTCGGATTATATTTAGAAATATTTTCTATACTTAAATGTGGACAATATCTAAAACATACATAAGAAATGCATTTTTCATATTCAATATTCCATTGGTTTATTCCAATTCTTCATCTAAGTTAGTATTGATAAGACAGTTCTCTACATAAAAGAATTAAGTATTTAACATGAGAATAAAACAATTTTTCATAAAATATGTTAATCGCACATGATACTTCATTTTACCTGTGCATACATAAATCGTATCAGCTGTTAAAAAGTAAACCAGGACACTCGGTCAAAAGTAACGAGTTACTGACCATATCATACTACTTTCTGCAAGAGGTTGTTGGCTATAATACCAAACGCGACAAATCAAAATATCAAATTGGAACTTGCACTTCTCCCATCTAAATATAAAGACTGCAGGGTAAAATCAAACTGCTGTTTAATTTGGAGTCAGCATAATGCGTCTTATCGAAGAAACTCTTATGGAATTATCGAACCAAACGTTTTGAAATCCAGAGGTACATTGTATACAAGGTTTGAGAGCATGATGACCAAACTCAAATAAACATCTCTGATTTAGACTGATAAAAGTTTTACAATTTCCTATTTTTCTTTTGTTTCTTCCGTTGCTTTGTATTTTCATTATAAATTGATGAGATTTAAACATCGGTGAAGTACTGTTACATCTAATTTATGAGAAGCGGATCGGCGGATGCAAAAATCGCTTTCTGACGAGGTTTAGCTTTAAATTCGTGTTTAGACATATGACAAATCAACAGCTATATTTTTGACAGAACAAAAATTGAGAAACGTACGATGCCGATCTCCCTCTTTTCTTGAATTACACGATTCTGAAACTGAGAGGTTAAATATATAGTCAGACTACATATTGTTTTGATAATTTGCGAACTGTACAACAGTCAAACCGTTCCCTCCCGCTAAGTTACATTGAACAATACAAAGAGTCAGTTGATAATTTATAAGGATTGTTCATTGTTTACACATAAAAACGGTTTTATTTAGTCGGCTCCTCAATCAACGTATTACCACCAACGATTGCTCAGTGCTGTTGTGTTTACGTATGCTAATTTGCCTCCGCAAATTTACAGATCGAACATTGTTGGACTGATATTTAGACGAATTATATAATCGAAGTTCTCTTGACCACATGTGTTTATGCTTTTTACTTTTTTTTAAACCTAGGTGATCATTTATCATTTTGTCAACAATATATCATAATTTATCAAATAAAACCGAGTTTCCTCCCACTAAACATATTGTTTTTAAAATGAACGAGTAAAGCTATTGCATAATCTTCATAATTAGTCCAGCCGTACTGAAATAGTTAAACCTGAAATTAAGAAATCATTGGGCAACGTTAAAAAAAAATTCCCTGGCATATAATACTACAGACGACACTTTTTTTTTTATGTAAAATGTGTTTATTCATTTTACTATTTGTACTAATTATATTAAACATACTAAAAACTGTTAACGTTGAAACCGAATTTAACGGTTGATCTTTTAATTGTGAAATAACTTATATAGAAAAAATCCAATGTTTGATGCACATTCCTATTCATGGGTTATTTTGAATTTATCAACAACAAAATTAGCATTGATAGTACAAAAACACAATTAAAAAATTTACAATATCGATATACAGTTAAGGTAAGATCCCAAAAAGGTGTTCAAATTAGCTGACAACGTCTAGCAAGAAAACGAAACATGGCCAAAAGACAAACACCAGAAAACAAAACCTTGAAAACTAAAGACTGAGCAACACGAACCCCACCTAATACTGAACCAATGCTGATTACAGGTGTCCTGAGAGGGTAAGCAGATCATGTTCCACGTGTGATACCCGTCGTATTGATTATGTAAGAAGAATCTCGGTGATGTCTACTTGCGGTTTATTACATAGGAGAAAAAGAAGATGTACAGTTATGGATGCAACAATAAGAACATTTCCTTCGTCATCTGTGAAAAATATCTAATGACGGTCAACGAACTCCTGATGGTCTCGGCAAAAAGTTTGAACGGACGACCGCACCTTACCACTTGATTTCAAAGCTTACTTGAAAGCAACAACCTTGCTTTCATTCACGGAAAGGATTGTACGGGATGTCAGCTCTACTATATCGTATCAAAAATGGAAATGAAAATTTGGAATCTGAAGCCATCTCAGTTATCGTAGAGTATTGTTCTTATGCCCTTATAGTAATATTCTCAACTATAACTAAGTAACATAAACCGGTTACTTTTACCGTAGTTGCAAAAATCATCAGTCTCAATTATATCAAATCTATTTTGGAACACGAATTTTTCTCAGTATCTTGAGAACAAACTATCAGTACTAGTATGTATATTTAGTTATTGCATATTGGCTCGGTTACCTATCGAAGGTCCGATTAGTGATAAACATAGTCAAATAATGCAATAAATGTAATTCCGTCTTCAAACGTTAGTATGTTCCCATAAAACTGCAATTTAAAACATACTTATTTTTGATATTTTGACAATCATTAACATGTATTTCTGACAGAATTTAGTCATTTTTATACCTTCTGTATTCAAATAATTAAAGGTACATTTTGTAAATTATATCCCAGCGAAATGTCATATAGAAAATGTACACTTTATTTCATTATTTCTCCGTTCATAAAGAAATATTTATAAAAGTATTCAAATTTCAAATAAATTGTGAGAATTTGGATATAAAGGGCTTATATCGTAAGAGATGTCACGTGCACAAAATATTATTATTATTCATTACCCTTTAGGTAAAACATAGTTCGGGAATGGACAAAATAACAATTTCTTGCCATGAGCAAATTTATGTGTTCAAAATGTTGAGCAAGATTTAGTTAGCCCTTCATGAGTACCTGGGATAACCTCGGGGTTTTCATCGGGTTCATGTTACTCAGGTTCAGTTATTTATTTAATACGTTGTTTAGTCTATATTCGTTTGCCATTATATTGTAGGTGTTCTTTTGACTTATGCATTTAATATATTCTGTGTCTTGTTATCATAATTATCATATTAATACGTGCAGATGGTCATGTACTCGATTTCCTGTCGAGTCAAACCTCAAAGTTATAATTCAAATTCATAAATACATTGCTATTTACTCAGATATCAGGCATAGTGAGCTTGTGGATCAAAGATGGAGATTACAAGGTTGGTATGTACAATTCTGTCATCCAATCGTGATGGTCTTTTATAATTTCGAAAAATTAACAATTGGCAGACTGATGTTTCATCTACATGCCCTGTTTATGGTAAATAGTATATTGATGTTATACCAATGGTAATGCATTCAAAATATAATTTCTTATTTTTTACAAGTGTGAACCTAAACCCCCATTGGGTTTTTACTATATTGATGTTGTCTAAATGAAGAACTTGTATAGTGCCAACATACTATGCAATTGTCATAGCTAAATATAATCGATATAGGAATATATATGCAATATGCCAGATAATAAAGACTGTTCCTGATTTTACTATTTTCCTCTGTAATAAAAGAGGGACGAAAGATACAAGAGGGGCAGTCAAACTCATAAATCGAAAATAAACTGACAACACCATGGCTTAAAATGAAAAGAACAAACAGACAAACAGACAAACAATAGTACACATAACACAACATAGAAAACTAAAAAATAAACAACACGAACCCAACTAAGAACTAGGGTTGATCTCAGGTGCCCCGGAAGGGTAAGTAGATCCTGCTCTACATGTGGCACCTGTCGTGTTGCTTATGAGATACCAAATCCGGTAAATAGTTTAATTCGGTAAGTCACATTTATGAAAGGGAAAGGGATTGTAGTTACGACGTAAGGAACATATCCGATATCATTTGAGAAACGGTTATTCCATAACTAACCAATTCGTGATGGCGTCCGTAAAATTTACGAAGATTTCAACTTCACCATTGAGATATGTACACCGTATGCAGGTGCTGCTTGAATGTTGCTACTTAGAAATGGAAAGTTCACAATTGGAAAGCTGAAATAATCTCTTTTGTCGTAAAGTTTTGTTTTCAATCGACCCTCATTGTCAATTTCTAGATGTAAGTCAAGATATGAGGCCGACTTAACTGTATCTGTTGTATCCTTTATCTCTAGTTCAATGGGATAGATGCATTCGACGTAGTTACCAAATTTTGAATTATTTAGTGAAAGAACATCATTTATATAGCGGAAAGTAGAGTTAAAGGATATTGCTAACTTCTTATCTTTCTTCCTATGAAGTTCCTGTATGAAGTCAGCCTCATAATAATAAAGAAGCAAGTCAGCAAGAAGAGGGACACAATTCGTTCCCATTGGAATGCCGATAGACTGTTGAAAAACACGTCCTCTGGACGTAACAAATATGTTGTCAATCAAGAAATCAAGCATCTTGATAATGTCAGTTTCAGAGAATTTTACTAAAGGGGTCGTTAATCTCTTTGAACTCCGATTGGAATCAACTATACCTATTTTGCTGTGTATCAATTGAAATGATTTATTGAACAAAACAAATGTTTTTTTAAATTGCAGTACAAAAACATACGAGGACGTCATTTCCGTGCCAAAACACCGTCTCAGGAATGAATTCACTCGTAATTCTTTAAAATAAACTACCTACCTTGAGTCTTTTGTAACCATAGAAGTCCTGGACTTGATATCTTGATGTTGATGATAGCAAAGTCCGGATAATCTGAACTAAATTGAATACCACTGTCTACATTTACAAAAAGAAAAGAAAAAATTGTTACAGTCAAAAGATATATGTAATAGTTTCACTGCTTTATATCCTACATATTAAGGTCAAATAGAATCAGATCATGTCGGATCAGGTATTGGTGTCAAAAGAAACGAAACAAAAAATGTAAGGATTTTCCGGTTAAAAGACCTTCTTGTAATAGTAAATGTTCTTCTTTCTTACATCTCGAGTGTGTATGTTTTCATTTCATCTAGACATATATTTATTCAGACAATATCTTTCTATTCATTACGGTGTTTAACAAAGCAGGCACAATATAAAAAGTTTAAATGGATCAAGCATCTCTTCGACTTAATATTTCTAATTCTTATAGTCATAGTCAGTTATGTTGAGCAAATGCTGGGAAAGAATCCTTTAACACATTTGATATCATGATACATGAAAAAACAAATCACCAAAGATTTAAACGCCATGTTAAAAAAACACTTGAAAACACCATAGTTGACCAAGAACTAACACAGTCTTAATCAAAAGCTATACAACAGCAGCGAAACTAACACTAACTGATTTAAAAGAAACAGGATTCTCGCAATTCTGGTCTTTAAAAAACGGACCAAGAAAAGTTATAAATAAAGGCAACAGTAGTATACCGCTGTTCAAAACTCGTAAATCTATGGACAAAAAAAACAAAATCGGGGTAACAAACTAAAACTGAGGGAAACGCATTAAATATAAGAGGAGAACAACGACACAATATTAAAATGTAACACATACAGCAACTAAGCATTAGACAAAATCCGATGAGAATAACAAATATAACATCAAAATATAAATGAGATAAAAAGAACTTTGGCGCATCAAAATTCGACAGAAAGATCGAAATATGTTTTAATTTTATATCAATCCCCTTCAAGGTGTTCCTAACAAATGGTGACCTGGTTGAATACAAAGCCACAATAATTTCACATAAGTTAATATTGAAATCTAGGTTGTGATATTCATAGATTTACAGATGAACCTTTTATATGTTTTCGGATAATATAGTTTAATCCAAGCACATTTTAAATTTTCTGTTAAAAAAAAAACCAATTTAGATACCAGGCTCAAAAATGCGTTCAACAGTCGCGTGTTTTGTCTACAGAAGACTCATCCATTCAACTGTACAAGGGCTTTAGCGCCAGTCACGGTCGCTAAACGAGCCCATCAACAAGACTCAATTACCCAGAAATAGTCCAAATAAAGTACGAAGTTGATGATCATTGAGGACCAACAAAGCCGAAAAGGTTTGTCTAGAACGTTTAGTGCTAAAAAATCTTTGATATATTTTAATGCTTGGATCGTCTGGTTTTACTGTAGGTTGTAAGTTGTTGCTTTTGCTTCGCGTTTTTTATTCTTTCATAGATTCAATGTTTTATTTTGATTAAAATTTTTAAACCAAACTACTATCTGTGATTTCGTTTTTAAATGAATCAATATATTGTGTCAATGTTTTGACAAAGATAAGATATGTATGCTTTTGAAGTAACAATTTATCTTGTGATGGTATTCATGTACTCTCGTCTACTTTTACTTAATCTAGGTAAAGCCCTTCGTACTAGTATGTAATTCAAAACAGTGAATTCACAAATCTACACAGGGTGAGCAGAGATAAACACGGAATTTACACACCTAATATAAAAGGACAAAGTTTTTTGTTCAACATTTTCTACTTGTTTGATTTTTGATATTTACCCCCACTGTATTGGATTTATCCAATGTTTCCTTATTCATATGTACTGTACAAGAAAATTCTTTATAGAAAAAAACCATTGACAAAATGTATGTATGAAACGTTGACATATTTGAATCTAGTGGATACACTAAATGCAAAAAACAAAGACTGACTGTAATTTAAACTTGGGTAGAAATTATGGTTTTCGTTATATCATGACATTACTGTTGTAAATGAGAGAAAGGGAAATGGAGATATCATATTTTTTTTAAAAGCAAGCATTTCAACTGTGAGAAGAATTTTTAAATAGTTTTATTATTTTTTGTTTTTAAGATCTCTACAGTTTTTCGGAGAGACTTAAAGATTTAAATTGTTGCTTTAGTCTGTATTTCAATATATTTATTGTAACGTGTTTTATGCTGTAAAACTGACTTTATGTAAAGATGTTCTATTATTTTTTGTTATTTAAAGCAGGTATGGTATTACTGTATTATCATCATTCATATTTGAAAACATTCTTGAAATTGCAAGTTCCATTTAGAAACTTAATAAAAGGAAATAATTTCATATTAAAGTTTACAATCTTCACTGGGGTAAAGCTGATGACCGTAACTGCATTCACGGTCATCCCAAGATGTCGGATGAAAAATTAGGTCAGTTTCTGTATTGTCTGTTAAAGTGTTTCTATATCATTTTCTTTACAGATCATACATTGAAACGATGTAAATTTATAAAAGAATCACTCGGAAATCCCTTATTACTTCTGAGAAATGTGCATGAAACGGGAAATTCGATTTGAAAAAATCGCCAAGATGACCGTAAATCACAATCGAGATGACCGTAACAGAATCAGCGATTCATAACAAGGCTGACCGTAACTGCTTTTAAGATGACCGTAATTTGTAAATGATGACCGTAACTTTTAAAGGATGACCCTCAATTCTAAGAAATATCCGTATTTATATAACTATCTGTTTGTATCAAATGATTAATCGTGTTGGTATACACATAATGATATGAAAGTTTTATCCTATAGGAAGAAGAAAATAAGACGTGCTACAAATGCAAAGATTACCATATGTATCTTTTTTACAGTAGAGGGTTCAATTTTTAAAATGAATTTGCCAAAAGACATGCGGTGCACAGCCTTCAACTGCTCGACAAAAGATTTTTTTTTGTTTCTGGGATTCCTTTTAATGACATATAATAAATACACATTTTTAAAAATGCCAAAAAATTGCATGTACACCCATTGATATTATGTCGTCTTTCATTTTGTCGTGCAAATAAAATAACAGAAATATTTTGAAAATATCATTCGAATAAACTAGTGAAGGTGAGCTCCAGCAAAGTAGATCCTTAAAATAGTATTGTACGAAAAGCGTATCACAAGGCGGAACGTTGTCAATTTGTATATATACAGAAATGTTATTCATATAGTCAGGATTCTACTTCTTCAAAATTATCTCCCCATTACGCCAGTTCATGCTCACAGTCGTAGAAATGGAAGCCATTGTAGGGATGACGCTCTGCCAATTTTGCTCTTGAAAACTGATAAATTTATCCACATAGCACCATTACGATTGATCGTTATATGTCAGTTATATTTTAAAATACAAATGTATCTACTAGCTAATGAGGATTAGTTAATGATCTTGTCTGCATTGATTCAACTTAAAAATATTGTCTGTTTGGATGTCAGATGGAATTTTTGAAAATTCTTAAGCTTTTAAAAAAATTCTAATTAAATATTTCGTGGAAGGGCAGACTAAACATTTTCAGTGGTTGAAGATTATAAACCCTATTTATCACACACACATTTTCATCATCCAAATTAAAAGACTGTCGTCAAGTACTTTTAGAAAAAATAGCTATTCGAACACACCTTCTCTGTTTTTGTGATTCATTAGATAGGTATCTCAATTGACCCATATATTTCATCTTTTCGTACTGTCATTTTTTTACGTTATAAAGTCAACCTGTAGCTTTGATATATAATAATGATAGAATCTGAAGCGAGATGCTACATATATAAAATACTCTTGCTTTGTACGTTTTAAGGTTCATCATAACAAACAGAATTGTTGAAGAATAAAAAATGGCCAACTTTTCAATGCCCTCAAAATTATATTATATCATATCCAAACATTGATTTCTAGTTGTTTCCTATAAATATTCATCCCATTTTGTATAATAATCCAATGGCAAAAGCATAAGACGTTATTGATTAAAAGTTATCAAATAAAGAAATCAACGCTAGATTTTTTCATACACAGCTCTGGGAAAAAAATGGGACGCCTATATACGAGGGTTTCAAATATATATTAAATAAATTTACAATACCTTGGGTTTACATCTATGGGATACAAGACTTGAAAATGTCCTTAGATTGGGATAAATGAATTAAAATGTCAATTTGCGTACCAACATGTGAGAAATCATGGAGGTGGCCATTTTTTTCAGCGTAGTGCAAAAGTTACTTTATCAATATTATTAACCTTTCATAAGTAGGATTATTTTTAGGTAACATTGATTTTTTTTCAACAAACGGAACATGTTAGCCGTATTCAATGCACAATCACAATTTCAATTACCATGTAAAACCTAAATTATAAACATGTGTAGCAGTTTGTTTTGATTTGTCTTCGTCTCTACTTTCTATTTAAAGTTCAATATTCCTACGCACAATTATAATGATGGATTTTTTATGATGAACAAAATATTATTTAATTAATCATACAAAAATTCACAGTGATATGTTTGTTGGTTGGAAACGATCATAAATTCTATAAATTATCCGTATTTTTGTAGGGAATATTTAGGCGTACTGATATCCTGATTTTACCGGAAGTTGTTGACAGACTGATCACAGATCTTCACAAAGTGAAACCTAATGAAATTTAGTAAAACAGTTATTAATATTTGAAAAACAGATTGAATTGTGGTAAGATACTATGTTTTTTGTTGAAATGCATGGACTGATTACAAAACCATTCATTCGATCTCCCATGAAGCCCATGTTATGTCCGTTGATCTATTGATCATGTAAGACGAGGTCATACAATATTTATTGTTATAAATGAATTTTGTTTTATATTACAGCATATACAGTTATCTATTTTACATGAAAGATTAATAAAAATATAATTTAAAAAAAGTGTGTGTTCTTTTATATATATTTTAAGTTCCACTTTCTATGGAGAGCATCTGGTTGCCATTACAATAGGTTACATTGTAGATAGTTATTTTCAATTTATTTATTGTGGTTTACACAATGGCAAGAATAAAGAAAGAGTCCCGAATATTTGGTTTAGCTCCTGGTAAACACAGAGCAAAACGACAAAGAATACGAGTAGGTTCAGGCAATGTAAAACATGTGTTCAAGTGTACTTTGAAAGAGGGGGCTGGAGTTAGAATTATAAAGAAGCGTAGAGCAATCGCTAACAACAGAATGATTATGAAACTATTAAAGCCAACTATAAAGGAGAAATTCCAGGTGTACAGGTCTGTCGATTGAGTACTCAGAAGTGTTGAAATTAACAATATAGCTGCAACAGGATACAGAATAATCAACTTACAGTGTTTGCAAAAACATGTTTCCGAGATAACATGTCATGCTATTCTTTGTGATAAAGCAAGAGAAAAGGCTATTTCAGGTGCAGTGCCAATAATTTTGGAATCTCAGGTAGCTCATTTTGGACTAGCTGTAATTCTCGCTGCCAAATGTACGGGATGTGGAAAAAAATTTCATTTTGAGACTAGCCCCAAATTGTTAAACGGTGGAACACGTCACTATGACATCAATGTCAGAGCTGTGTGGGGTTCAATAGTAAGCGGGAACGGTTTAGCTCATCTAAATGAACAATTGGCAAGCATGGATTCCCCAACTATGGCACAGAATACATTCAGTGTTATCGAAAAAGAAATAAATCAGTGGTGGAAAGTGATGGTAGAAGAAGAAATGGCATCAGCCATAGACTTGGAAAAAAAGATAGCAATAGAAAAGAATAGATATCATGAAGGTGTGCATAATTTTAATACAGTTATTCACAGATATAGGAATATGTGGTGTGAGTGCCAATGAGACAACTCTCCATCCAAATAACAATTTAAAAAAAGTAAACCATTATAGGTCAATGTACGGCCTTCAACACGGAGCCTTGGCTCACACCGAACAACAAGCTATAAAGGGCCCCAAAATTACTATAATTATTGAAAAATGACAATCATTATAAAATAAAATTTAAAAAAAACTAAACCAAAAAGTGTAATAGTTACATTTGTAAAATATACAAAATGTAGGATAATTATTTAATGGGTGTAGTTGCACTTCTTAATTTTAGACATTAAATGTCCATTGATTTTCATAGGTTTACAACCCCAATATAATAATTATAGAGCGGAACAGTCCTGTATTTCATAACAGTATCCCTTACATGATTGATCGATTTATTATTGTTTGAATAATGTTCAATAGCAACTATAAAATTTATGTTGTAAGAGAAAGATTTATATTTTTTCTAAAGGGGGAGGAGACACCCACTTTTGCTGAAAAAAAATAGTTGATTATTTAGGGAATCAATGAAGCATGACCAGAGTTGGCCCCCTCTAAGGCAGTTAAAGGGTCCCTAGTTATGAAACTTCCACTTTCTGCCACTTAATAAGGTTGGTGGACAATGACGATGTAATGAATAATAAATTTTTATAAAGAAAATATATCTTCATACAGAGAACTAACCTTCCAGAATGTAAAAAATCACCAAAAGCAAAAGGCCCATTAGCACCTGTATTATAGGGGCCCAAATGAACATTGACAAGTATTTGTTATTGCAATGTATTGGGCTCTACATAATATTTTTTAATGATTTAAAAGTCTTCACGATAAATTTAGAATCTACAGAACTGAATGTCAATTTCATTAAATATTTAGCAACATTTATTATTATGTTGGCCTGTACAGATGATTTTTACAAGCAGAAATTTAAGAAACTTTGGTGATTGGCCAGTTGTTTAGCACAAAGATTGTGATTTTATTTAACTGGAATAAGGCTCCGCAATTAATATGGCCCCTAAAAACTTGTTACATTGGTTATTCAGGGTGCAGAGACCATAGGACTCAGTGTAGTATCAACATATCGCACAAGATTCACATTTGTAACGTCCATTCTGATTTTATATTGGATTAATCCGATTTCAGATGTATAAAATAACACTCATGGTCATTCATCCTGTTTTATCAAGAGCTGATAATACACATATATGATTTGATGACACAAGCAACCACCCTTTTGTCAGATACATACTTTATACAAAAATGGTAAATAAGTATTAAAACAGTTTGGAACCATCAAACAGATTAAATCAACCACAGAAAACTAATTATAACTTATTGAACATCCAGTGGCATATATTTCTGTAACTTATTGAACACCCAGTGGCATATATTTCTTGCATATTCCTGGACAATTACAGTATTACAATTTGACCAAGAAATTCTATATCACAAAGGGAATGTTGGGATTGAGTTTGGGCGTAATTGTCCAATTCATGAAGAAATTACGGGCCGAAAAATGTGGAAAAACAAGCATACTAAACTCAGAATTATACACAAGAAACTGAAATAAAGATCAAACAAGATTAACAAAGGCCAGATGCTCCTGACTTGTGACACGCCAAAATTGCGGCGAGGTTAAACATTTTTATGGGATCGCAACCCTCCCCCAATACATGTACCTCTATTATAACAATACGCACATTAAAATTCAGTTCAAAAGAAGTCCGAGTCCGATATTAGAAGATGTAAAAAAAATAAACAAATAAAACAACAATTATACATAAATAACAACATACTACTAGCAGTTAACTGACATGCCAGCTCCAGACCTCAATTAAACTGATTGAAAGATTATGTTTTCATCATATGAATATCAGGCACAATCCCTCCTGTTAGGGGTTTAGTATCATACTATCATGACTTTAATAAATAAACATTTCCTTCTAGATATTCCATCCATAACAGTTATTTGTGATGGTGGATGGAGCAAAAGGTCGCACAAGCACTCATATAATGCTCTTGGAGGCGTTGCCGTTGTAATTGGTGCAGAAACTAAAAAAATCTTGCACATAGGTATCCGAAATAAATACTGCTACATTTGCAATAGATGTAACTCCCTAGGAATAACACCTAAAGACCATGAATGCTTCGAAACTGGACTGAATCAAGTCAATCTATGGAGTCTGACATAATTGTGGAAGGTTTTTTGAAGGCTAACGATTTTGGAGTCCGTTATATGCATTTTATTGCAGATGGCGACTCATCCATTCATGCACAAATTATGGAACGTGTACCTGTTTGGGGAAAATTTGTTCAAAAGATGGAGTGTGCTAATCATATTACAAAGTGTCTTAGGGGTAATTTAGAAAATTGAGTAAATGAAAATCCAAGTTATAAAGGTAAAGGCAAGTTGTGCAAAAGGACAAGAATAAGAATTGTTAGTGCTGTCCGGTGTTCCATAAGAAGAAGGTCCTCCGAAAAAAATAAAACACTAGCCATCAAAAATTTAGAACACGATATTAGAAATACAACATCACACATCTATGGTGATCACACTAGATGCAATGAAGATTTTTGCAAGGTAAAACAGACTTTAGATAAAAACCACAGTAATGGAGCACAAACAGATGCAGTTGATAATGATAATGATGATGATAATGGTGATGATGACATTTTTCTCCAACAATCGGAAATGTGGACTCAAGGTACATCCTTACAGGCTCAAGAGCAGTCAAGAGGCTCCTACATGCTTTCCAATTCTGATTTACAATCTGGAATGAGACAGGATCTTGCTTTCCTCCTGAACAATGTTGCACGTAAGGCTAGGTCTTTATTAGGTAACTTTACAACTAATTTGGCGGAGTGTTGGATGCATATGAGAACAAAATTTGATGGCGGAAAGATACTTAACCACTGCAATAGAGGATCATGGCATACAAGATGCTATGCCACTGCTTTAAGATTTAACAAAGGGCCAACTTGGTCTCCAAATGTGTGGGAGCAAGCTACCGAATCAACACCTGGTGCATATTTTGAAAAACTATATGAACAGCGCAAACAATGCATTAACAATAACAATACCACCAAAGACAAGTGCACAATTAAACAAAACCGATGGAAAAGAAAGATGTCATCAATAAAAGAATCAAATACCAAGAAAGCAAAACAACATTATGGAAAAGAATCTTTGCAGGTCGAAACAGATATTGCGTCTGAAGAATTAGGAAAATTAAAAGTTAACTATTTGAATAAAAACATAGATATTCCTGAAACTGAAATCATCAAAATTGAAAAAAACACTACGTCTCAACTATGTTCTGAAATTTGGAAAGATGAAAGAAAAAAACGCATTACAGCATCAAATTTTGGCTCAGTTGTAAAAAGAAATTCAAAAATTAAAATAGCACCATTGATTAAACAACTCCTGTACAGTACATTCAAAGGCAACAAAACTACAAGAATTGGATTAAAAGAGGAAAAAGTTACCATTACTGAGTATGTCAATATTAAACAGAAACAAAATATACACACCAAGGTTGAACAATCAGGACTTGTCATTGACAAACATCATAAATTTTTAGGAGGAAGTCCAGACGGTGTAGTCACTGAAAACAATGCTAAAGGACTAATTGAAATTAAAAATCTAGTTCATGACAAGAATATTAATTTGACACAAGCTTCAATGTCAGTAAAAAACTTTTGCCTAGAAAATATATCAAACAACTTAAAACTGAAAACAAACCATAACTATTACTTTCAATGCCAGGGTTTGTTGAATGTATGCAATTTACCATGGATAGATTTTGTGGTGCGAACATTAAATCCGTATGATATACATATAGAAAGAAAAATATATAAGGACACAGTACTTTGGCAAACCAAGATGATACCTAAATTAACAGCATTCTACCATAATGCTTTACTTCCAGAGTTAGTTTCACCACGCTACAATAAATATCCTGGAATAAGAGAACCTGGCATATGGGTAAGGAAGTGTTTGACACGGTTATTTTGCTTTCTTTTTAACGTGTAGGAATAATTTTCCACATGTACAGTCATGTCCCCCCAAAAAATCCTATATTGTACTTATATATGTGAATATTGATATAATCAAAAGTAACATATATAATAGCTAAATCTTTTTAAGGTGAAGTTTACCTTAGAGAGTTTTGTACTTAGTTTGTTTATAAATATATATATGGAGAGTTGGATGGGGAGTTGTCTCATTGGCACTCATACCACATGTTCCTATATCCATATATTAATTTTAAGTAAAAGTATATATACAAATTTTTAGTAAAAAAAAATGGTAAGAAAATATAGCATTACCAAAGCATTGACTATTTAACTGTTGAAATCCATTTAGTCAAATACTGTAATGTATTTGGAACTGATGTATATGTAGACAGGGGAACAACAATAGTGTTAAAATAAGGCTGATTTTTTTATCTCTTTATTGATGCATGCAATATAGGCATTCAGAGTTTTCACACAATGCAGAAAATAGTATAAAGCAAGGAGTAATTAATACTAGAACAACTATGCAAATTTTTTTATTGTATAATGTGAATAAAACTGAATTATTTGGCTTGAAATAATTGTGGCTTTGTCCACTTAATATATTAAAATTATGATGGTACCATACATTTTGTTCAGATATTTTGCACAACACAATTAAAATATAGGCAATGTAAAATTTCCTATTGTGTACTGTACAAATTAAAGTATGTTAAAATATTATGATCGACTATTAGAACATTAGAAATAAAAAATCAACAACCAATCAGTAATTAGTTTTTACATTTTCCTTTATTATTTCAGTACACTGAGGTACCATATTTAGGGAGCGCTTCAAGTCAACAGACATCTGGTAAAGTGAAGACAAGACAGAGAAAATCCTTGACCGTTGAAAGTGACACAGAGATAGATGAACCAGTGGTAACAACTACCAGTAAAATTGTTAAAAGGTATAATTATTATAAAATATAACATTATTTAAATGTTTACTAAAAATCAAAAGTAACAGTACATTTTGTATGGTTGCAAAAGACATTGGAATAATGCGAAAGAGTTTTCAAATCATAATTTCAAAATAAACAGACAGCAGCATGGCAAAAAAAATAAGTTATAAAGACAACTTCTCACAAAACACAACATAGAAAACTAAAGACAAGCAAAACCAACCCCACCAAAAACTGGGTTTGAACTCTGATCGTCTTGCAGGGTAAGCAGATCCTGTTCCACATGTGGCACCCATCATGTTGCTATTTTTACTACAAACCTGGTGCTATGTGTAATTTAGTAGATTAGTTTTCAGAAAAAAAGGATTAGCATCAAGTAGAAAAACAAGTGTTTTGGATGAAAATATCTTACTTATAACTATACAATAAAGTTTCAATAAATTTAAGGACAATTTTCATATACCTCAGGTGATTAAAAGGATAGTTATGGCCTACGTATACACAAATTAAAGTTGTCCCTTATCAGTGTTAACACATATAAATGTTGATTTATTATATTAACAAAAAATGCCATCATCCCATGTACTTATATGATAAAAATTGTTATTAAAATTGTTAGTGAAGATTAAAAATAATTAATTTTTCTTTTATTTTCAGATCAAAACGCAAATGTTCTGGACCAAAATTTGTAGGGAGAGAAATATTGCATGAATGGGTGGAGGAAAACAGCAACAGAAAGTGGTATAAAGGCAGGGTAATTTATGTAATCCAGAATAATGATGGAGACAAAGATGCTGTATATGAAGTTCTATATGAAGACTGTGATGAACCTTATGAAATTGATCATTTGTTAGAGGATTTTACAAATTCCTCTTTGAAATTGATTGATTTATAGATGTAAGTACAATATGATAATTTAATATGCACCAATAGCTTCATGGGGATGTTTTTCTCACAAATAATTTAATTCTACAACAATACTACAAAAATATCAATGTCTGAGCT
Source organism: Mytilus galloprovincialis (assembly GCF_965363235.1). NCBI lineage: Eukaryota > Metazoa > Mollusca > Bivalvia > Mytilida > Mytilidae > Mytilus > Mytilus galloprovincialis. The sequence goes on along the minus strand of NC_134839.1, from coordinate 1,041,703 downwards.
TGATCTAGATAATCAAAAAAATAATCCAAACAAAGAAACAAGCAATATTTCAAATATAAAATGTATATGACATTGGTGGTATGATTGCCAGAGAGAACAATATAATCAAGAAACAAAAAACTATTGATTCAAACAAACTATGTTCAATGTATGGCCTTTTGCATGGAACAAATGCACATAGTTCATAATGTTTTGCTAACTGTTGGTATACATACTTAAATTTAATATGTAAAAAGTGAGGTAATAAGCATTAAAAATTATATTTTCTGATTTTACCCAAAAAAACAAGATATTTCCTTTATCCAATGATGTAGTTCATTTCTTTTGTAAAATACCGTTCAATTTAAGCACCGACCAAGTTAACTTTCTAACTTCATTTATATTATATAACATTTTACCATTAAATGATTTTTAAAAACATGCTTTCCATACTTTTCCCAAAAGTAGTTCCAAGATGGAAGATTTCATATATTTTTTCAAATAAAAACCAAACACTAACATTAGAATTTAATTGAAATCAAGCAATTAATGCATTAAATAACCTTGGTAGCACATAGATATAGTTACAAAGAATGTTTTTGTTTATTTTTCATAGTTTTAGAAGACAGAAGATATACAGGGCATTTTTTCTACAAAAGGACTTACATTTGGTATTATATTACTTTTGTTTGACATTTTATATTTAAATCAATGTGACAATATGATAGTAATGACCATGACGAACACATTGATATGTAATAAGTCATAAATTGTTGAGCAGAAATATTTTTAAATATTTTTTTTTTATTTTTTCAAAAGTTTCTTATGATGAACCTTAAAGACAAAATATACACCCCAAACATGCCCTTACATAAAAAGGTGCACTCGATTTTTCTCTTTTCGATACAATCGTTACCTGTTTTGGGGAATTTTTTCTTGATTCACATAATGGAAGGGCAGACACGAAAATTTCTGAACTAAAAGATTGATATGTTCTCCGTCTGTGATAAAAAAAAATCGGAGGTTATGCATTTTCTACATCCAACTTATAGATACTATATATAAAAAAGAAGATGTGGTATTATTGCCAATGAGACAGCTATCCAGAAAAGACCAAAATGACACAAACATTAACAACTTTAGGTAACCGTAAGGCCTTCAACAATGAGCTAAGCCCATACCGCATAGTCAGCTATAAAAGGCCCCGATAAGAACCATGTCGTCGACTTGATATCTTATTGTTTTGCATTACTATGTAATAGATACATTGAAAACTTATGCAAATGGTGTTTTTAAAATAAGAAAATTGTCGTTTTATTTGTTTCTATTAACTTTTTAAAATTTTGTTACTATATCAAACATTACAGTTAACTTTTATCGCTTTCTCGATAAACACAGAGCTTCGATTCTTTTGTTCTATTTCAAAAGTGTTTCCGCCTGCATATATCAAGACTAAAAGATTTTAATCTGCTTCCTCTGGACCCATACACATGGGCTCGATTACCAAATATTCGTATGTATTATTAATGTTTTTAATGCTCCATTTATTGGCATTATGTTTTTCTGGTCTGTGCGTACGTTCGTCCGTTCGTCTGTTTGTTTGTCCGTTTGTCCAGCTTCAAGTTAAATAAAATTGAAACTTAGTACACATTTTCCCTATGGAATGATCTTTTTAATTTTAATGCCAAATTACAGTTTTATCCCATTTTCATAGTCCACTAAACATAGAAAATGATAGTGTAGATGAGGCATCCGTGTACTAGGGACACATTCATGTTTCTTCAAATTTTCGTCGTATCGCTGTAAATTTGTGTTAAAATTTTAACGTCGATATCAATAAGTATTTCATTGTTTACGAGAAATATGCAATTTACTATCATTGTTATAAATCCTAAATATGGCCAATTATATTATAGTTTAAAAAAAGAAATTTATGAAACATATTTATATCCGCTAACCGAGCCCCTATTGAGATCGACAAACTCAACAAAAAATCTTTGAATACAATACTTCTTAGAATTGATGGTCATCCTATAAAAGTTACGGTCGTCTTATATAAATTACAGTCAGTCTTTACAAATTACGGTCATCATTTACAAGTTACGGTCATCTTTTTACCAATCACGGTCATCCTTGTTTTATGTTACGGTCATCTTGAAAATATTTTGATTATGATTTACGGTCATCTTAACGATTTTTTCAATTCGAATTTCCCGTTTCATGCACATTTCTCGGAAGTAATTAGTGATTTTCGAGTGATTCTTTTATAAATTTACATCGTTTCAAGGTATGATTTGTAAAGAAAATGATATAGAAACACTTTAACAGACAATACAGAAACTGACCTAATTTTTCATCCGACATCTTGGGATGACCGTGAATGCAGTTACGGTCATCAGCTTTACCCCAGTGAATCTTTAAATTACAGGTACAATCAAAGAGAAAGGTGTTCCTAAAAATGAAAAAAAAAGGCAATCACTTCTTTCAAAATGTTAACTTCGAATAAATTTGTACCTATTACAAAAACATTTATTTATTGATATATTTTATGTTGCATTTTTATAGTTCAAAATGAATAAGCAAATTTTGTCATTCAAAGTATGTAAGAAATCAAATTCCGTTATTTATTACACAAGTCGTAAACATTTCTCATAAAGGAATATGTATGTGAATGTCACTTTTAAATGACGTAAGTTATAAGATATTTTAGAAAAGAGGTAGAGATTATAAAATTATCGGTTCTAGATGTGTTGGTTCACCCAGATAAATGAACTGTCTGTCCCCAACTGAGAGTTTGAATACAGACAATCCAACTGGATTACAGACAAGCAATACCAAACTTATTCCAACCTGTTGATTGCTTCTCTTGTTGTTGGCATTTATAATATATCCGTGATAGTTTACCTCTTTTACAACGCAGACCTCGTCATCTTTATATATGTTTCAAGGAACTGAGGATAGTTAACAATCTCCGGCGCAGAGTTCATATCCGTTCCATACATGCTCCGCAATACTGCACTTAATATGAGTGTAGTGTTACAAAGTATTGAACGGAACGGATATGTGATCTCTGCGCCGGAGATTGGATAGTTAAGTACTTTAATCATTACTGTTACCCTTTCTAGATTAGTTTGCGCACGTCCCAAGACCAAATAAGGAACCTCGTCAGAAACATTTGTTTTTTTTTAGAGTTGAGCTTATGAAGTGACCAAACAGACATTTACGACAGACAACTACGATGAATTCCGAAACTTTTGAAAAGTGTTTAACCTGAGAGTAATAATGTATATCAGTCTTTCTTGTATATAGATGCCTTCACAGAACTGAAATGGTTTTGTTCTTAACCCTAGAATAACTGCTAAAAGGTATCGAACATTAGCCATTCCATCGTTAGCAAGTGGACAGATAAATTAGATGAACTCCTAATAGATACCAGGATTAGAATTGTGTACACCAGACGCGCATTTCGTCTACAAAAGACTCACAAGTGACACTCGAATCAAAAAGGTAAAAAGGCCAAATAAAGTAAAAATAGTACTAAGGACCAAAAATTCCAAAATGTTTTGCCAAATACAGGTAATCTATTCCTTGGGTAAAACCTCCCTAAGTTTTTTTTTCGAAAAATTCGATTAACCATACAAATCTCAATTATAGTTTTCACATCTTATTTGTTATTAAAATTATACAGTGTATGTCTTTTTCAGGGGATGAACAAATAAGACAATAAAGAATTTCAAAGAGACGCGGAAGTAACAAAGGGACTATTCAAACAAATAAACCGAAGACTAACTTACAAAGTCATGATGAATAAACTTCGAAAAGTGTTCATTTGTTTACCTCTTACAGTTGTTGTGTTTCCCTCGGTTTTGGTTTGTAACCCGGATTTGATTTATCTCAATCGATTTTTAACTTTTGAATACCGATATACTACTGTTGCCTTTATTCAACTACGTTGGATAACATGAAGTTTTTACCAAGCTATTAAACAAGTAAAAGTGCAGTAGTCAAAATACCCGGATGCATAGTGATCAATTCTATTCATATCAAAAAGGATATAATTTATAATTGATCATAAAAATGCCAATAAAACATCATAATATGCAAACATCTGTACGTTAATATCTCAATAAAGTCATTAAATATTTGCTACTCTCAGTGAAGTTCAAAGGGATGAAAGTAAACTACTTTTTTAGAAGCAGCACTCTTTAAGAGTTGAATGAAGATCACTCATATATATTTTAACTACGTCGATTTACGGAAATTTCTGACTTATTTTGATAGATTATGTCCTTTATAATCTATGGTGTATCAGAACGATTTATTCGTTGCCCTAAGTCTTACATATTTAAGATGTTATCTATTATACAACTTTGTGTTCAACAAACTTAATTGTTATTTTTATACATTACGTTTGAATGCACATGCATAGCAACATGATGGCTGTAGACTGCAATACAAATATTTCAAGTAAACACGTGACCTTGATTCGTAATAATGGGTCCTTTTTCCAAAAGCAAAAGTTCTGTAAAATAGACCTTTATTTTAATAATAGAAGATTTAATTTCTATCCACCAACCAACTTTAAGGTAAAGCCATGACATTGTTAGCAATTCGAAAGGTAAATCAAATGAACTCATCATAGATACCAGGATTAAAATTGTGTACGCCAGATGCGCGTTTCGTCTACAAAAGTTTCACCAATGACACTAGAATAAAAAAGGCGCAAAATGCAAAGTAAAGCACTCAAAACACTGAGGACCCAAATTTCCAAAAGTTTTGCCAAATACAGTTGATGACTTGAGGTTATAGAAGATAAATTTGTCATCTTAAAGGTAGTTTTGTGATAATATAGTTTTGTATTACGGCACATGATTCAATAAAAAAAAATAACCGTTCCGAAAAGTAGAAAAAAGACATATATATTATGGAATATCATTATTGAATCCACCATAATTTTGACATTTGTTATAGAAACTTACGTTGGGAATTTTCCTTGGTGTTCAGTATCTTTTTTAGTTCAATTTCCTGTCTCGTCCTCTGTATCATTTAATTTAATAGACAAAGACAGCGTCCCCGTTTCCATCCTTAATTGCATGGTGTAAATGACGGAACAGCTTGTTATTGACGGAATCTTTTTAATTAAAGAGTTCAAGTTCAAGTTGTTTGTGGTTAAGGACATTTTTGTTTTTATTATATTTCTGATAATTTTATTAGTAATTTTCTGTGTAATTTATACAAACTCGCAATCATCGCGTTGTGTTCGAGTTTGGTTCCTCCATTTCATGTATAAAAGGTACTGAATGTTCACAAGTTTTTTTTCGCAGCAATATCCAATCTATTCATGAAATAAAACTAAATATGTCTAAGGAGAGATAACAAGAAGCGATCTGGAATTGGAAATCATTAAAACAAAATCTCTCCTCTCATACATGAAAACATAAAAGTGACATAGTTGGTACAAAGGAGTAGGTCCAGTAAGACCCGTTTTTGGCCCCAAAATATAGCAGTTTTACAAAATTGATAAAGTGTAAACTTTTAGTAATTTATTGGACAGAAGAATGCTTCTGCTACATAAATATGGGCTGTTTTTGACAATACAATGTACATATATCGGGAAGTAGCACCATTAAGTCATGCTAAATTACTGAAATCTTCATAATTCTAGCATTTCAGTTAAATTTTAGACGGTTTCCTTGTAAAACGAAAGTGGCCGCATTCGTGTTCATCCTTAATATTGAAATGCTAGTTGTGTTTGATGATAACACATAACATATATAAAGGTTGAGGATGAACACGGATGCGGCCACTTTCATGTTTGACAAAATCCATCTGAAAAGTGACATTTTTCGGCATATTTGGTAGATTTTCATATTTAAGCTTGATTCGGATCGTTTTTAATGACTAAATCAGTTAAAATATGTCGCATAAACTAATTGAATCAAATGAAATAGATACTTAAGTGTTTAAAAAGTGGTCAAAATCTTTCGTCAGATGAACCTGAAATTTGAGGCCAAAATCGGTCCTTACCGGACCTACTCCTTTCAAGAAAAAGAAAAAAAAAAGAAAAAAAAAAGAAAAAAAGAATGGACTCAAAAAAGTTAATGTCATGACAATTGCACATAAACAAATTTGTGTCATGTTAAAAGTATAAGTTCGAGGGTGCATATGACGTATGACCTTGAATTTAGAAAATAGAAACAACATCTGATCAGTTCAATATATATATATGAGTTTGTACGCTACTGTAAGATAGTTCAGATTTCTGTCCAAGCAATTTATTGTGTTACCTCAACTGAATTTTAACGCATCATTATTATGGAAAACTACGAAATTTAAATAATAATTATCTTAGTATTTTACTTATTTTTTCTGTTTATATAAAGATAAGATTTTGTTTCTCTGTTTATATAAAGATAAGACAATTTGATATCTTTGCCAATGAGACAACTCTACACCAGAGACCAAATAAGGTAGAAATGGGCAATGAAAAGGTACCGTTCGGTCTTCAGCGATGAGCAAAAAACAAAACCACACAGCAGCCGTTAGAAGGCCACTTATTGACAAAAGGAATACTAGTGCGGCCTGGTTTATGTTCATTACACTACGGAAATCAAGTATGATATAGAAAAAAGAAAATAGGTCTGACATACACTTTTCACTTATTTTTATCATCGAAAATTTTCAATAACATTTTCATGTAAAACACTGCTGTGAACATTGATTGATACAAATTCAAAATCTGTTCTATTTTTTATCTACAACGTGTTAAACATTCATTTGAATGTTCAGGGATTCATCAAAGCGCTTGGTTATAAACCTTATGACATTTTTCTATTTGCATCATCATGTACTGTGTCTAGTTAAATTAAGAATGAAAATGGGGAATATGTCAAAGAGACAACAGCCCGACCAAAGAGCAGACAACAGCCAAAGGCCAAAAATATTTTAGGAGAATGTGTGTTGGTTGGTTGTTTTGTCTATGACGTTTAGTCATAATCTTTAGTCGATATTAATAACTTATTATTATTTCTTTACTAGCCTTATTCTTATCTGAGACTACTATAACACAGTGTTATATATAGCAGTCTCGGTTCTAATGAAAGATTTTCGTTGCATACCTGTTAATTTTCCTTGTGATGAACCCATGTTGATATTAATCCAATAAATTCTGAATAAAAGTTAATGCTATTAATCCAAACAATAAACACGTCTTTGAGTATATCTAACTTTTCGCGAGATGATAACGAAAACTGTCTTATAAGCCATGCATGTGGGCTTTGTAAAAAATGAGTTACAATATCACAAAATAGAACAAAACAGTTAAAAATACTGATACATCTTCGCTTAATTAGACACAAAACAAGATTTAACGTAGAAAATTCATGTTTCCATTAAATGACATCCCCAGTACAGTTGTAGGTACAAGCAGTTGAGTGTATTTTCCTGTCACATACATCTATAATGTCACCATTGGTATTCTAATTAATACAATCAACATTTTTGGCACAAAAACTCGCTTATTAATTACAAAGATAATCGGTTATTTCAAATGGTTTCCGATGTTATTATAAATGGCACTTAATCACTACGATATGACATTGCGAATGTAAGTTTGTTTGCACGAAATATGTATACATAAACCACTGCTTTGCAAATACTTTAAAATTATAATCCAAATATTTTTAATCTTGGAAAATGGATCCACTTTTGCGATTAGTTTGTTGTTTGTCTTTTGTGTAAATAAAAATTAACATCCACATTAATGGAGTCTATATATACTGGTCACTGTAAGTTAATATTCACCGACCGTGTTTAATATAAAAGGGATTTTCATCGAATGTCAAACAGAAGAAAAATCGGATTTTCATTGTAGCACATGCTTTGAAAATGTTTGCCGTTTTTGTACTTTATGATGATAAGTGTAACAAACATACAGAAAATAAAAGGGTAACAAATGACTTTGTTATGATATATGGCTTTACAACCGTGACTTTTATATTTTTCTAGCAACAAAAAAAGATTAACTCTATCTATGAATGAATAGTTCTGGATATTATTTTGCAAATAATCATCAAAATGGGTCTATCTATAAAATATTAATAAAATTTTGTAAAGAAGTCTGGCAAAGGAATTCGTAACATTTTCATTCATAAGTCGTTGTTTGCCTTGAAGAATTCAAAAGATATAAATAAATTGTATGTTTTATTATATTTTGCCTTTTATGTCATTTTTATTATTCCCCTAAGCAATAATATTGTCAATATCATGTCGAGGTTAATCTACACCAGCTGCTATCGTATCCTCAGGAAGCAGTATTTGATCGCTGATGCTTAATATGGATTATGAATGGAAATTTGCATAGTGAGCATTGTTATTGATACAGTATGAACATGTTATTTTGACACTATTTATATTTCTACAGTTAGTTACATCGTTGTCAGTAAGCCTATTGAAAGAATTTTAAAGACTCTGTATATAACAGGCGGATCCAGGGGACCCTAAATGGTTGATTATATAGGGAATCACTGAAGCATGACTGCAGCGGGTCTCCCTTATGTCAGTCAGTGTCCGTCCACACATCCCAACCCCAACCCATTTCCTCATATAAAAAGACTTAATTCTGATTTCACTTGCAACAAAATTTTCAAAGAGCTACCATAGCAAGCGAAAAACGAATTAACCCTATTTTGATCCTTATATATAAATGTGTGTTCTAACAGATATGCATGTTGTCACATTTGCTTGCCCTTCCAGAGCACCTGAGATTATCTCAATATTTTTATGGAGTTCTTGTTTAGTTTTCTTTGTTCTGCTTTGTATACTGCTGTTTGTTTGTTGTTGTTTTTTAGTCATAACATTGTCATTTTGTATTTGACTCATGAGTTTGAATATATCTTTCGGCTATATATCTTTTATTCTTTTAATTGAGTTAAAAAAAAGTATTCAAAGTCGAAACATATGCACAAGAGTTGACTTAGATAATTGTCAATACAACATCAACTTAACGACAAAAACTACCAGAAGGCGTCTTTATCTTATTTTACATCTAAAATAACTAGACTCAAGCTGGCAGCCACTTTTATCGGCCACTCAAGATAGCAGCCACTTTTTTTCCAGCAGCCAATCAAATGTTTTCAATGTAATGAATAAGAGAGAAAAAGTTCAGAAAGTACATCGAAATAAACTGATTGAAAAGGGAAAATGACTAGAAAAGTTAATTGAAAATATTTGTTGTAGATGTAGATTTTATTGTACAACAAATACTTCCTAATTAAAACAAAAATGTTGTTCTGAACGTTCACTTCTTATACAAAATTAAAAAGTTGATATCAAAAATATATAAAAAACAGACTGTTCATATAATTCATTTATGATTTATAAGGAAAGAATACGACACAAGGCTCTCTTAAAATTAAAAAGCAAAAATACTACAGATGTTGAAAAGACATATTTTACAATAGTCGCAGATACATTGATGGTGTGTCTTCTGTTAATAAAAGCGAACTTATTAACGATGCAAGATACACTTATTAAGAATGCCAAAAAAACTTCAGCGTAATAAAGCTTATACAAACATATGATGCAGTTGACTTTTAGACATAGTTGTATTGCAAGATTGAAACTTTTATTTATAACACAAGATAATTTCAAATTTTCTTTTTTTTTTTTATTTCTGTGTTTTTTGGGTAGGTTTTCCATGCATAGTAGTTTATACTTACTAGGCCCTGTCTACACAATCCGGGTATCGCTCTCTTTGAAGTTTGTGTATAATTCTCTCAGTTTTTGGGAGTTTTTGCCTTGAAATTTTTTTCCCCTTCATTCCCTTTTCACGAATGTGACCTACTGAATTAGACTGGTTACCGGATTTGTACTTACATGACGAAAGCCACATGTGGAGCAGAATATACTTACCCATCCTGATCACATGAGATCACCACTAGTTATTGGTGGTGTTCAAGTTGCTTAGCCTTTATTTTTCTATGTTGTGTTTTAGTACTATTGTTTGTCGTTTGTCTTTTTTCTTTTAGCGATGTCGTTGTCAGTTTATGTTAGATTTATTAATGTCCATCTGGGATCTTTTGCCCTTCTTTTTGGATAGCAGTATATACTACTAGAATTCACCCAACAGCTGTGGCTTCTTTCGATAACTTCCTATAGTAGCGAGCACATCCTGCTTTCTCAATTATGTTCCGTATAAAATTTCCTTATTCCAGTTATTATTTTAGCAAATAGCATTTTTTTTTTATCATTTTGTGTGTTTTTCTTCCCTAAATATGATTCAGATTTATGGTAATCCTAGTTTGTGCGAACGTCAAAACCCATAGCATGTGTATGTACCAAGTTATTGTATCCCGACCATGTGTTGTGCCTTGTTGTTTACGTAGGAGTTGGTAGTTATTGGTTGGTTTGTGCTGTTATTTTGTTTAATACGTTTTGGTAATTCTTATCATACTTGAAATTGGCTTTTTTAGTCGAAAACTTATTAAAATGCCGCTCATCATAATAATGAGCAATTTCATGGGTTTGACATATGGTGAAAGACACTTGTGTGCTCATGAAATTGCTCATTATTCTGAAGAAGTGACACAAATTTACCACTGGCATTGTTGGAAAGGATACTTCTGCATTTTTTAACATAGCTAGAAACCGTATCTTTTTTATACTGCAAAAAGGATTACAAAGTCTGCTTTATCATCAACCTCAAGTAGCTATCTTTTATCCAAATTGCAATAATAAAAAAAAAAGCAACGAATAGAATTCATAAAATAGACAGGTCAAACAATTGTTTCAGTTCAATTTTGTTGACCTATTAATCTTTGAGGATTACTATATGTTGTAGATTTCATTGTTTTAATCTCCCTGATATACCAACAGTGATTTAGGTATTACATACGTAATACATATACAGAATGATAACGTGTCTAGTATTGATGGAATCTAATCATCAAAATTAACCTAATGTAAGTTTAACTGCATATCAGTAAATCATAATAAATACTGGCTTTGGATTAAAATAAAAATGGCTGCAAAAGCAACTGAACAGGATGATGATGGTGAGTGTGAATAATTTGATAGTTCTAAATTTCAAGGAAAATTCAAAACGGAAAGTTCCTAATCAAATGGCAAAATCAAAAGCATCAACATTGACGAATGGACAACAACTGTCATATTCCTGACTTGGTGCATGCATTTTGTTGTGTAGAAAATGTGGAATAAACCTGTTTTTATAGCTAGCTAAACCTCTCACTTGTATGGCAGTCGCATATAATTCCATAATATTGACAACGATGTGTGAACAAAACGAAGACATAATAGATAAAATGTCAAAAATAGGAGTTCATCAATTCAACATTATATTATTATCTAATCACAATAAAAACAAACAAATATGTATCATACGTAAACTTAAACTGGTTCTCGGCTGCCTACTACACTTTGTTTGAATGTATCGTAATACAAGCGGATTCCAGTTAAACGTAATCAAATATTTACCATGGCACAATAACACAATAACGAGATGGATAAGTGCAGCCACGTTGTATGTAACAAAGAAACACAAAAAGGCATATAGACAAAGCATATTAGCTGAAATGAAAGACAAGAATACAAAAATAATTATAGAACAAATCAATAACGCAATGATGGAATGCATTAGAACAGAGTCACGTCAAATGAATATATTACCACAAAACAAACTAAACAGTAAAAGTAATATACATAAAGACAAATTAAAGAATATCATAACACGTTATCAAGACGATAAACAATGTCAGTACCCATAATCTAGTTCCAAGACCATCATGTATTATTTGTAACTTGTAACTACCAATGATAACATAAGTTAAACCTAGCCTTTTCTAGTATAGTTTACGAGCTCCTTATTTTATGATTTAATATCAAGACTGTTTTTACAGTAGCTCTTTGACATGACATGTTTGGTACCATGTTCTCTCTTTTTAAGATGCAAACGTACCTTGTTGTTGTTCCCAGCGATGGATTCTGGCATATGTGGCATACCTCGGGTTTCTCTGTTTATATGCTGTCCGTTTTGATTTATCGGTGGCTATTGTTTGTATGGTAAAAACTAGTAACAGATCGATGGGAAACGATCATGTCAATGGTACATGTCCAGGATCATCCGAAAGTATCGAAGTAACCAATCAGGTACATTTACTAATTATTTTACAGTTTGTTTTGTTTTTAGATAACCTGGCATTAACGGCCAAGTGAGCTATTCTCATCACTTGACATCCGTCTTCCGTCGTCGTCGTTAACTTTTTACATTTTGAACTTCTAGAGAACCGCTGAATGGAATGAATCCAAACATGGCATGAATGTTCCTTATGAGGTGCTGATCAAGTGTTGTTTCTTTGCAGCCGACCCATCATCCAAGAAGGCCGCCAGCAGTGGACTTAGTTTAACATAGGATCCTAAGGGAAATACATACACATGTCTTCTTTTAGAGAACCACTGAATGGAATGAAACCAGACTTATCATGAGTGTTCCTTATGAGTTACTGACCAAGTGTTGTTACAGAGAACCACTAAATGGAATGAAACTAAACATAGCAGAAATGTTTCTTATGAGATGCTGGCCAAGTGTTGTTACTTTGTAGCCGATCCATCATCCAAGATGACGGTCAGCGGGGGACTTTGTTTAACATAGGACCATATGGGAAATACATACGAATGTCTTCTTTCAGAAAACCACTGAATGGAATGAAATAAAACATAACATGAATGTTCCTTTTGAGGGGCTAACCAAGTGTTGTTACTTTGTAGTTGATCCATCATCCAAGATGGCTGCCAGCGATGGACTTAGTTAAACATAGGACCTAATGAGAAATACATACAAATGTCTTCTTTTAAACAACCACAAAATGACGTTCAATATTAAACCAAATTTGGCCTAAATCATTATTTAAGTATCTGTTATAATTTTTATCTTTTATTATATGATATCAAAAACCCAAGGTGAGCGACACATGCTCTTGAGAGCCTTTATTTTTTCTTCTTCTGAGAGCTGTCTAATGGTAGGGTTGGCACTCCTTCAAACTAATTTTACCCCGCCTCATTCTGTATTTGCCTGTCCCAAGTTAGGAGCATGCTTTCAAGTGATTGTCGTATGTTGGTTTTTTCACCATATTTGATTTTTCGTTCATTATTTTGTACATAAATCAGCCTTTAGTTATCTCGTTTTACATTTGTCTTTTTTTCGGAGCCTTATATAGCTTATTATACGGTATGGGTTTTACTTATTGTTGTAGGACGAACGGTTATCTATGATAGTTGTTAATTACTGTGTCATTTGGTAATGACTTGTGGTAAGTTGTCGCATTGGCAATCATACTACATCTTCCTATTTTATACTTTAGCACTTGTCGCGTTTCGCCAAGCATATGCATGTTCCATTCATACACAATATTCGTGCAGTGTAGACAAGCATAAACAAAATGCGTACAATCTTTAGAGACAGAGAGAAAAGCAAGCCTCATCAAGTTGATTGATTGTTAGTTGCTTTACCTCCAGTGGCAAACATTTCATTCATATTCAGGATGATCGACTACTATAACAGTATGCGTGCATTAAAAGAATATTGGAAGCCTTATAGAGTCAAAGGGAAATAACTTGACGCATTCAGAGGGGAAAAATATGTTTTAAATAAACATTTTGTCCACGGTTCCAATATACAATGTATTTCTTTTTACTGAATATTAATACCTATTGTGGTGGGCAGAACATTTTATAGAAATGTAAAAAAAAAAAATCAGCCGTTTATGTTGTGGTTAGAAGATTTGACTCTATCGCGTGCCAGCAGTAGTATTCATTGTATTTAAATGTTTCCTCTAAATGCATACAAATTATTACTGTCCACGCTATATAGTAATTGCACGTAGTGACGCCAACCAGCTGGTATTTCACATTTTTAATTTTTTATGCAATAATTCATATTCTAACAGCATGCAGAATTTGACTGGGATAAAGACACTCGGGCGAATATACTATCCGCCTTCTTTTACGGATACATAATAACACAGATCCCCGGCGGATGGATTGCTGATAGATTTGGCGGGAGACGTATCATTGGTGCAGCTTTACTGATAGGTGGTATTTGTACAATTCTGACTCCAATATGTGCTCGTACATCCGTCATACTTGTTTACGTTGTCAGAGCTATCAATGGACTTGCATCGGTAAGTATACTTAAACCAACTTTATTCGCGTTAAGACTTGGATTGCGTACTTCGCGACGATCTATTTTCGCGATTTTCGAAATTTCTTGGCATTCTTATAGAATGAAATATTTTTTGCAATATTCGACATAGGCGGATCCAGGGGGGGGGGCATGACTCCATTGAAGCATGACTGGAGCGCCCCCCCCCCCCTTTTAGGTCAGTCAGCGGTCCCCCCATTAGGTCAGTCAGCGCCCCCCCCCCCTCCTTAGGAAAAGTTCTGGATCCGCCACTGTTCGCGACTTTTTATTCGAGTTATTCAACAACTAGTTTAGCTCGTAAAATTTGCTTTCCTTCTTTACATCACACTGGATACTACGTTGTAATAAGAACTGGGTTCAATCATCTCATTATTTGAAAAAAAACACAAATATCTTTATTTTTATTTTTCAGTTTTTTCATTTTACAAAACGTTTGCTTGTCAGCCTATAATCAGTCGGAGAACATGTAAATAAACATTTAAGAAGTTTTATTTATCTATAATTGCGGGGATATAGATTTTGTCATTAGACTTTCCACAAGCATGACAGTAATTTTATTGCTTTCTGTTTTGAAGGGTGTGTGTTTCCCAGCAATGAGCTCTGTGTGGGGACGATGGGCTCCACCATTAGAAAGAACTAAACTAATGGCATTATATTACTTAGGTATGTACTTACTAGTTTCAGACACTTTTTTATTACCTAAATGTGCATAGAATTATAACCTTATATAGTAGTTGTATATATACATTTGAAATAAAGCTATAAAGATATTATAAATAATTTCTATTTTGATTTTTTAAGGTCCTCCATCAGGTAGTGTGATAACCCTTGCGAGTTCTGGATACCTCTGTGAATATGGTTTTGACAATGGATGGGGTTCAATTTTTTATATAACAGGTTTGCCATTTATATTATTAAGTACGATATTCTAATTTTCTATTTGTTTAATTTTAAGTTTGTTATGATGGTAGATATAATTTGTAATCTCATTTTGTTAAACTTAAAATACTCAATATAACAACATCACTGTGCACCAATATACAACAACAACAACAAAACTATTGGCAGAGTCATCACTTGACAATCTAGATATTTTTTAAATATTTTAAAATAAAACTGTAAAAAGATTTACAATCGATTTCACAATGAATATAAAATAAGATAACTAACATCATTTTGTTTTCAGACACAAAAAATACATATATATTTATTTTATCACATAAATAATCCGTTTAAAAATTTCATATACAAAAGAAGATGTGGTATGAGTGCCAATGAGCCAACTCTCCATCCAAGTCACAATTTGTAAAAGTAAAAGTACGGTCTTCGACACGGAGCTTTGGCTCACACCGAATAGCAACATAGTCCGCTTTCTGTTTTTGTTGGATGTATTTCTATTTGTATCCATCATATGAGTTCAGCGTTTTTCAACTGATTTTTATAGTGTGTTCTTTTGTAGTACTGTTACACAACTATCCCAGGTTAGGGTGAATATTGATCGCTTACAAACATGTTTTACCCCGCCGCATTATGTATGTGTCTGTCCCAATCCAGAAGCCTGTAGTTTAGTGGTTGTCGTTGGTTCATGTCTGTCATTATGATTTTACGTAAACTGCATGTTTTGTTGTAAATTAGGCCGTTAGTTTCTTAATTGAATTGTCTCATATTTTTCATGTCTTTTTACAGCCGATCTCACAGTATGAGTTTTTCTCTTTGTTGAAGGTTTAACGGTTGCTTATAATTGCTTACATCCACTTTTTCCATGAACTTTGGTGGATTGTTGTCTCGTTGACAATCATATCAAATCTCCTTATTTTCGTACATATATAGAGTATAGTGTTTGGCTCTAAATAGAAAACTAATATACACATTAGAGATGAAATCTAACATTAACAAACACCTTTAAAATGAAACATTAATAAACAAATATTATAACAATGAAAAATATTTATAAGCATTTGCGTGTAATTTTTACATCTTAAATTTCATCTTCATCAAACGATTCTAAAGTTTTTAATATGAAGGTCTTTCCACAGGTGGTGTGACGTTGCTATGGGTATTGTTATGGTTTATTCTAATAAGAGATACGCCCTTAGAACATCCCTGGATCACGGACGCAGAGAAGAACTACATATGTAAAACTATTCCGTTTAATGTTGAAAATAAGGTAATTCATAGAAATGTTAACATGTTTCATTTGTCATTTTAAACTTATTTATTAATGTAATAAAAAATCCGTTCTCAAATTGATTCCATTTCCTTTTCAAACATTTTACGTATAAGATGTATCACTGATATCCTTTTTCAATAATAGCACGATGTCAAATGAATCATGTAAAAATATTCAAACTGAGAAACTTTTTCTAAATCTCGAAATTTATACAATTTTAGCGAACACCACTGACGCTGATACAATTTTAAAATTTCCAAACACGGCGCAAAGATTACAAAGATATTCCAAATGAAAATAGTTATTTTCGATGTGAACTGGCACAATTTTAAATTTCCAAAGGTTGTGACAGTTTAGATGTTATAACTGCATTGAGGGCAGTCCTCAAACAAAAAAATCAAAAATGTCCTAACCGATCCAACTTTAAATAATATTTCAAATTTGACAACGGTAGGGCAATTGCAACAGAAACTACATATTTAAGCCTCCCAAACGAATAGCAGTCTAATAATGATTAGAAAAATAAGTTTGATCTAATGAGGTAAAATAATTGAACGTGGCTACGTACTTATACATCCATCCCGAATGAATGAAGCCCTGTAATTTAAACTGGTATTTTAAAAAGAATTTCGAACTGTAAAGCCGGAGTTAATGGAAATAAGTGAAGACAGGAAAATGTGGGACTCATTCTATGTTTTTTCATTTATGCCCTCTGGGGAAACTGTCCGTAACTGTCTTATCCAAAATCTTTCCCGAGCGACTCTGTCGACCTTCGACCAACCCTCGTTGTGGTCTATGATTGTGATGGCAAGGTTTTTGAGATCAGCTTGTCTGTTCCCAGGTGATCTCAAATGACGACTTACGGGTAGGTAGGGATTGCAAGTGTAGTCACTTCGATGACCATTCATGCGTTTGTTGAATGGCTGCTCTGTCTCACCAACATACTGCATGCCACATCGACACGGAAAGAGGTATACAACATTCTGGGTTTTGTGGTTGCTGTTCATCCAATCAGTAATGACAATTAATACCGATAAAAATGAAATGTTTGAAACTATTGATATATATATATATATATATATATATATATATATATATATATATATATATATATATAAGCTTGTTTTAATTTCATTTGTTTGCGTGTTAGTTTTTTCCAATAGTTTCAAACATTTCATTTTTATAGGTATTAATTGTCATTATTGATTGGATGAACAGCAACCACAAAGTACATTTTACTTAATATTTTTGCGTTTTGATATGTGATTTATCATGATATATTGGTATTAACCTCATTTTTTATTTTCCAGAAATTAAATGTTCCATGGTTAGCCATGGCAAAATCTCTACCGTTGTACGCATGCCTGTTCGCTGAGGTATGCGGAGCTTGGATGGGTTACACGATACTGACTAGCATACCAGATTTCATGAAATCTGTTCTTAAATTCAATATAAAAAGTGTAAGTTTTTCAGTACTTACTGTAGATAGATTTTGGCAAATAGCGTTGAACACTTGACCTGAGATTTTAAAATGTACAAAACGTAAACAAACATAAAACACGAACAAACAAAATATAGCAACTGTTGTGATTGCCAATGAAACAACTATATATCCATTAAATGACAAGATGACAAGGCTATAAACAAAGCAGATAACAACATAGTTTTGAACAACAATAACTAAACATCTTATTTTTATAGTTCGTTCTTATGTTGTACTGTTATACCACTGTCCCAGGTTAGGGGGAGAGTTGGGATCCCGCTAACAAGTTTAACCCCACCACACTATGTATGTATGTGCCTGTCCCAAGTCAGGAGCCTGCAATTCAGTGGTCAGTGTCGTTTGTTTGTATGTGTTACATATTTGTTTTTCGTTCATTTTTTTTTTATATATAAATAAGGCCGTTAGTTTTCTCGTTTTATAGCTGTTATAGCTGACTATGCGGTATGGGCTTTGATCATTGTTGAAGGCGTACGGTGACCTATAGTTGTTAATTTCTGTGTCATTTTGGTCTCTTGTGGAGAGTTGACTCATTGGCAATCATACCACATCTTCTTTTTTACATCACATACTAAAGACTGGGCATCCAAAACCTCATAACAACGGAGGTGCTGCAGCAAAGAAAGCAGTTCCTGCTTTACATTTTGCATCTGTTGCGTTGCATATACAACATAATGTCAGTAAACTATCGCTCTTTGGTACTATCACAATCGAAGAAAAGATGACGGGATGTTGTCATTGTTGTAAGCCCTCCTGTTGGTTTTTTTTTTTTTTTTTTTTTTTTTTTTTTTTTTTTTTTTTATTATTATTATGGTGTTATCAGCTTTTATTGGGCTTACGATTTTGCCCCACCTATATAAGAATCTGATGTCTCTGTTTTGTTAATTGCGTTAAAACTTTATTTTTTTCATTTCTGGTATTGAAGAATGGTGTGTTTTCAGCATTACCCAACCTATGCTTCATTGTAATTGCTCTTATTGCGGGACAATCAGCAGACTGGATACGAGCCAGGAAAATTCTTTCTACTAAAGCTACAAGAAAAGTTTACCAATGCTCTGGTAAGGAAAACAATTTTCCTATATATTCCTTGATGTAATTAGAAAATAAAAACAGAATATTTGATATTGTCATAACTTGGGTTGTGTTCAATTTTGAACTCATTTACCTGAAGCTAAAAAGAACCTTCATGATAATTTGTCACACTTCACCAAATTAAAATCTTATGATTAGTGATCCAAAGTTCCACAGATTCTTATTTTGATGTCTCTATATATTTTAGCTTTCATCGGATCGTCATGCTGTATTGTTGCGGCTGGATTTACAACATGTGATCAAAGATATGTGACGGTTGCTTGCATTTGTCTAGCAATGGCATGTTCGGGATTATCACGTGCAGGATATGCTGTTAACATTGTTGATATTTCTGGAAAGTAAGTTAGATATGAAAATAAGAAGACGTGGTACGATTGGCAAATGAGACACTTTTACACCACTTGTCCAGAGACCAAATAGTGTAGAAATTAACAACTATATGCGTCGTACGACCTTCACCAACGAGTCAAACAAATATCGTATATTTATACGTTATAAAAGGCCCGGAAGTAACAAACATAAAAATGATATCGTCCGGAATATGTATTTGATTTGTCCATAGACGTAAAACAACCATCACATATACCAATAATATCTCGTCTTATACTGATATTTATCCATGTACAATATCTTATTGCTTTTATGTACCATTTATCAACAAAAGTTTAACTGACAGTTTTTTCTTTTTGATTTTTCGGTAAAGGTATGCTGGTATAGTAATGGGAATTACAAACATGTGTGGTAATATACCAGGAATATTATCACCTATAGCAGTAGGAAAACTTACTCCAAATGTAAGTACTCTAAAACTTAAAATAAAATACCGTTAATTCATTCTTATAGTCGTAGAGCCGCTAAAACTAGTGCTGGATCTGCGTAAACTGATACTTGCCCGCTTAAACTGGTGCTACAGTCTTGAAATTATAGTAATGAAAGGTGGATGTTTTTCTCCGCAAAAGACTGGTGCTGGAACCGCTTAGAGTGGTTTTAGAGCCTCTTAACCTGGTGATAGATCTGCTTAGACTGGTGATATATCTGGTACTAGATTTGCTTGAATTGCTTTATCCGTTTTAAACTTATGCTATAGTCTTGAATTTTTATTGTGCTTTTAGGACGACGAACTGCAATTAAAATCCCCAGTGACTGGAGTATCTAAGGCCGTGTTCACACGGTTTCAATTTTGAACATTGGTACTGCGGTTTTTTCTGGAAACACTTCCATATATTTATTAACATTTGAATATAATATTGAATACATGTAAAACAATTGACCTATTTCCATTTTAAAGATGAAAACAATACGAATTGTGTACACAAAAACATGTTTCACATGGGCAGTGTGAACCTAAATCATTCTAAGGGAGATAACACATACAGGACAAAAATCACGAAGCCCTCCGTCAGTACCTCTGCACTGACATGATATAAACTATTTATTAATTTGTACATGTTTCGCCAAAAAAATAAACGGGCGATATGAATTTAATTACAGTAACTGTTTACTGTCTTGACAATTGTATACAAAATATTTATTTATTTCAGGACACACGAGAGGAATGGCGAAACGTGTTCTATGTATGTGCAGGGTGTAATATTATTGGAGCACTTATATTTGGCTTACTTTCTTCTGGTAGTGTCCAACCATGGGCTACAGATGAACAAACAATTGAAATTTCCACCAAAAACATTGACAGTTACAAAAAAATAGATGGCAACTGGATCAATATCTCGAGTTCAGCAGACAAGAACGATTATTAACGTTTCACTAGAATAAACATATTAAGATAATTTGCCGAGTTATTTTTTTTTTTTAAATACTTACGTAAGATTTATTTAAATCTTTACAAAAGTGAGATAAATGGATATCAGTATTAAAATAAAACGAAATGCAATGGAATTTTTACAATCTCAAGATTATTTAGAGGTCATTTGAGAACCTGTCCCGAATTGTTATATTATAATAGTTTAGCAATTATACTAAATTAATCATTGTAGATACTTGAAGAAAAAAAATCATACGCATAAGCATATGCTATAATCAATATTTATGACATTGATTCTGCGCCGAACAATTCAGAACAACACGAAATCGACAATAAAATATACAATTTTAGTTTATACTCCTATTTAGACTTTAAGCCATTAAAGAGGGGGAGGACAGGGGTAAGGGAGACAGGGAGAAAGGGGTAGGAGAAAGGAGAGGAAGGCTGGGAGAAAGGAGAAAAAATTAAATATCTCTCCTTTTAAATTTTTTTTTAATATTTCAAGAAAAAATATCTCAAAAGGAGATGTTTTATTCTAATGGGAGAGAGGAGAACGGGGGTAGGAGAAAGGAGAAGAGGGTGGGAGAAGGGAGAAGGGTACCCCCCTGTCCTCCCCCTCATTAAAAGAATTCGCATAAGAATTATACACTATGTAATTCATATTCTAGAAAAAAACAGAGTTATCTTTCTTTCAATACAATTTTATAGCAAAGGAATTAAAGGCGTTAGATATCTTTAATTTTTGTTCAGGAATTGGTTCGCGCTATATCACGAGAGAACAAAAGTTTGAATATATGAGGCATTTCTCCGAAACGTTTTTTGAATTTCCTAAGCAACGTACATTATTTATGTATGTGCCTGTCCCAAGTCAGGAGCCTGTAATTCAGTGGTTGTCGTTTGTTTATATGTTTACATATTTGTTTTTCGTTCATTTTTTTTACATAAATAAGGCCGTTAGTTTTCTCGTTTGAATTGTTTTACAGTGTCTTATCGGGGCCTTTTATAGCTGACTATGCGGTATGGGCTTTGCTCATTGTTGAAGGCCGTACGGTGACCTTTAGTTGTTAATGTCTGTGTCATTTTGGTCTTTTGTGGATAGTTGTCTCATTGGCAATCATACCACATCTTCTTTTTTTATAGTAATCAATTGGAAAATATATATGTCTTCTTGTTACAAGATTCGCCAATTGTCAATATATTTTAATTAAAAAGATATACATTTATGCTTATCAATATATATCTGACTGAGCACAAGGAAGTTGACAATTTTGATATTTGTTCTCATTCTATTTTGTAATTTTAATAATGTTACTATAAAAAAAAAAGAAGATGTGGTATGATTGCCAGTGAGACAACTATCCACAAGAGACAAAATAACACAGAAATTAACAATTATAGTTCACCGTACGGCCTTCAAAGATGAGCAAAGTTTATATCGCATAGTATGTTTTAAAATTTACATAATGAAATATAGTTGCTTTATGTATCAATGATTGATTATTAAAGCAGTCCATTTCTCGTATAATTCCGAGAAATTTACATGTACGAAAATGCGCATATCCTGATATAACTTTTACAGAAAACTGTTATAACACATATTATCTGAACTCTCGGGCTCAAAACCTTAACAAATTTTACAAACAACAACAACTAGCGCTGGAAAAAGAAGGCCCGTGTGTGACTTCTTGGCTGACAATTGACTTTACAATAAGTCACTTACAGACTTATAATATGTTTTCTAATTAGTATTTTTATTTTCCGAGACAAATTGTCAAGCATTAAAAGAACTTCTTTGTCTTTTATATTTAAGAAGAGGCAATAATTTGCATATGCTTAATACAATCCTGACACACACAAAAAAACTACATGTTTTTTTTTATAAAACAATATAACGGTATGTTTCAAAGGAGTGCGTACTTTTGTTTGGCTGACAAACAATCGCATTGGCATTCGAACATATTTGATTTCTCAATAATTTCATTAGGTGCACGGTTCATTATTATACGTAAATTTGATTGGCTAACAGCGATCTCCAATCATTCTTCATTTCAACTTGAAATAATTACATTAGATATATGTTTCATTCTTAACGTAATAATTTTTATTGGCTAACTCTATGATATGTAATATGTCATTTTTTTATAGTAAATTAATGGCATGCATTGTAACATACATGATGACACACGTTTTCACAATAAAGTGCACAGGTTTATACAATATTAGGTCAATGTCGCTAAATTTAATTTGTCAGGAAAATATAAACTTTTTTGTATGAGGCTGAGAAACTGCACGGGTATCATTCGGTTTAACGAGAGAAATGGTCGTGAAAGAATATCTAACGGCGGTCAAGTATTGAGAGACGATCGTGAAAGATTTGGTAACGGATCGTGAAAGACATTTAATGAAAATTCTAGGTCAGAATCTTTGAAAAAATCGCTTAATTTTCAAAACGCGGACAAATCCGAACAAAAAAACATGTCTGTCAAAATGGTTAAACTTCCTCAGCATAACTGTGAAATAAGATAGAGAAACTGAATATGCAGTACTTTATGAAAAAACAAAAGGCGCAATGCATGTCTATGAAATTAATTACAAATAACACGCTTT
Organism: Mytilus galloprovincialis; assembly: GCF_965363235.1. NCBI lineage: Eukaryota > Metazoa > Mollusca > Bivalvia > Mytilida > Mytilidae > Mytilus > Mytilus galloprovincialis. The sequence goes on along the minus strand of NC_134839.1, from coordinate 1,018,377 downwards.
TTGTACCTATAATGGTCATATTTCAGTTTATCATGATATATTTGAAATTTAATCTTTGGTGTATCTAATAGTACAGTAAAATTAAGGTATGCTCTTTTCTTAACAGCATGTGTATGAAAACCTTGAATTTGTTGAATATTTTGTGCAACAGTACTTTCTTAAGTTCTGTACATACAACGCAGATGTGGATTGATTTAACTATATACTACAGACTATTATAATAGAATACCAGAGCGCAAATGCTGTAATCGTCTGCTTTACTTATGATAGTTAATTTTTGGAACGTCTATAATATCAAGGGTTTTACTAAAAGTGTCAAATGCGCTTAATGCGCTTAATGTATTTTTGTCCATCTGATGAGTTAAGCCTTTTCAATTGATTTTTATAGTTCGTTCTTATGTTGTACTGTTATACCACTGTCTCAGGTTAGGGGGAGGGTTGGGATCCCGCTAACATGTCTAACCCCGCCACGTTATTTATGTATGTGCCTGTCCAATGTCAGGAGCCTGTAATTCAGTGGTTGTCGTTTGTTTATGTGTTACATATTTGTTTTTCGTTCATTTTTTTATATAATTAAGGCCGTTAGTTTTCTCGTTTGAATTGTTTTACATTGTCATATCAGGTCCTTTTATAGCTGACTATGCGGTATGGGCTTTGCTCATTGTTGAAGGCCATAAAGTGACCTATAGTTGTTAATGTCAGTGTCGTTTTGGTGTCTTATGGATAGTTGTCTCTTTGGCAATCATACCACATCTTCTTTTTTTAAAATTATGATTGGGCCACACCAATTTGATTCCTTGTTCGACGGACCCGCCCGCACCTATTTTTTTCAAAACAGAATTTTTTTATTTTTTTTATATTCCCGCTTCCCGCATCCGGAAATGTAATCATGTCTATTTCCCGCACCGTTTTTTTTTTTGTAAATATAATAAAAAGATATCAACATTGGTTTCTTTCCCCCTTACTTATATTCCCTATCAAAAATGTTCGTTGTTAGAATAAAGTACAAAAAACTTCTGAAGGATTTGCCTTCAACTGCAATTATATTGTATGCTGGTAAAACAAAACTATCTATAGCCGCTGCATGTTTATGCACCTGTCCTGATTGATTCAGGGGCCTGTCGCCAGTCGTTCAGCAGTTATCGTTTGTTGATGTTGTTCATTGGTATTTTCCCGTTTGGATATATAAATTAGATCGTTGGTTTTCCTGTTCGAATTGTGTACGCTAATAATTTTGGGATCCTTTATAGCTTGCTGTTTGGTCTGTATCAAAGCCCTGTGTAAAAGGCCGTACTTTGACCTGTGTTTGTTATTGTCAGGTGAGGTTGAGAACAACCCTCCCTCAGACAAGGGGTCATTTTACTGATGTAGAAAAGAAAATAGAAATACCAAGGATTTGTATAGTTCTTCTATGCAAAAACTTTGAAAACTTAAAATTTTGTACTCAAAAAGAGGAGAGTTTATACATCATATTTTAAACAACAAGAGGAGTCCACTTATTTTGAATAATATTAAACTGTTAAAGTAAATGTGTTAATTTAACATGGTTAAAGTCTAGGAATATTACAAAATTCTTGGACATGTTTTGACCATTTAATACTAGATAGATATATAGTTCTTTGAGAAAATATGAGCCCTTTTGTACAAACAAATATATTATAACTTATATGATCCCTCATAAAACATGTAAAAGGGATATTTATAACATTAAGGGGTTGCCCCCAAACTGATTATGACTTGGGTGGAGAATTGTTTCATTGTCAGTCACACATACATAGACCAGATTTAATTATTTCTTGGTGAACAGGGAAACAATACTTCAGAAATTAAAAAATGTCAAAGTACAAGTTATAAATCAAGTTTTATTATTGTCAAAACCTACTATTTTATGTTTACAAAAAAAAATATAATCGCTCGCCTTTACTTTTCAAGCTTCGCCTCAAAAATTTTCAAATTAAATATTTTTTTATTAAAATTTTCAAATCGCTCGCTCGCCCCAAATTTTTGAGTCCAAAAATCCGTAGAACAAGAATTAAATTGGTGTGGCCTTGTCAATGGTTCATTAAAAGAGTGCAAGGTCAGATGAATCATGACATACAGATCTCTACAAATATCCCGTAGACCAAATAAATGTGTTCCGATCCTTACAGTGCCTTAGAAACTGACAAATGTAAAAATTATGCTTGGCCAATTAATTCGAAACATAAGGTCAAAAGTATATGAACCCTGACCGACAGCCAGACATAGACATCTTACTATCATTCAATATATCAAATACAATTGACGTCATCATGGTCATATATGAAACATGCAAACAGACATGTACACCATACACGAAATACCATGGCGCTATAGCATACAGGTATATATCCAAAAGGCTAGACAACATAAAACGAGCATTGCCGAATGATGCATGATAATGAGTTCGATGTTATTTGAAACCTTGCAGAAGTCAAAATGTACACCTCACAATCATAACAACAGACAGTTATCCTAAAGCTTAACGAATCCGCGATACGGACTTGACCACAAAAATGAATCTTCTTCCATGAAATAAGGCAAATTCGGGGTCAGGTGAATCCTGTCTGACGGAAATGTAGTTTATAGGATCCAATATACAAAATGTGGGTATCCTATAACTCGTGATAAGTGAGTACTTCACATGACAATAAAAAGCTTCATCCTACAATCATCCAACTATTTTACATTTCATTTTCTGAAAATATCAATACTTTGAAAAGCTTAAACCTATTGAGGATGTTGACCTATATAGCTTTTCTCAATACCAATAACAAATATTAATTATAATATAATTGAAGAATAATTTAAACTACTTCGTAGCATCAGATCTTTCACGATCTTCAAAAATGCGGTACGTGATCTTTCACGGTCCGAAAAATCATTTTTTGTGTAAATAGTTCTTTATTTACCAAGTTTTAGATTATGTTTATACAAAATAACTATGAGAACCATTTGATTAATTCAAATAGAATGCCCTTGTTCGTATTAAAGTAGTTTTTCTAGTCCAATTTGTGAAAAAATCATGTTTGTATACATTTTTTATGTCATTGAAATGTCGAGAAGCAATCTGCCATGTGTTGTTTTGTAATAACTATGTACTTTTAAAACTGGATATTCTCACATACTGATCATAATGTTGAACCATTTTGACAGACAGTTTTATAAATATTTTGTCTGTGTAATTAATTAAATTAGAATATGTATTGACCTTTCATATGTCTTCTTGATTAAATGTCTTTCACGATCCGTTACCAGAACTTTCACGATCGTCTCTCAATACTTGACCGCCGTTAAGCTAGGTTCGCACTGGCGATCAGATCAACTCGATCAAGCCCGATCAAGACAAATTACGTGATCGGGAGATTGGTCTGACTCAATCGACAAGGATGTTCGGTTAAGTTTACCCTATTCGTCATCCATCTGACTATCTACCCGAGAGTTTTTGACATGTCAAAAACAATCAAGTAAGGACCGAGAAGCAAGTCACTCGAAAAGAGATCGAGAATTCGTCGAGTAGCGGTCTAATTGATCGGGAAAGGATCGTGTATCGGAATACAACAAAATTTACGTTGTATTCCGACCAATCTCGATCTCTAAACGATCCTTTCCCGATCAATCTCGATCTCTACTCGACGAATTATCGATTTTTTCTCGAGTGTCACCCGATCAATCTGATCGATTTTTTCTCGAGTGACTTGCTTCTCGGTCCTTACTCGATTGTTTTTGACATGTCAAAGAGTGACTTGCTTCTCGGTCCTTACTCGGTTGTTTTTGACACCGAGAAGCAAGTCACTCGAGAAAAAATCGATAATTCGTCGAGTAGAGATCGAGATTGATCGGGAAAGGATCGATAAATACAACGGAAATTTTGTTGTATTCCGATACACGATCCTTTCCCGATCAATTCAACCGCTACTCGACGAATTCTCGAGTGACTTGCTTCTCGGTCCTTACTCGATTGTTATGTCAAAAACTCTCGGGTAGATGGTCAGATCGATGAAGAGTAGGGTAGACTATCCCGAACATCTTTGTCGATTGAGTCGGACCAGTCTCCCGATCACGTAATTTGTTTTGATCGGGCTTGATCGAGTTGATCTGATCGGCAGTGTGAACCTAGCTTTAGATATTCTTTCACGATAATTTCTCTCGTTAAACCGAATGACACCCGTGAACTGGGCAAGGGCGAGGTTTTACCGAGCTCTTCACCAGTTTTCCGCCGAGTACACAAAAGGTTTTTTTTTCTGACATCAGGGGCGGATGCAGGAATTTTCGAAAGGGGGGGTGCTAACCCAGGGCACCCAGGGCAAAAGGGGGGTGCAAAACATATGTCCCGATACAAATGCATTGATCGGCAAAAATAAAGGGGGGGTGCGCACCCCCGGAACCCCCCCCCCCTGGATCCGCCACTGTGACATTGACCTAATATTGTGTTTATACTGTAACTTAAATAAATAAATTGATAGCTTTTTAAATTGTAGTTTTCACAAATGTCAAATTATTGTCATCCCTTAATGACTGATTTAAATATTGGGAAACTTCCCTCTTTTATTAAAAGGCCTCATATCATGCAGGCGGAGAAATATACAACACGATGAAATGTACATTTACCTGTTGAAATTCGCAATCGATGGTGAACGAATTTGTTTAAGAATGAACTAAAGTATCAACAATAAGCATAAATATTAACAAGTGAAATATGTTTTTTTTTTTTTTTTTTATAAAAATTGCAAAAGAAATAAGTTTGAGTCGTTGTATACATTGAAAACAAAAACAGATTGAATAGGTCGTATGAATAATTAATTATAATCTCGACAATTTCTATTTAAATATTCATGAGGAAAAGTGATATCATGTCAGTGACTGTATATGGCATAGAAATATACGGTCAACGCAATTTGACTGCTCAAATAGAACAAGTGCAGTATAAATAAACAAAACTAGTTAGTATAACAAAGAATAACTTGATGGTAATCGTGTTTCATGATCATAGCGAAAAAATGTAATTATAAGTATTGAATGCTTCTTTAAGTTATTTCATAGGGTTGTAAAAGCATTGACCGTGGGCATTTTTTTTAGACCGCATATACAACGCTTTTACAACTCAATAAGTTTACAATAAGAGGCAATCAATTCTTAAAACAAAATGCAACACCCATAAATGCACGTGCTTCCCGTGACAACATCACAATAATGCGCATAGAAAAAAACCAAAAGCTAAATATAATTCGTTAGTTCATTATTGTATCCTGTCAAATTCATGATCACCGATTTTATCGTGGTACACGTCGCAAAATCAATAAGATTTGAATGATTCTTTTGTAACTTTATAATCTCGCTTTGACTGCCAAATATAATTACAAAAGATGCATTAAATTATAAATGAATTTAAAAAACTGAGAAGGATAATGGGGAATATATCAAAGAGACAAGAATCCGACAAAAGAGCATATCACAGCCGATGGCCATGCACCAATGGGTAATTACTGTGTATGTTTTAATATTTCATACAATTGATAAATTAATAATATCAAAGACCGTATGTAGTGTAAATGATAGACATGATTTTTAATTGTTTTCCTATAAAGTTATATTAGAAATGTGAACATCATATTAGTTGTTATAGATAAATAATTCTTTATAAAAACACAATAAGAAAAAAACAAGTGCAACATATTTGTCAATATAATTAAAGCGTACATATGTTACATTTCAATACTAATTAAAAAGACAATATTGACTTCATATAGATATTAATATATTAAAAACATGCATATTATGTAAAGCAAGTTTGTCACCATCAAGTTTAACGTGACTAATATTTTTTTTATTATACCTCACGTTAAAATGCCAGATTTTGATTGGATAATACGAGGGAGACAGTTTACTCTGTCCAATGGCTGAGTCGGAGACAATCTTTTTTAATGTCATTAAAGACGATGTTTAAGTTCTACGTTTTGGCACATAACTTTAAGTTGACTGTCAAAATAAAAAAAATAAAACATCTTGCTTCACTTCTGTTGATATTTCGAATACCCGTAACATTATTATGCACCTGACGTCAAAGTAAAATGATTTGTATTAAAATTCAATTGTTTAAGACAATAATGAAAGGAAATTCAGTATTTAGACAATGTTTTCTCGGGGTAATAATCTTCTCTATCATCCTTTCAGCTATGTGTTATTTATATACTAGACCAGGTAAACTTGCTCAATGTCATTTGTTATCACTATCAAAGTTTTTCATAAAAAAAATTGGTCAAAGAAATAATTTTGACCACCAGCTAAACTTACTTAGTAGTCAATCCAAGTTTCAAGAAAAACAGGATGAGATTTTATCCCAATAAATTCCGTCAAAGTGTTTGCTCAAAGTTTTCTCTCGGACGCTTTCCACTTATCAATCTATATCGTTATTTTTGAATTTTTGAAAATATTTATAATAACAAATGTCAAAGTTCTTGTAATGTCTAATAATAAAATCATATTTACAAAATAGCCTTTTGAAATATGATAATTATTGAAATGCATAAAATAAACAGGTGGCGTTGCAATAAAAACGACAATTGCAATAATTGTGAGTACAAAATGTATTTATTTTCTATACTATATAAAAATACGACATGGAATGATTACCAATTTGATAACTCTCCATCAGAGACCAAATGTCATAGAAGTAATTATCTATAGATTATCGCACGGTCTTCAACAATAAGTAAAACCCATACCGCACAACAAACTATAAAAGGCGCCGAAATGATAAATAATGGTAAAACAATTCAAATGACAAAATCTCACAGCCTGGTGTATGTACAAAACAATAACCGAAAAACAACTATATGATATACAGCAATAAACGACATCCACTTAATTACCGGCTCCTGACTTTGGAAGGCACATACAGAATGTGGTAGAGCTATATAAATATGTTAGAATGAAATTCAAAACAATGTGGCTGTGGCCATTGATTGACACATTAAAATCATCCATTGACTGGGACAATTTACATGAACGTTTGTCTGTAACGACCACCGTTCACGACGTACCTACGATAGACATTTAAACTGTGGGGTCACCAAAGGTTTCTTTACGCCTTTAATTATAAAATAATTCAAAAAATTAATCAGGAATAACCTTTATGTTTTGATTTATATACATGTAATTGGTATAAATCAAAACATCGTGTTATTTCTGATTAGTTTTTCAAATTACTTTATTAAGGTGTTGAGAACCTTTAGTGACCCCATAGTTTAAGTGTCTTTAAAAAGTACATAGTGAGCAGTGGTTGTTACATACAAACGTTCACCTAAACTGTCCCAGTCAATGGATGATTTTAATGTGTCAATCAATGGCCACAGCCACACTGTTTTGAATTTCATTCTCTCAGATGCCCAACTCTCATGCTACTAAACCTGGAACGGTGGTCTTAGAGAACAAATAACAACAAACGGTACAAACAAATAAACGGAAAACAAATAGTATATACAGCTAAAAATGAAAGCCGCTTACTCACAGGACTTGGGATATACACATTATACACTATTGCGGAGAATGTTTGTGGCGACCAAATCTCCCCTTACCTTGCACAGCTGTAACAACACAACATATGACAAACTATAAAATCTTAGTTGAAACGTAACTCATTTGATCCTAGAGCACAAAACGTGAAAGATAAAACATACCGATTTGAAAGTAGTCGCAGTTACTGAAACCTAGTTCGAAGCCAATAATGACTAATTGCAACCATTTATATAGATTCGTATGCTGTGTAATGCAATAAAATAGAGGAGAATAATAATATTTCAACCAGGTTAAACGCCATAACTGTTACCAAAATCGTATGTTAGAATGGCACACATTCTGCACGTGAGAGTATCATTGCAACAACCGTTTGAGTGGTCCTAGGGAGGTCTTCTACAAGGCAAATTTCTCCTATAAACCTTAATTTTCTATAGCAGTCTATAAATTCTTTTGCCCGGTCTACATAATTTGCAAAATCTATTGAATATATTGTTAGTTGTTTAATCACCCTGATATGGATGCAATATTCAACACTAAAAAGTTCGCTTATTGCAAGCAACTGATCAATTTATACAGGTAACCTTTATGTAACATATTTATTTCCCCTATATAACTTATCAGAAACATGAATGTTTTTTTCTTAATCGTGTTAAAGGTTTGACTGTTGCAACAATCACTCAGTTATCAGAATCCAGTATGAGTATATAATTTGATTTTTGTAACTTTAGTGGTCATGTTTTCAAGTCAGTTAATTCCAGTATTGCTAATTTGATTGCATTCGAGATGACAAATAAAATGATTAAACACTGGTGTGACGAAAAAGATGACAGATAAATCCTATTAAGAGACTAAGATAACAAGAGAGTTTTTGTGTACTGCATTGTGCTTTTAGCTTTCTGGTATCTATCTGAACCTGTCGTTCGAGGATAAAATCACGAGATAGTTGACACGTGAATAACGTTTAATCACTTTTGATATACATTGATCACATTGCATTGATACGCAGTGATACCGCAGAGAATAAATTAATTTACTTTGATTGGTTGCAAACACGATAAATGAACTCTCGCGAGACTAGACCTTAGGCTATAAATGACGAGATTGCATTGAAATGTTTTTGTGACACTCGTTTGGTAATTAGGATTATACGTTTATTTTACTATTTGCTACAATAATATGATTACTAATAACGTTCAAAAGAATGGAAGGGCAAAGTGTCGTGACATTTTGTTATAAACAGTTGTATGATACGGATGCTGATTTAATTAAATATTTACAACAAGTGATATAACAATATGGTTGATTAAACCAAGAAACGGAGAAAACTTTATGCTGAACCATCAAAATTTACAAAATATAAGAACGAAGCCACACACTGAACCAAAATATTTTCGTATAATTGTCAAAACATCATTTCTACCTTTTAAAACCACATATAACGTTTTGTTATTCTATTTACAAAATGTCAAAAGCATATGTTGATGTGTAATAACTTCTTGCAGATTCAGTTTGTTTTATATACGAGATCGAGGTTATGGCGGAATGTTATTGTTTTAGTCAGGTTAAAAAAAAATAAGCGAAAATTGTATCAAAAAGGTATCTCAAAAGAACTGTCATACTATATATTGTGAAATTATCAACCAATACACCATCCGCTTGAGGTTAAAGGGTAATGAAGTCACAAACAACACCACAAACCCCACATAGACGTCCAAGAGTATCTTCTTCGGGTTCAGAAACAGACACCCCCCTTCGCAAGAGACAAAATATTGAAAAACTTGAAAACATGGCAAATTTAACATTAAAAGAAGTAAATCTTACAGATCTGTATTCACTTATGTTAGTTATGAAAACAGCCCAAGATGAAATGAAAAAAAAAAACATTTTCAAATTACGGTGCAGACTCAAATAACCGCTTTGGAATCCAAAATAGACACTACAATGGATTCGGTACATCGCCACATTGAGAAGGAAATAAATGAGGTGAAACTGGAAATGATGCAAGAGAAAGAAAAACACGATGAACAAATGAGAAATCTACAAAGCCAAGTAAGTCGAGCAGAAACCGAGGTGAAAAAAATCCCGAAAAAAAGTTCCGATGAATACAAGTTGATATTTAAGAATATAAAACAAGAAGATATCAGTGACATAGAGGATCTAGATAGTGTGAAATTATTTATTAATAATATCATCAAAGAAATTGAAGTTGACACTGAATCCATAAATATAGAAATATTAAACAGAAACGCCTACTCCGATAATTCAAAATCGAATGGACCCCAAAGAAGGGCAAGGTCAGTAATCTCTGTTTACTTTCCAAACGATGAAGATAGAAAACAGGTGTTGAAGAATAAGAGGAAATTGAAGAATATAGAGAAACTTTCCCATATATATATATAGAGGTAGATAAAACTAGATATGAACGTCAAACAGAGGCAAACTTAAGAAAGATCATTAAAACTGTCTCAACACTTAGAATGAGAGGCGGAAAAATCATCAACGTACCTAATGAAAACAATGAACATGGCTCCGATCCAAACGAAACTAAAGCATCATAGCAATCACAACCCACCCCTGATCAATCAATATTAACTTTTAGTATATGGAATTTAAATGGTTGGTACAATAGCAAAACTGAAAGTAAACAATTGCGAAAAGAGATAATAGAAGGTATTAATGCAGATGTTTTTGGAATTTGTGAATTACATTTAAAAGATGATGATGAAATTTATATACCGGGATATACATGGTTTGGTCACAATAGGAGTACTTTGTGTAACAGAGCAGTCAGAGGGTCAGGGGGCGTGGGCGTATTGATACGAAATGAGCTATTAAAGGAATACAATGTGATAGTATTGGATGGAAGTTTCGAGGGAATTATCTGGCTTAAACTTGGGGCAAAAAATGATAACTCTTATTACATAAACTTATGCGTTGCATATCTTACACCAGAAAGGTCAAGTAGAGGTAATTCGGCTCAAGAATTTTACGATATGCTTCTTTCACAGGTTTACACATACTTTGATGAGAACCCGATGTTGATTATGGGAGACCTGAATGGCAGAATTGGAGATAAACAGGATTTCAATGAACTTATAGATGTAGGTGATATACAGAAAAGATTAAGTATAGACAATGTTAGTAATAAATTTGGTGATTATGTAACGGTTTATTTCTTCCTCTGTGATATTTTATCCTGAGGATAACTTGTCCCGGTAATTTTTTTCCAGGCATGGTATTTCACAGGTTGATTTTTTCCAGAGGAGTGAAAATCTATCTGTGTTATGCGGATAGTATGTACCGGTATATATTTGCCGTACTATTTTTCACAGAACCGTGTGAAATAGAGTCCCATCAACTACTATGTAAGTTACTCACAATCAATATATACCCGACTATAATAATAAAATGTTTCACAAAGGTAGACTAAATTTGCATAATTTATCAAAGGGAGTTAATTATGAGCAATTTATATTTTAAAGACATTAATATAATATATTTCTGAATCTATTTTATAATGAAATTTTTCTTTGAATCTTATTTTTTATATATTCATTTATATAAAAAGATGACTTACAACTTGATTCAATAAGACAGATAACATTTCACAGTTAAAACTATCCAGCTGTAAAACATGCTTTTGTTCCAATATATTGTTATGCTATGATTTATCTGATTTCCATATAATCAACAACGACATCTCTGTCCCCAGACAAAACTATTTATATAGTTAAAAATATCATCATAATCAAATTCTTCTATTATTGTTAACAGTAGTAATGCAACTATATTTCTACCTTACTTTTAAATTTATATTTGTACTGAGATCTGAAAACAACTCACTTTTACATGAATTTCACTAACCTTATTTAATCATGATATTATTTTCACAATTACGATCTTTGAAATTACTTCTGGTTTTCTTCCCTATGTTTCATAATAATTTTCTTTTTAAAAGGATGATATTGACTTAAATATTTCAGTAAATTTTTTCAAGGATAATTTGTGAAATTATTTCCCATTATAATACATTTTTTTTTAACAATTTCGCTTTGTTTCAAATACACTATTATCATTTCATAGTATTTTTAAAGGATACATGTTTTTCTAATAACTATTCATTAAGTTAACTACCCAGATAGAATTTCACGGCAAAGGCAAAAATATCCCAGGGAAATATTTTCCTCCGGATAAAAAAATAACAACTACTGTGACATTTTTTCCTCCGGATCAAATTTCACCCGGATATAATTTTGCTTTACAATTACTTACTTGATTTTTTGTCAGACTCTAAAACTTGTATTTTAAATGGGAGATTCAAGCAAAACAAAGATAACTTCACTTGTGTAGCACCTCGTGGCAAGTCAGTGGTAGACTATATAATTGTTCCGCACACATAATTTAAACAAAGATTTTGAAACCACTTTAGTAACAGACTGTATCAAAAATTACAATTTAAATGTGGGAACAGCAACAATACCAGACCATTCAATACTTAGTTGCAAGTTAAAAATATCAAGATATGAAACAATACAAATTGATAAAAATAAAAACACTATTTCAAGAGAGAAACCAACCAATAATGTTGACTTACAAAATAGAAGATACTTAACAAATGTTATTCCAATAGACATGTTTTCAAACCAACGCACAGCTCATGCTATTGAAAACGTTATTGATAGACTACAAAATTCTCATGTCATTCAAACTGAAATTGATGAAATATACTCCGAATTTGTTGATTTAGTGCAATGTGAGATGAATGAAAAACTAAACTATAAAGTAACTAGTAAAAAATCTAGTAGGAAAAATGGTCGTCGAAAACAAAAACATTGGTGGAACAATGAACTTTCTGATCTGTGGCAACAGGTGAAAAATAATGAAAACTTGTATTTACAGTGTAAAGGCACCAAATGCAAACAAGAACAGAACAGTCTTAGGACAAAAATTTAAAGAGAGCCAAAAAGGCTTTGATAAAAAAAAGCACGTCAAGCCGAACGACAGTACAATGCTAAACAAAGACACAAAATAACCAGCTTGAAAACAAATGATCAAAAACTTTTTGGGATGAAATCAATAAACTAGGACCTACTACTACTAAACAGGAAATAGACTGTGTAAACTTTGCTAAGGCATTTGACTCTGTGAACCATGAGCTACTTTTTGCAAAGATCTTGAGCATTGGTATAACTGGAAAAATATACAAAGTCATAAAAACAATGTATAAAAACCTTCACAGTTGTGTAAAAGTTGAAAATATGGCTAGTGATTGGTTTGCAGTGGAAAGAGGAGTAAGGCAAGGGGACAACTTAGCACCCGTATTGTTTGCTATCTTTATCAATGACTTGGCACTTGACATTAATAATTTAAACTTGGGAATACAAATGTGTGATAACTCAAAATTAAGTGTGCTCATGTATGCTGATGATATTATTATACTTTCAGAAACAGAAAATGATATGCAGAATATGCTTGATACCTTGCACAGCTGGTCTAAGAGTGGCAGTTGAAAATGAACATAGACAAAACAAAAATAATGCACTGTCGCAAAGCAAGTATGAAACCAACAGACAAAACGTTCAATATAGGCCATCAAACAATTGATTTGTGTTAGTCCTACAGGTATCTTGGATTTGAAATATGTAAAACAGTTGAATTTATTAAAGGAGTTAAGCTACTACATGAAGCTGGCGGTAGAGCTCTTGGTGCTATGATTTCAAAACATTTCAGTATAAAAGGACTAAATTTTCCAGTTTACGAAAAACTATATTATAATACAGTTGTCCCGGTGGCAGATTATGCCTCAGAAATTTGGGGGTTCAAAAAATATGACTTTGCTGATAAACTGCAATCTAGAGCTGCAAGGACATTTCTAGACGTTGGTAAAAGAGCACCCATTCCATATTTAACAGGAGAAACATGCTGGATGGAAGTTCAACTCAGACACCATTTGAACATGATCAGACTATGGGCAAGAATAATTAACATGTCAAGCAATAGACTACCAAAGATTGCCTATCTAAGTGAAAAAGAAAAGAACAGGAGAAATAGTTGGGCTTTAGAAATTAAAACAATATTGGGTAAATGTGATCTTCTAAACCACTACAACATGAGTAGTTTACTCGGTATGAGTAACAAAAACTTTCTTGGTTTAGTTAAACATAGATTAACAACTATAGCAGCAGAAAACTGGAAAGCGGAATGTGCAGGAATGCCTAAATTAAGAACATATGTAAAAATAAAATCTGATTATTGCCAAGAACCAACACTTCTGAAAACATTATCAACAAAAAAACGTGCTGTGCTTTCAAAACTGAGAAGTGGAACTTTTCCTATAGAAATTGAGAAAGGAAGATATAGGATAGCTTCAGAAACATATGTATGTGTGTGTCAGATAGAATGTAATACTACTATCCGTAAAATAATTCATTATTTTATCACTTCACTTGTATGATTTTTTTTAATATTATTAGAATTTACTATTTTGCTTTTTGTCTAAACAATAGTACTTGGGACAGGGGAGATAATTAGTGTTGATTGTCTCCCCTACACATGGACAAAAACTCACTTAAGTAAATTTCATTATTATATTTAGAACAGGAAAGGTATATCTTGAAGAATAATAACTTGCTCATGCACCTTAAAGAGAAGCATATAAGGACTCGAGTATATAAATAGTGTGGGGCACAGTGTATAGAACCAAAAGAAATTTTGAAAAACATAGCAAATAATATTTATTTTTACAATATACAATGTGTTTGTTGTGCAAACATTAAAGGTAGTGAAATAGGCATAATGATGACACCTATTAATTTATAATATACGAGCTTAGTAGAAATGCCCTGCTATATTTATATCATTTCTATATTAAGTATCATATTACTTGGAAATATTGTAAACAGCATTTATAAGAAAAGTATTACTGTATTTATATAATATAAGTTGATTGGCATATGATATCTATACCTTTTGTATTTCGATATTTCCTGGGCTATTTTCTATATCACTAATTTGATTTTAAACATTATACACAGATGATGACAGAAAAATGCAACATAACAATAAAAAAAAGACAATATACATGTATCAAAATAACATTTCTCTGTGGCTAAGGGAAGCAACTCATATTGATATGTTACATTATACACTTTCAAATGAAAAACATCCACTTTTTATCCTTTCATTTATGATATATTCGGAAATTGATTTGATATTGATATTCGAAACAATTTGTGCAAACAGCAGCTAGTACTGAACACATACAGAAAAATTTTATGCATACTTTAATTGAATTCATCATCTAAATTATTTTTGCTCTTGATTTTAAGGGAAGCAATTCCAGCTTAAAATGTTTTCAAATTATACATATTTATATTACAGATCTATTTTAAATGAGAATTTCACAATTAACATATTAAAACCACCACTTATACAATGATGTAAAAGAACAAACACTAAAAAAGAGAGAAATATTTTTATAAAAACTTAAAACAACCTCAGATCTCAGAATGAATAATCGAGTTAATATATATTCTTTGTATGTTTATAATCTTGTATGAATATTGTTAGTGCTTCATAAGCCTCTAAAGGCTGGCTGATATGGTATACTATTGCTAATGTATTGAAATGTTATTGTAATTTCATGTATATTGTATCAGGTTGCACTTTAAATAAAATAAAATCTAAATCTATACTAATAATTTAATTTTGGATGTAACGCGTCTTCTGATTGGCTGACGTTATTTTGTTATGAGCCCATAGACATAGTTTAGTCATGTGACCGTGACGTCATCAACGTTTTTTCATGGTTTTCTACTGTTTAAAATGGAATTTAGAATTAAATTATAAGAAATGACTGTAATATTTTTTGTTATTCGAAATAACATAAAAATGTGGTGCACACTGTTAAATAACCCGCTACGCGCGTTATTCAGTGTGCACCACATTTTTAATGTTATTTCTTCATAGACAGAAAAAATATTACAGTCATTCCTTAAATAAAATAACCTCCAATGAAAAAAAAAATCTCATAAGAAAACAATACTTTAACTTTAAAATGTTCGTCTTTAATTTGTGACTTGTCATAAGTATAATACAAGTTTGACTGTTAAATTGGGTAACCACCTTGCCAGTTTTAGACAGAAAACATATTTGGACTGAGAGAATTTTGGTTTTTAAAGTTATATAAAATTATGTTCAAGCAGGCTTGCAGGACGACATTGAATGTCGTACTGGAGTTATCTTTTGACTGAGTCAGTTGCAATTGTAATTGATATCCAAGTGTAATTGATATCCTTGGATATCAATAACAATGGTCTTACACATGAGGATGTTGAATTTGGGCCTCGCAAAGTGGTGGTCAAAATTTCAAGAAATAAAGCATTCATTTCTTTTAGCATGTGGACTGTAGAATAATAAATTATACTATTTATGTTCACGATAGAAATGTTCAGCTTAAACTATTAAAATATTCAAGTCAATAGTTTTACGACAGAGATAAATTCCTCTACAGTTACTGGAGTAAACATCGCTTCCTCACTAAAAATGAAGACACGGAAGTGTTGCGGATTTTTAGTCTGGTACTATAAACGATGCACCAACGCAACTTTGCGTCTTTAGTCGTCCCATTTTAAATAGCTCCAGTGGTTGTTCATTTCGAAGACTGGAATGCTACTTCACAGATTCTCGGCCGCCCCGTCATACCTCCGTTTACCATACATTATGGTCTATGCGTTTTTTTAAGGATTCTCGATTAAAGCAGCATTCTCAGATCGCAAGGAGCGTGCAAGTTTGTAAAAATGTATGAGTTGATGAGATACGAAGACATTAGTCCATGAGAGGCTTTGAAAAACGTTCAGTTTATACTGGCATCGGAATTAAAAAGGTAACTAATGAAGAATCATACGGGTCGGAGTTATATGTTCAAACATTTTTTTGCTGGTTAATAGCCTGGCAGTGGTATTATGAACACGTTGAAATTTGGATAGACTAGAGACATTCACACCATACATTAAAGTATTACCAAAACCAACTTGAAGTCTTGGTATAACAAGAGATCATACATGAGCAAGCGTCCTCCAATATATGTGATCGAAACCCACCTAAATTACGAGTTATATGTGATTGAATCCGTTCTATATTACGAGTTATACAATGTATGTGATAGAATCCATCCCATGTAACTAATCTGATGGAACAGGATTTGGAAATTGCGTTAGTCTGTTGCTGAATGATGAAGGTTTGGATTGAAATAAACTCCGAGATTTCTAACACAGGACGATTCACTAAGTATAGTTCCATCAAATTTCAGTTGTAACTTACCAATACTACTGTAAATATACGTTTTTATCTATCTTAATTAACTTGATGATTCCAATGACCTACAACTTTGTCACATACATGTAGTTTCATTTACAAACTACTCTGATTTAAGCGTAAAACATTACTAGGCATTGTTGTATCATAGTCATATAGTCCTATAATATAAGACTTCGTAGGTTCATAGCTTGTGTATTCAACTGTTTTTAATAGGATATTTCTTTCACAATCAATGGTTCAGCATTGAAAGTAAAAAATATATCCGGTAAGAACGTTGAATGCAAACACTAATATGAGGCAGGCATAACCTGTGAATGGGGACGAAGTCTGTATGTATTATTTTTTTTAAATCAATCACGTTGATAAAAGAAACCGAAATACCGTACGTAACGTTCCCGATTTTGATTCTGTTGTTAGGGAATTAGCTGTGACGTTCTTTAAATTATGACGTCATATTCGATGTAAACAAAAGAAACGCTTTCATCAGGTAACGTTTTTTTTCATATCAAACAATTATTAAAATTGAATTTGTATTGAGATCCAATCTTATATTTTACTAGACTGATAAATATAAATGTTTTCAAAGTCTCATGCAAACAAGACAGATATCTGCGCAAAAGCGGAGAAAACCGGAACAGGAAGTAGATCTGAAAAAAAAAGTTAACGATTTTGAGTTCATTAGTAGAATGAAAAATTCGGGAAATTTTCCCGATTTATTTATTTTTTTTTTTTTTTTTATTGATTTTTCTACCGTAATTGGGGACTTCGTCCCCATATGAACCTAGTATGCAGTATTATAGGGTTATTGCATGAATATTGGGGAATATTGTCCCGAGTAGAATTTTATATTGCACGAGCTTGAGAGTGCAATATATGTTCTACGAGGGACAATATTCCCCAATATTCATGCAATAACCCTTTTATTGTATAGCAATATAATATTTGACAGTAAAAATTGGTTTAAACTAAGATTTAAACGCTGATGACGTCATGAATTTTGAAAATTTATTGCACTAGTGCAATATTAAAATTTTTTGCACGCTAACTTTTGGTTGCGTTCTGTGGGAAATATTATTTAATGAATGGCTGTTATTTATTTTGAATTTATTGAACCATAAAACTAATTTTTGACTCTTCACATTGAATAATCCGCGAAGCGGATTATGTTAAATGTGAAGAGTCAAACATTAATTTTATGGTTCAATAAATTCAAAATAAATTATTGCCATTCATTATAAATAAATTTCTATCAAAAATAAGGCTCAAAGATGTATATTAATAAGGATAACAACGTACACAGATGTTTGCGTATGAATACACAACGTTAGAGTGGGCGTGTCGCCATAAAAATTGATAACATTGAAAATAAACCCAATCCTTTTAACCAATCAGAAGACAGTAAATACACCAAATTTATCTATATTGCTATACAATAATATATTATACTACAGGACTAAATAGTCATGGAGAAATTCCCAAATTAAAATGTTACGTAAATAGTTATTTTAGAATTACCATTTGCTCAAAATTTACAAAATAATACCAGGAGATTTATTTGCTTGTTCATCGTTTATTTGTACAAATTTGTCTGTATAGTTTTATATACTATATTTACAACTGCAATATTCTCTTTATTCACGAAGGAATCATTTTCTTGCTTGATCTTTCTACAGATAACCTGAAACTTTGTGCTTATTATAAATTTCTTTTTCTTTTTGCTTTGAAGTAAACTGTTTATGACTGTTTATGACTGGTTCTTCACTAACCTAATATATTCCAAAACTCGTCTAAACTGATTAAAAACAGTTGGCAATATGAAGATAGACTAAATTTGTCAAAATTAAGTTTTCACACCTCTGTTAAAGTTCACTAAATCGCATCAGAGTAAATTCAATTAAAGAAAGCTTACTCCTATTACAAGATTCTATCAACTGCCAGCGTCATACGGGTCCTTTGGGAAAGACCCGACTTTAATTGTATTGAAAAGTGAGAGTAAAATGTGATAATAAGTCTCAGGATTCCAGTTAGAGACGCCTGGCTTTAACTTTGTAAGGTGTTTAATTAATCAGAGTTCTTGAACCACAACCGCTTCGTGCACAACTTTACCACTTATTATCAAATTTTAAAGGACATATTTCACCAGTGTGTCACAAAATTTAATTTGAAGGGGGAGTCGTAAAGGTTATGCAACTCTAGATTTCAGTTATAAAGGAACTATATCTGACCGATTATTTCGAGTAAATCTTTTGACAAAACGATTTCATGATTGAATTAAAAACTAAGGAACTCTAATGTTAATTTAATTGAATAAGGTTAAATCGGAATAAAAAACGTATTGAATTATACTTTGTTGGTTTAAAGATTACAAATTGAAAATAAAATGTATTGGATTTGCCCTTTTTATAGGTTAGCTGTCACAAGAAGTATTGAGAGAATAATTAGTTGGAAGACACCAGAAAAGGTTTCAGAAGCAAAAGGGTATATAAAATAATGTCCAGAATTGTCCTGATTGAGTCAGAATACTATGTAGTAATCAGGACAATGGTTTTATAAAAAAAAAAACATTCTTAGTCTAACTGAATCAATATCAACATGTTTGTCGAAATAATATGATATAGAATTATGAACACTCCAACATTTCCTTGTGCCTGATAAAATGTAAATCCGGCGCACGAACTTTATACAGTTTTATTTTGATGTGTATTACAGAAATTATATTCAACCTATGCCAACATGGTAAGGAATCAGAGCTTTGCATAAAGGGGTTGTCATGATCAATAGTGTACATTAAAACAATAAACATGTGTTGAGCACCGATTAAAATAAGGAGATCCTACTTCCTGTCCATGGCAGTCCACACAATGCCTATAAAGGATATTTTGTTTTCTTTTCGAAAGACATCAAAAATAAATCTGACTGTAACAGGGCTTTTCAACCAGATATTTTGGGAGAGAAAAAAACAACTATTTTGTAAGAAATTTAACTTATTTCAAGGCCAAAGTATTAAAATATAATCATATACAGTTTAAAATGTCATTTTTCTGTGTTAAAGAAATTAGGTTAAACATATTATACTCTAATTAAAAAGCATAGTGAACTGTTGACAAATTCTTGTCCGGATTTTGATTTACTTTTCGATTTATCAAATCATCCATATTTGTATCAGGTTTTTGACTTTTCAAATATGTTTTCCTTGGCATGGGCATCACTGAAGAGACATTTTTGTAGAAAGAAAAACATTAAAAGTGGTTCCGTAAACGTTATAAAACGACATAAACTTTTTCTTAGATTGTAATATGACGTGCTTCTTTCGCTTTGTGAATAAACCCATGCTTTAAATGAAATAAAATGTGTTTGCACATGCGGATATTGACTACTGCAGAATAATGAATTTTATCAAATTGGCATGCATTTGATAAATTTCATTAATTGAAAACACTTCCTAACTCTTAAATGATGACCATGTTGTTACTAATGATTCATTTATTATGGTTGTAATGTTTTGCATTTCGAAATTGACATATTTGACCTAGATACGACAACCGTTCATGCTGGCTGTTCAAAACTCCTCCCTCTGAAAAAATCACGTTGCCAGTCGTTTGCTTCGGCGTTTTGCATTCGCGCCGATCTGCATTTCATTTGCGCCGTCGATGATTAAAGAATTGACTCCTCGGCTCGTTTCAGTGTGCAATACAGCCCGTAACAGAGTAGTGATCGAATTCGCGTTTCTTTACCGTCAGAATAAGTTACGTTATCGACAAACTTATTTCAGAAGTGACATAATTTAATTTTCTTCATCGACAAAATATTTTATGTCCAACGTGTAAGTTTTCATTGTTTAAGTCGAAGTTTTTTTTTAACACAGTAAAACATTTTTTATAATCAACCTCTGTCATTGGCATTTTCATTTTAACGGTGAAGGATCAAATACGGGATCTCCGAAATTTCTATCATTTGTTACGAGGAAATCATTATTCAATCGAACATATGTCTTTGTTCATGACAAATATTATGAGATACAAAGGAGTTGAAATGATCAAATCAGTGGCAGATCCAGAGGGGGCGTAGAGGGCGTACGCCCCTCCCCCCTTTTGCTTGGACTTTTTTTTTGTAAAAGTTTAATGACTAATGAGGCCCCTCATGGGGGGGGGGGGGTCCTAGTAATCACATAATCACCATTTTTTTGCCAATATAATCACATAATCATTAAATATTTGCTTATCTTAAGTAATCAAATAATCATAAACTAAAAATACAGTCCTATGTAATCAAATAATCATGAAATATTTGGCTTAATAATCAAATAATCATTAAAAAAACGGCCAAGTAATCACATAATCAAAAACCCCATGAGGGCCCTCACTAATCAGACTAGACGACGTGAACTTTGCCATTTCCCGTGTATTTATTTTATGTGCCAATTCTTTACTTATAAAGATATTTGTCGCTGGTGTATACTAACTGAAAGTCATGTGATTCACTATGGTGGAGTTGACCAGTGCGTCGAAAAAACGTCACTCAGTCATTTTGAAATTTAATTACTGTCACAAAATTGCTTAGGCTGAGCATGACAATCTTAACACCTTCAAGGCGACACAGGATTGAGCAAGAACATATTGACTTCTATTTCATTAGTCCACAAAATAGTAGTACTTGTTATATAAGTACACTCTCATAAAGAAAAAAAAAATCCTCAGCAATATTATTTACCTACGAAAACATGTTCAACTCGTAACGCCCCATGATCGGCATCCTATTTTAAAATAACAGCTGAATAATGATCCCCAGTCAGTATAATCTCTAGATAGATTTAAATTCTAAGGTACGAACTATTTGATTTGAGGAGGCAGTCTGAGATATTTGAGAGATAAAAAATTGACTCTAATTTTTGCATTAAACAAAAATTCTGGCCGTATCTGGATTGAAAACAATAATCTTGTCCATTCTTTTGCTATTAGAAACGAATATCCAACAGAATTATTAAGCATTAAATGAACATGATAGACGGGGTTTGCATGTCTGACCGGAATGTCTGTTTCGCCGAACTGATACATTGAATACTTTTTTCAAGACCAGATTACAACCTTAACAGACTTAATGTCTACATTTTTCGACCGTCATTTATATATTCGTTGTCCGATGATTTCAGACTCATTCGTAGCTTTTGGTTAATTTGGAACCCCTCACATCCCTTAATTTTGTTGGGTGAAACATATCAGCCAAACATTTGGATAAATATTGCTTGTTTGTCTTTTTTAGCTCGTGTCCGTAGTATTGTAAATTTTATCGAATAGCCCGACGTATATCTTGTTTACAACAAGAAATTTGTGAGGTTATGATAACTTAACTTACAGCAAACCAGCGAGAATTTTCCATGTCCTTTTTTACTGAAAAGTCCAACATCAAATTTATCGGTAAATAGCTTGAAATCCTTACTATCATTTAATGATAGACAATTAATAGGGAGAATACAGCATTTAAAATGTCCAACCCTAGCTTACACCTTTCAGGAACTACAAAATATACATGCACCACGCCAGGAATCGTTTTAAAAAGTGCATATTACACTTATTTCATGTTTTTTAGCCAAAAAAAGGTCCAAAAAAATTTTCGCCTCGCTCCGCTCGGCAAATTTAAAAACTTCGCCCCCTTTCCAAAATCCTGGATCCGACCCTGGCAAGCGCAGTTTTCGGGACGATTTTCATTTGTACACTGCTAAAAACTGTCAGGTCCTGGCCATGGTATATTGGGAAGAAAATTTTTTTACTGCTTTTTACTAAACAAAAATATTCTCTGTGTGAAGAAATAGTTTTGTTCGTTATTTTGTCATATTAAAAAAATTCTCAACAAAATTGTCCCGTTTAAACTGTACTAGAAAAAAGTTTGGCATGTGAAACGGACGAAGACATATTCTAACAGAAGTACAAATACCAGTCCTCCCTTTTATGTATACATATGAGAACACATTTCAAAGTCATTGATTGAATTCAAATCCATCACACATACGGTACACATTGTAGTCCGAAAAAATAAAGGACTTCATTCCTATCAAACAACTTTTTAATTGTTTACCAGTATATTTCTTTTAGTTTTGGGTCAAATTGTAAAGGAAATATAATACTATCAAGACGTCCTTCCATAAATCTTTTTTTTCTGTTCTGACTTTGAAGAAATGACTACTTTTCGCCCAATCGAAATGGTGCATGGACATATTTTGTTTCATATTATTAGAATTATTTTCAATATTATCGGTATTAAACTTGATTACCGACACATGAACGTTTGTCAGCATTGTCAATCTTTTTAACGTTAAAGTACCAATAGTTCGGTCACTACTCAATTAAGTTTGTCGATAACGTAGCTAATTTTGACGGTAAAGAACAGTGGCGGATGCAGGAATTTTCGAAAGGGGGGGTGCTAGCCCAGGGCAAAGGGGGGGTGCAGGGGTGCAAAACATATGTCCCGATTCAAATGCATTGATCGGCCAAAATAAAGGAGGGGTGCGCACCCCCGGAACCCCCCCTCTGGATCCGCCACTGAAGAAACATCAATTCGATCACTTCTCTGTTACGGGCTGTATGTCTATCATGTTACAAAGAAGTTCCAAAAGTTTTAACACTATAAATCAAAATAAACTTAAACCTAAATAACAACATTTATAACCAGGTTTTACCAATGGTATAGTACAGTACATGTACAAGTATTAACTTACCTGTAAATCTAATTAGTAGCAAATATAAAATCGGCGCAAATGTCATACGCCCGTTTGCTTGTTTACAAACCAAAAAGGGGGTTTATGGAAGAGCCTACACAAACGAACTACACTTATACACATCGGACAGGCAAGAATTATCACGAATATAATGCCTATCCATGTTAAAACTACAATAAAGTATAGCTTGCATCACTTATTTCTTAACTAAACAATCATGCAATCAGTACACATCTAACATCCAATGGATTCGATGTGATTTTCTATTGCTGTCGGCAATTGATTTGTTATTACTGTCTGCAATTGATTTGTTATTGTTGTCGACAATTAATTTGCTATTCTATAGTGTCGGCAATTGATTTGCTATTACTTTTGGCAACTGATTTGCTATTTCTGTCGCAAATTGATTTGCTATTGCTATCGGAAATTGATTTGCTATTTCTGACGGAAATTGATTTGCTATTGCTGTCGGACGGAAATTGATTTGCTATTACTGCCGGCAATTGATTTTCTATTACTGTCGTCAATATTGATTTGATATTCAATAGTGTCGTCAATTGATTTGCTATTAGTAGGTGCACTTTATATGATAGTAGCCCTTGTAACAAAACCAAAAACACAAGAAATAAAAAAAAATTGGCATATCTATAGATTGTTGGTTCAACTCCATTGGCTATATTTCATGCATATTCAGGATGCCAGATGCATTTGGAGAAACAATTTGAAAGATATGCATTTTGAGAAATTATATGCCAAAATATAAAGCAATACAACATGTGGCAGTAAAACTTGACTTTTACTGCCACATGTTGTATTGCTTTATATTACAGGAGTAATTTTGGTAAATAAGTCAAGTTTTACTGCCACATGTTGTATTGCTTTATATTTTGGCATATAATTTCTCAAAATGTACGTGATTATTTATAGTCATAAAGACTGTAGTGGGTGATGGCCCGGTCCTGAACATTCCAGCGACCCCGCACCAGTGGGATCACCTTGAGTATTTAATTAAAGTAATGAAATGATTTTTCAACATTCGAAGCTCATTGCTTTCATTTGGAGATTTAACATTTCATGTAATAAATAAGTAAAGAAAAATTAGGAAACATTGTTAAATTTCGCGCGGATTTTCCTTGTGAAGACGCAGTTTGATGCATTTGTTTGACAATGCATATATCCTTATAATCGATAAGGTTTTCAACGCCTATCATTGAAATCACGGAAATAATCTTAGAATACTACAAAAATACCCATAACAGTGCATGATGTTTTCTCGCGAGAATTCCCGAGAGACTCTCACGTGACAAAATATTTATCAATGGCGGTAGAACCAATCTCCTTTTTATCCATGCCATAATGCCAGAGTGGCGAAATCAATTTCTCGCAGACATTTTGTAACAGAAAAGAATTCGATTGACATATCGTTTTTCACGCCTTTACTCTATCAATATTTATTTATAATCTCTAAACAAAAAAAGTTTTTTGTTCTTTTAACAGATTTAAATTCAGAGGTTAAACTGATAGCTTGCGAAAAAAAAATGACGCACTGAGAGGTTTTCTTAGTCTTGATAAAGTACCTTCGAAATTAGAGGCAGGTGATAGATATGAAAGAAGTCGAAGTGTGTACTATTTTCGTGATACTTTTTGGTGATCAAATAGTGTATATATACAATTTTGAGGAAAAATCATATGCTGTATACACATGAAAGCCCGAGTAAACAAGGTAATCCGAAAGTGCACGTGCTGTAAAAAAAAGTTGAGGATTGTTATCATGATTTTTTGTCGTCCTCTTTTCTACGTTTTGTAATGTAAGGTACATGTAAATGATGTATATATCTTGTTTTTGACTTAAGGCCAGACAATTGAAAACCCGCTACATCCTACTTTTCTTTTGATTATTTTATAAGATATAGTTTAAAAGCTATTTTGGAAAATATTTGTAAATCTTCGTTATTCTTTTCTTAGTTTTTCTGAAAGAGAAAATTGTTTGAATGAGAATTGTATAAACATAAAGAGAATCATTTCCCTCCTTACATCTTAAAATGAAGGACACGGACTAACCATTTGTTCTCCTTTTCTGTTCTTGTTTTTCATACATACTTTCAATTCATAACAGTTTTTGAAAAGCTTTTTATTTTGAAGCAGAGCAGCAGAACGTCCTTTCATGACTTGTGTTATCATTCTTTAACGAAGAATTTAAGTAGTATTCTAAACTCATAATATCTAATTCGGAGTTAAAGTACGTAATGTCCCCGAACATGTATTAGTCCTGACGTGAGTGCGAATTTATACATTTCGAACAACAAAATGGGCACACTTAACACGCAAAAGAAGTAACTAGCTTAAGAGACCCAATTGCTATACCCCTACGACCCTAACTGATAAATTCAATATTTTATCTATTTCGCATTGTTATCAATCGATGATTAAATAATCACGCTTTCGTGTGCCTCCCCTTTACAAAAGTGTACCTTTTATCATAATTCAATAGGATAAAAATCCGAATCACCTGTCATCTCCTATCGTCTAAAGTGAATTTATCACCTTTAAACAGTGTATTTGACACGATATCTTTAAATAGAAAAGGATTTTTAAAAAGAAATATGATTCTAGTATTTTATCATACCAGATGACGTTATTTCATGGATTGTTTAATATTGTATAACACATGCTCATTATGTGTGAAAAAAATGATAATAGTTACACGACTTGTTGTCCAACACACATGTACAGTACTAAGTTTGAAAAAATACTGAAAGTATCATGCATTAAAAAAACACTACCTTATGGGAACTCTATCTAGTAAACCAAGACGAAATACGTTGAGTAAAGAGAGATATAACAAGAGAACAAAACTACAAAAAAAGTAAAATCACAAAAATACTGAACTCCGAGGAAAATTCAATAAAGAAAGTCCTTAATCAAATGGCAAAATAAAAACCTCAAACACATCAAACGAATGAACAACAACTGTCATATTCCTGACTTGGTACAGGCATTTTCTTATATAGAAAATGGTGGATTAAACTGATTTTATAGCTAGCTTAACCTCTCTATTGTATGACAGATTGACAGTAGCATAAAATTCAGTGCATTGATTCTTACATCAATATGTCATGAGATATAATTGGTTGTTCTACGTTTGTCTTGATTTTCCTTAGAAATAAACTCAAGTGCAGCAAGATCCACTCCTTAGTTATTGAAATAAGTCTTTGTGCATTTCACATCAATTTTGATGATTTAAAAATATCAAGTCAGGTTAACCCAAATACGTGTGTATGATATATCTAATAGATAACAAAGAAAAGAACGGGAGTCGCATGTGGAGCAGGATCTGCTTACCCGTCTGGAGTTCCTGAGATTACCCCCAGTGTTTGGTTTGGTTTTTCTTGCTCAGGCTTTAGTTTATGGTGTTGTGTTTGTCTATTTGTCTTTTTCTTTTTTAACCATGGCGTTTTGATTTTATTTTTGACTTATGGATTTGAAATTTTGAATATCCCTTTGGTAACTTTCTCCTCTCTTTTTTTGTCACTTCCCAAGTCTGTCTTTTCAGCCTATTAAAACCTACGTTCTTTTTTTTTATTCAAATCTTAAGTTTTCTTTTCTCTCTTGTTTTCTGTGTAAGGGAGATGAATTTACTAATCAAATAAAAAATTATTATATGTATTAAAATTTGTAGGATTGCTACGGATGAATCCGACAACAAAAGTAGGCGTGTTATACACCATTGTGAAGATAAATCCGTTTAGATTTACGACACAACAAGTTTTAGTGGGGTTGATAGCCGAGTAATCATCATTTAACGGAATTTCGTCTCCGCCTAACATTTTTTCTAAATCGTGAGTTAAGTACCTTGTGTTATATAAAGGTATATAGGAAAAAAAATTGTTAGACGAGTGCATGTGTGTAAACCACCTTATTTTCGCGGATACCTTATTTCACGTTCAGCTCGGTATAGACCACTTAGCAGAGATTTAATTTCGCGATTTTCCAATTAACTTGATGTAGCCAAATAGAGAAAGATCGAAGCGTTACCTTTTCGTGACAATTTATATTCGCGTTATTTGTTAATCGCGAAATTCGCGAATATAAATCGATCGCGAAAATAAGTTGGTTTACAGTATGTCATTAACTGGCTACTTCAATGTTAAAACCACACAAATGGCCACATGCATCCAAGTAGGAAACGTGGTCATCACCTTTGATTGCATATAGTTTAATATGTTTGCCGTATAGTTTAATATATTCGGCGAAGAAAGCACCGCGAATTTTCCACCAACCCAGTATCACATATAATATAATATAACATTAAAAGGTTGCCCTGACTTAACTCATTAACGCCTTTTTAAACGCTGCTAGTTTTTACGCGAAACGATCGTTCACTAGCGTGACTGTTTTCAATACAGTTATATGTTAGTATTTTCGAATGAGACACCAGCTGACTATGCGGTATGTGCTTTACTCCTTGTTAAAGGCCGTAAAGGGAAATAACATTGTTAATTTCTGTGTCATTTGGTCACTTGTTAAGAGTTGTCTCATTGCCTATCACACCACTTCATTTTTACAACACATGCCATCCAGTATAAACCGGCTGTCGTCGTATTCTGTAAAAAAAAAAAACCCGCAAAGTTTGAAAATAAAGTTTGTCTAAGACCTTCGTTTCTAATTAATTTCACATTTTTCAAGTTTGTCTAGAAGGTACCGATCATCTGTCATGCAACTAATTGTCTCTTCCAGTAAAAAAAATGCATAGCCGTAAAAGGTACGTTTGCGTGTTCTGCACGTGTTCCGGCACTATTTCTAACGAAAGGTGATACTCTACTTGTATTTCCAAGCTGTTTCATCTATTACGTAATTTTCATTGCATGAAGTTGTGTTTTTTTTTTTTACAAAGTTTAGTAATTAAACTGTTGTCCCCAATCCAGACCCTCATATATCACTGTGACAGATAGTTTTGTTTAATATATTTGTCTTCAAAAAGAATACTTTTATTTCTATACAAAGTGTTGTTAATATGTAATGGACAATATATGCCATGCCCTCTCAGTCGAAGTCGTTACCTCATATCAATGAAAGCAAGTATTTGAATGATTGCCTCCCTGTGCAATATGTTATTAAACTGTGACCAGATCAGTCTGATTTAAATTGCGCAAATATAAGGCAGCCTGTCTGATTTAAATTGCGCAAAGAAAAGACAGCCTGTTGGTATAAAACTGAAAAATGAACGGGAAAAAAATTGCTACAGAAATTAACCATGAAAACAAAACTTCAAGAAAGTTTAATTAAATTCGACGAAGGTTTAACAAAGTAATTGATATGTAACAAATCTAAACTTTGATTGTGTAAAGTGATGCAAAAAGAAATTCCTTTTATTCATAAAATACGGGACAACTCATCATAATTTCGTCATTTTGCTCTCGATACTCGTTTTTGTCCAGCTACCGTAAAATTTTTACGATGGTTTGACAAAGTGATTGATATTTGCAAAATTAAACCAGGTAATGAACCTACATGTACATAGTTATATTAGTGGCACCGCCGAAGAAATGTAGGACCGAAATGTCTCGATTTCGCGACATAAATGTCAAAAGCTCGACAAAAAATGCAAACCGCATATCGAATCTTAGCACATAATGAATTGCTTTAAAAAGAAATAAGGAAAGTGAGTATAGAATTCACGGTAGATTTAGACTTTGACAGAAAATGAACAAATATATGATATGATTCTAATTTTCGACACTTTTATTCGCAATTACAAGCTATTGAAGAAAGACTTGGAATGTTGGTGTACTGTTAACCAATTCTTTTATTTTCTTATTTAGATGAAGTGTACGCCCGGGCGTTTTGACGCACACGTAGCTACGCGCAGGGTATATGTTGTACTACTTGGTAATGACAATTGTATTTTGTACTGCTCGGTGGTATTGTATATATAGATATAGGAAGATGTGGTATGAGTGACAATGAGACAATTCTCCATCCAAGTCACAATTTATAAAAGTTAACCAATATAAGTCAAGGTACGGTCTTCAACACGTAGCATTGGCTCACACCAAACAGCATGCTATAAATGGGCCCCCAATAATTACTAGTGAAAACCCATTCAAACGGGAAAACCAACGGTCTAATCTATATAAAAAAAAACGAGAAACGAGAAACACTTATAAACTTCATAAACAAACGACAACTACTGAACATCACGTTCCTAGCTTAGATCAGGTGCAAACAATTTCAGCGGGATTAATGGTACAGAACCTTGGAAAGACTGAACTCAATCAAAAAACGTAGTAACACAAATTAACACACAATGAACGAATAAATTTGATCTATGATACATACATAGTTTGTTCTGGCATATTTTATACTTATAAGTGGTATATAGTGAATAATGAAGATGTTGTATGGAACGCCAACACTGTCTTGTTATGACCATTTTCTTTATATGATGTGCATTTACCTTTATATGATGTGCAATTGTCATTATATGATGTGCAAATATCCTTACATGATGTGCAAACATCCTTATATGATGTACAAACATCATTATTTGATGTGCAAACATCATTATATGATGTGCAAGCATCATTATATGATGTACAAACATCATTATATGATGTGCATGTACACTTATATGATGTGCATATATACTTATATGATGTGCTTATATACTTATATGATGTGCAAATATACTTATAAGATGTGCATATGTTCTTATATGATGTGCGAATGTACTTATATGAGGTGCAAACATTCTTATACGATGTGCAAACGTACTTATATTATGTACAACGATCCTTATATGATGTGCAACTATACTTATGTCACGTGCAAATATACTTATATGAAGTGTACATATCATTATATGATGTGCAGTTACCATTATATTATGTGCAAATATCTTTATATGATGTGGTTGTGTCATTATATTATGTGCTTGTAATCTTATATTATGTGGTTTGGTTTACTTCATTATATGATGTCGAAACGTCATTATATGATGTGCTTTCGTCGTCCTTATGGTCAATGAACATGATTACGATTAGAATGATTACTGTCTACGTCATAACTGATTCCGATCAGCTTCTGTAAACTATAAACCCGGCTCAAATATGTGTCCATCGCTAGCGAGAGTGCAATTAATAGGAAAAATGAGACAATGCAATTTAACAAAATCAACGTTTTAAACAGTTCAGAGGGAGATAATTTAAAGATCAATTAATACAGGAGCTAATTGGAGAAATTTGCGGCTGTGGCGAAAATATGATAAAACAAATTTTGAGGCTCTTTATAGGTTGCTATTTGGGTTTAGCAAAAGCTACGTGTTGCAGGTCGTACTTTGACCTATGAGTGTTTACTCTTACAAATTATGACTTGGATAGAGATTTTCTCATTGGCTCTCATACCGCATCTTCTTATTTCTATTCATTGCAAAATTCATCATTGAACTCACAGTCAGTTTTAAAATATTTCACAACAATAGCTATAGAATTATCTACTCATGCATAATATGGCGAGATGGTTTGTTTTATAAACTGTTATTGAATAATATAAATGGTAAGATGTAGAATGTAATAATTACATTAGATGTATGTTTCATTATGATACTTTATTCTGATTGGCTAACTGCACATCACGTGTTATTCCGTAAGCAATTGTATTGCTCAATATAACTTTTCATTCATGATAACACGTGGTCCCACAATAAAGTGCACAGGTGAATTAAATAAAACAATAATAAAATTTGTATTTTCATGATAATTGCTAAAAAAAATGTAATTATAAGTATTGAATGCTTCTTTTTGTAACTTCATAGGGTTGTAAAAGCGTTGACCGTGTGCACATTTTTAGTATGAAGCGCTTCCGCCAAAATATCCAAATTCGGAGACTGCATGCTTAATCCACGTACTGCCCGCGAAATGCAAAATGGTCAGGTTTGGTAATGTTCACATATTTGTATATACAGATTGTTTATTTTCAACTTATTTCAATGGAGATTTTTTAACGTATTGAGAAAGGTGTGTGTAATTGTTCTCTTGTGGGTTTTTTTAGGGGAAGGGGGGGGGGGGGGGGGGAGTCGTGAAAAGTTTATGTCTTTGAAATGATTGTTTTTTCCCCTATTTCACGGTAATAACTTGGAAAATAAATTAGAGGAATTCCCATCTTTCCTACGCCGTCCCCACCACCAATGATGAAAATGACAATAATTATAATTTACTTATTTTTAAATCTGTTCTTATAATATAAAAAAAGAAGACGTGGTATGATTGCCAATGAGACAACCCTCCACAAGAGACCAAAATGACACAGAAATTATTACTTATAGGTAACCGTAAGGCCTTCAACAATGAGCAAAGCCCATACCGCATAGTCAGTACAAAAGGCCCCGAAATGACAATGTAAAACAATTCAAACGAGAAAACTATTTTGCTCAGAAAAGGTTTCCCTATAAATAAGTATCAAGATAAAAGGCAATAAAACAACAAAACTCATAAGAGCCAAAATTGCCCAAAATGGGACCTGAAAATTTACCATAAAATATATTCAAACACATTGCAGTATTTTTTTTAATCTATTGTAGTTTTAAAGATAAACCTAAAATATTAAAAGTCAACGCCGTAAATCTTCACTTAGAAAAAATAAAACACAACTCTCTATATGTCAGAGACCACCAGGCCTCAGTAAACAAAAAATAAATATAGTATTTTTATTTTCATTCAGACACAAATCTAATTAAATTACAGCTATTGTGTGTCCAAGCTATGCTTACGCAGATCTGAAAACGCTCCATTTTATTTTCTGTTTAAAGACCATTGGGATTCTCGGTTTTGTCGGATTTATATACATGTACACCTTCAAAAATGTGAAGGCTGAATGTCATTGGCTTATGTAATATTTACTAGAACAGAAAGTATCAAAGGACTGAAGTACTGAACATCGGATGACCACAAGTTCTCGTTGATTGTAACACGCACTTGTCTTAAAGAAAATCACATCACAATACCTGAAAGTGAGGTTAACTTACAGAGACATATTTTTTTCTGAGACAAGTTCGTGCGTGGATGATGAACGGGCTCGTCTAGATATTCAACATGATATAGTCAGTATCAAAAACGAAACTACCTATTATTCTATATATAACAGTTACATGTATACATAATTTTTATCCAAATGCTATAGAATTCTATTCTACTATTCTAATAATAGTGCAGTGCAAGTGCATGGTGAAAACACTTCTATAATAATTCGGATTTTCTAATAGTTTGGATTTATGTAGGCATTCATTTTTCCCGTATAAACGTTCTTGAGATGTTCTTCCGAATGCGTTAACACAATTGTCCTGTATGTGTGCCTAGATATAACTTACTTATAACTTAAAAATATATTTCTAATGACGCAACATTTTCATATAATTAATTTAATATGTTCTAAAAAAAATAATTTTTATTAGTATTACTTGAAGCGACAATGAATGCTATTTTGCACTCGGTTATGTCTGCGTTTTTATACAATCGGTAACATGTACCAGTCAAAGTCGAAAGTCAAATCTCTGTTGCGACAATACATCGGAATGCCCTCACGGTCATCGTGATGTAAACATGAAGTGTGGACAGGAGGACGTGTGCTTCCTTGTTCCAGGACAAACACTATTGTTTTATTTTTTCTCTCATTTTTTCATATTTATCAGAATAATCTGTCCGGGTAAGGTGAAATGGATTTCTGTGAAGTAGAATGTTAAAAATTGGACTCAGGGTGTTGGTCTATTACAAAACAGGGTTAATATTCATTTCACATTAATATTTTCCCGTACGAATATGCACCTGTCCCAAGTCTGGAGCCTGTAATTCAGTGGGTTGTCGTCTGTTGATGTGTTACATACCGGTTTTTGTTTTTCGTTCATTTTTTGTACATAAATTATGTCGTTAGTTTTCTCGTTTGAATTGTTTTACATTTGTCATCAAGGGGCCTTTTATAGCTGATTATGCGGTATGGGCTTTGCTCATTGTTGAAGGTCGTACGGTAACCTATAGTTGTTAATTTCTGTGTCATTTGGTGTTTTGTGGAGAGTTGTCTCATTGGCAATCATAACACATACTAGTAGTCTTTTACATGCATGAAAACATAATAAAAAGATGCAAGCAAGTGTCATGCACCGAGTTGAAGGTCATCCCATATCTCCTTTAATTCCTTTTTTTGTGGGGTGGGGTTGGTGGGGGTGAGGTTGGGGAGGGGGGGGGGGCTCGGTTGGCGAGTAGTCCAAGTATCTAGCCTGTCAACACTTACATGTAGGTTGTGAGTTCGAATCCCACACGTGGCAGGTAAGCTCGACTCCAATCTTAATTTAATAGAATTATTAGTTTTTCCTACCGAAAGTCGGTGGTTCTTTCCGGGGACTTCGGCTTCTTCCATCAATATAAACTCACCGCCACGATATAGCTGATAGTGTTGAAAGTGGCGTTAAAAAGCAATCAATCAACAAATCAATCAACCAATCATCCATACCGGTACAATTATAAATGCAAGAGAGGATAATTTTGTAGCTATCGTTATTAAATATTTTTAAAATTGACTCTGAGTTCATTGGTGCCTTTTGCAATGAATAGAAATAAGAAGATATGATATGAGTGCCAATGAGACTACTCTACATCTAAGTCTTAATGTGTAAAAGGAAACAATTATAGGTTAAATTACGCCCTTCAACACGGAGCTTTTACTCAAACCGAACAGCAAGCTATAAATAAGAGCTCAATATTGTAGATCCCCTATATTCATTATTGTAGACCCATCGATAAAAATTCATAATTTGACAATTTTCCATCAATAATATCTGGTGTGATTTTTAAAATGCATTGTCTCACTTTATCTTAAAAATGCAGTTTCGCTTAAAAGATTAAAGATCTATTTCTAAAACGTAATAAGTTAACTACTTATGCTCATTATTGTAGATCCCGTATATTCATTATTGTAGACCCATCGATAAAAATTCATAATTTGACAATTTTCCATCAATAATATCTGGTGTGATTAAAGCGATTACTCAATACGTCAGAATCTGCAGAATTAATATAAACCCGGATCAAATCTTTAGCTTTCGTTTGGAAAATGGTTGAGATGTAAAAAGAAATAACCTTGACATGTTTGTTCCTTGATTAAAGATGAAAAAAATCACACCAGATATTATTGATACCGATCGTATAAAAACGCAGACATAACCGAGTGCAAAATAGCATTCATTGTCGCTTCAAGTAATACTAATAAAAATTATTTTTTTTAGAACATATTAAATTAA
The DNA here is from genome assembly GCF_965363235.1 of Mytilus galloprovincialis. NCBI lineage: Eukaryota > Metazoa > Mollusca > Bivalvia > Mytilida > Mytilidae > Mytilus > Mytilus galloprovincialis. Next base: position 983,524 of record NC_134839.1, on the reverse strand, counting down.
TTATATGAAAATGTTGCGTCATTAGAAATATATTTTTAAGTTATAGGTAAGTTATATCTAGGCACACATACAGGACAATTGTGTTAACGCATTCGAAAGAACATCTCAAGAACGTTTATAAGGGAAAAATGAATGTTTTTTCTGAGACAAGTTCGTGCGTGGATGATGAACGGGCTCGTCTAGATATTCAACATGATATAGTCAGTATCAAAAACGAAACTACCTATTATTCTATATATAACAGTTACATGTATACATAATTTTTATCCAAATGCTATAGAATTCTATTCTACTATTCTAATAATAGTGCAGTGCAAGTGCATGGTGAAAACACTTCTATAATAATTCAGATTTTCTAATAGTTTGGATTTATGTAGGCATTCATTTTTCCCTTATAAACGTTCTTGAGATGTAGAGAACTTGTGGTCATCCGATGTTCAGTACTTCAGTCCTTTGATACTTTCTGTTCTAGTAAATATTACATAAGCCAATGACATTCAGCCTTCACATTTTTGAAGGTGTATATAAATCCGATAAAACCGAGAATCCCAATGGTCTTTAAACAGAAAATAAAATGGAGCGTTTTCAGATCCGCGTAAGCATAGCTTGGACACACAATAGCTGTAATTTAATTAGATTTGTGTCTGAATGAAAATAAAAATACTATATTTATTTTTTGTTTACTGAGGCCTGGTGGTCTCTGACATACAGAGAGTTGTGTTTTATTTTTTCTAAGTGAAGATTTACGGCGGTGACTTTTAATTTTTTTAGGTTTATCTTTAAAACTACAATAGATTTAAAAAATACTGCAATGTGTCTGAATATATTTTATGGTAAATTTTAAGGTCCCATTTTGGGCAATTTTGGCTCTTATGAGTTTTGTTGTTTTATTGCCTTTTATCTTGATACTTATTTATAGGGAAACCTTTTCTGAGCAAAATAGTTTTCTCGTTTGAATTGTTTTACATTGTCATTTCGGGGCCTTTTGTACTGACTATACGGTATGGGCTTTGCTCATTGTTGAAGGCCTTACGGTTACCTATAAGTAATAATCTCTGTGTCATTTTGGTCTCTTGTGGAGAGTTGTCTCATTGGCAATCATACCACGTCTTCTTTTTTTATATTATAAGAACAGATTTAAAAATAAGTAAATTATAATTATTGTCATTTTCATCATTGGTGGTGGGGACGGCGTAGGAAAGATGGGAATTCCTCTAATTTATTTTCCAAGTTATTACCGTGAAATAAGGAAAAAAAACAATCATTCCAAAGACATAAACTTTTCACGACCCCCCCCCTCTCCTAAAAAACCACAAGAGAACAATTACACACACCTTTCTCAATACGTTAAAAAAAATCTCCATTGAAATAAGTTGAAAATAAACAATCTGTATATACAAATTTGTAAACATTACCAAACCTGACCATTTTGCATTTCGCGGGCAGTACGTGGATTAAGCATGCAGTCTCCGAATTTGGATATTTTGGCTTTTTCTGAGGAAAAAAAAGATTGTTTCAAAGACAAATAAAGGAAGTACAAAACACTACATGTATACGTCATATCACAAATCTATCCGACTTTGTATGGTTTTGGAGGAGTAACACTTAAGAATTGAATGCTTCTTTTTGTAACTTCATTGGGGTGTAAAAGCGTTGACCGAAGTACATTTTGTATGAAGTGCGGAAGCGCTTCATACTAAAAATGTGCACACGGTCAACGCTTTTACAACCCTATGAAGTTACAAAAAGAAGCATTCAATACTTATAATTACATTTTTTTAGCAATTATCATGAAAATACAAATTTTATTATTGTTTTATTTAATTCACCTGTGCACTTTATTGTGGGGCCACGTGTTATCATGAATGAAAAGTTATATTGAGCAATACAATATATTGCTTACGGAATAACACGTGATGTGCAGTTAGCCAATCAGAATAAAGTATCATAATGAAACATACATCTAATGTAATTATTACATTCTACATCTTACCATTTATATTATTCAATAACAGTTTATAAAACAAACCATCTCGCCATATTATGCATGAGTAGATAATTCTATAGCTATTGTTGTGAAATATTTTTGAAACTGACTGTGAGTTCAATGATGAATTTTGCAATGAATAGAAATAAGAAGATGCGGTATGAGAGCCAATGAGAAAACTCTCCATCCAAGTCATAATTTGTAAGAGTAAACACTCATAGGTCAAAGTACGACCTGCAACACGTAGCTTTTGCTAAACCCAAATAGCAACCTATAAAGAGCCTCAAAATTTGCAGTGTTCTAGGATTCCCATTACCCGTTACCCGGGGTAAGTGGATTAGGACAACGGGTAAGTCATTTTTTAGCCTTTGTCACCCGGTGGTAAGTCAATTTTCAAGTTCGGGGAAGCCGAAAAACTCTTGAAATTTCCCGGTCCTCTTCAATTTTCCCATATCTGCTTTTTATTTTTATTAAATCACGAGAAAAAACTTTGATAAAAGATCGAAGATTTTGTCGATGTCTATCGGCGCTTTTATTCAAGCACTCGTTTACTAGGTGTAATCAAGCGCAAAAGAGACCACATTCTTCTCCTATCATTCTAAAAGTCGGTCACGGTGTCGGTAAAATCGGAAAATCCGGATTGATAACTGTTGCTTAAATCGGGACATAAACGATTTTTTTTCTTGTCATCGGAGGAAAATAAACTTACAGTTGCATTTATTATAGCTCTTAATAAATGACATAGTAATAACTATAACATATTTGTCAAATTTAGTAAGAAATCGTTTTTTTTGCGCCGTCCGCATTGGTTGGCGGATTTAACTTTTAGATGTGGGTAAGTAATTTTTTTATTGATCTTACCCGTGGTAAGTCAAGGTGCCAAAAAAATCCTAGAACACTGAATTTGTTTTATCATATTTTCGCCACAGCCGCAAATTTCTCCAATTAGCTCCTGTATTAATTGATCTTTAAATTATCTCCCTCTGAACTGTTTAAAACGTTGATTTTGTTAAATTGCATTGTCTCATTTTTCCTATTAATTGCACTCTCGCTAGCGATGGACACATATTTGAGCCGGGTTTATAGTTTACAGAAGCAGATCGGAATCAATTATGACGACTATAGACAGTAATCATTCTAATCGTAATCATGTTGATTGACCATAAGGACGATGAAAGCACATCATATAATGACGTTTCGACATCATATAATGAAGTAAACCAAACCACATAATATAAGATTACAAGCACATAATATAATGACACAACCACATCATATAAAGATATTTGCACATAATATAATGGTAACTGCACATCATATAATGATATGTACACATCATATAAGTATATTTTCACATGACATAAGTATAGTTGCACATAATATAAGTACGTTTGCACATCATATAAGAATGTTTGCACATCATATAAGTACATTCGCACATCATATAAGTACATATGCACATCATATAAGTATATTTGCACATCATATAAGTATATAAGCACATCATATAAGTATATATGCACATCATATAAGTATACATGCACATCATATAATGATGTTTGTACATCATATAATGATGCTTGCACATCATATAATGATGTTTGCACATCAAATAATGATGTTTGTACATCATATAAGGATGTTTGCACATCATGTAAGGATATTTGCACATCATATAATGACAATTGCACATCATATAAAGGCAAATGCACATCATATAAAGAAAATGGTCATAACAAGACAGTGTTGGCGTTCCATAATGTTGTGTACTGGTTGTTAGTATGATGACTAATGAATTAAGTGTGTACTGGTTGTTATAATATCAATTCTAGTTTACACAAGTTGGTAGTGTTGATTGTAGTTTGTATTTGTTGGTAGTATGGTGACTAATGAATTAAGTGTGTACTGGTTGTTATAATATCAATTCTAGTTTACACAAGTTGGTAGTGTTGATTGTAGTTTGTATTTGTTGGTAGTATGGTGACTAATGAATTAAGTGTGTACTGGTTGTTATAATATCAATTCTAGTTTACACAAGTTGGTAGTGTTGATTGTAGTTTGTATTTGTTGGTAGTATGGTGACTAATGAATTAAGTGTGTACTGGTTGTTATAATATCAATTCTAGTTTACACAAGTTGGTAGTGTTGATTGTAGTTTGTATTTGTTGGTAGTATGGTGTCTAATGAATATAGTGTACTATTTGGCAGTATATAAATGTATGTGCTTACTGGTAGGTAGCATTGCATAAGTTTATACTGGTTAGCTGTAAGGAATACAGTTTTTACTGCCTGATACTAATATGACTAATAAATAAAGTTTCTAATGATTTAAGTGCGGTACCCCTAGTCTAGAACAATAAAGAAACAAATCATCTTGGTTAGTAGTAATTAGTACAGTTTGTGTACTGGTTGGTGGTATTGTAGCTAATGAATTTTGCTTGATTTTATTGGTTGTGTAGAATATAGAGTCTACTGATAGGTAGTGACAGGTTTTACTTGTTGACTGTAAGGAATACAGGTTTTACTTATTGGCTGTAAGGAATACAGGTTTTACTTGTTGGCTGTAAGGAATACAGGTTTTACTTATTGACTGTAAAGAATACCGGTTTTACTTGTTGGCTGTAAGGAATACCGGTTTTACTTGTTGGCTGTAAGGAATACCGGTTTTACTTGTTGGCTGTAAGGAATACCGGTTTTACTTGTTGGCTGTAAGGAATACAGGTTTTACTTGTTGGCTGTAAGGAATACCGGTTTTACTGCCTAGTAATAAGACGACTAATATATATAGTTTCTACGTATTTGTTGTGCAATGACTGTCTACAACAGTAAGCAAGCGGATCTACTTGCTATTATGTCTCCCCCAAACCGCAAATAACGATTTGTCCGAACTAACTTTACATGTTTTCCCCCTCAGTTTCGTGGATTTTTTTAAAGAAGTAGCTTGTATCAAAATTATTAGGAATAATGATTTTTTTTTCTTTTAATTATTTGTCAAATCTAAAGGAAAAATAATAATGACGTTTTGCGTTTGCGCCAATCTGCAATATATATGCGACATTTTTTTCTTACATTTGCGCCAATCTACACTTCATATGTGCCAATTTTTATTTCATTGTGCCAAGTTTTTTTTATATTTTTTTTTCATTTCCGCAATTTTTCTTTTTTCTTTAGCGCAATTTACTTTTTGCATTGCTCAATTTTTTTTCTTTGTCATATGTACCATTTGACAGATCAACACAAGCTATGTGGCATATAAGGTGTACAGAATTCATTGATTTAATATCTACCCCTTCAGTCTGTCATCTACTCGCCACGTAGATGTGGAAGTGGTACTTTGAGCAGGTAGGTTTATTGATAAAGTTTATAAAACTATATTCATGATCATCACACATAAAATAGCATATTTTTTTAAAAATAAAATAGTAACAGTTTGACGCAAGCACATTTGCATTTTGCTCGCGGTGTTTAGTTTTCGATGTTGTGTTTCGTGTACTGTTGTTTCGTCGTTTCTATAATTTTAGCCATGGCATTGTTAGTTTATTTACGACTTATTAGTTTGAATATCCCTTTGATATCTTACGCCTTTATATTACCAGTTTAAATTAAATTTGGCGCAAAAAACAAAATTAATAATTTGCACTAATGAAATCTGTGTTTTGGTGCAAATGGAAAAAAAAATTATATTTTCAAAATAAATTGGCGCAAATTTCATAACGCTGAAAAATACTTAAGAAAAAATAAATCCGGAATTTTTGCATACATTAATGGATTCGTTGATAATATTTATTTCAACTTATATAACTAAGTTTGTAGAAAGTCTCAATAATAATCAAGAACTGAGAAAAGGAAGGATTATACACCACTGACACAAGCAGTGCTTTTATGCAGTTCTGTTATCTCCGTTTATTGTTTTAAAATAAAATTATTGCATTCCTGTTAAGGCATACAATTTAATATGACAAAATAATATTATATTCTCAGATAAATTCGGAAAATTATTAGTCATTAAATCTGTAATAAAAACATTAACTTATGAAAATTCCGCATACGAAAAGCTTCACACGGAATTCAAATAGTTTTCATAAGATTCATGATTAACTCGGTTTATTTATTTGAACCAACTTGTAAAATAACATAAAACAATAATTAATATTGTTATTATTATGTGGTCATGTTTAAAACATTTCTCTTTTCTAAAGAATTATAATTTGCAAAACAAACAATCAGTTTAGGAACGAAAAAGTTATAGACCAAAATTCGAGAATTTTGTGAGCCAATAAAAGCTGTCACTTCTATTGTTTATTTAGCAGATTTTTCTTACTTTCTTAGTCAGTTTGAATAATAGAAATATACAAGGAAATTAATATCTTTGTTTTTTCAACTGTTAGTTTTATGAAGAAAACTCACTGGCGTATTATAATTTTATTGGACTGCTTTTGTAAATTATTAGTAAATTGAATTAAATCGTTAAATACCATGTCGAAATAAATTATCAAATCAGAAAGATCTTTTGCCATAAAAGGATGGTACTTAAGACGATATTGATTTAATCAAACCAATCACAAAGCTGTATTTTCTGTGAGACTTCCAGCACCTGTGCCATGCTTTACATTGCGCATGCTTCACGTGTAATCAGAAAATAGAATTATCTAAACTAAATATAATAATAATATTTGACCAAATCTTATACCAATTGTGGTTTCTCAAATGGACAATACACTTTAAATGACAATTCTTCAATTTGTTTTACATTAGTGCAAATTAAAAGTACAGTGTTCTTATTATTGAAAAAAACAAATTACAAATATAAGTATTTTTATCAACGGTTTCACATTTTGTTCTGATGACGGACTTTCACAGAAGTGCATTTAAATCAGTTACCGGCAAGCCAATGGGTAAGTGTATTAATGATTTAAATATAAATAAGAAAGATTTGCGTTTCAGAAAAATACAATTTTTAGTATTTATCTTAAATTATATTAAGATTTCAAATCATTTGTTTTATGAATAATCGAGTAAATAAACAGTTCATTTGTTCTTTTTTTTTTTGTGTGTGTTTTTTTTTTTATTATTATAATTTCTAGAATGAAATATTTTATCAAAACGTAATCTAGAAGATATAAGGTACATGTCAATGAAACCGCAACCAAAATGACTAAATGACCAAAAGATCAGCTTAAGATATTTGAAAGAAGAAAATAAATTGTGCAGATTAAACACCGAAAGAATCTAAAATAACTTTGTCCTTGACTATATTTAACTTGGACAATTATGATAAAAGTTGAAAAAATCAAACTTTAAATCAACACGATGCTTTCAAGTGAAATTTTATAACTAAACTGAATTAATTGAAGTATATAAAAAATCCTCATCTATTTACTTTTTTAATTCTTTTTTAATTCTTTATTAACGAATGTAAAACTATAAAGGGATCCTTCAGACCTTTGAAATTTGACAAATTTCTCGAGTTTGAAACATTTTTTTTTACAGGATTAATTGGTATATATAAGATGTGAGAATGTAATGTTGATAACAATGTGAACAAATCGGCATATAAATAAAATGTGCTTTTAGTCCTGCATAATATTCATTAAAAATGAGATTTAATTCGTTTGCAAGAACAATGAATTAAAAATGCCATAATCTATGTGCGCCAAAGGTAATATTGCGCCACTCTGTTTTAAGAATTTCAATTATAAGTTTCATTTGCGCATTTAAAACTGACACACAACTGCGCTTCTTTTAAAAAAAATGTATTTGATTTTTACTTTGTTAATAAAAAAACGGAAACAATTTTAAAAGTTAAAAACTTATTACAAAAAATGAAGAGCTCATAAAACCGGAAAGGACCAAAATAAAAACCAAAATTGGACAAGAAATTAGAACTATACATGAGGGATATTAATAATGGTTCCCTATCTCTTTTGTGATAAAAAAAAATGTCCTCTGAAAGTCAAAGAGTAGAAATTTCAAATAAGTTCCACACTAATATAAAACTAACACTAAACCGCCTTTGTTCGTTACAATACCAAATGCCATCAAGAAAAATATTGAATTCTGTAGAATTTTACAGGTTTTTTTTTTAAACTGGGAGCAGGTTCCTTTTTTCATGACATGGACGACGAACATATATCTGTTCTTTTTTTCTTATTTATTTTCACCAATTTTAAAGTTTTGATTTTTCGTTTTAAAATATCATTCAGATTGTTTTCTTTTGCGTACTTCTATTAAAGTCTTACTTTTAAGTAAATTTTTATGTAAAGGGTCTAATTCAAAACTCAAATTAATTGTTCAGGACTTCTCCAGTAAATAAATACGGGAGACAAATTCGTGTTACATTCCCATTTTTTTTTACAATTTTTATTTTCGAAGGCCAGATGTAATTTGTGACTTTTTACATGTAAAGACTATAGTCTCAATTGAAATTAAACGGAATGTCAAAACTTGTTTACAAGTGCAAACAATTCTATTTGCTAGGACGACAATTTTGTTCTTTTTTGTTAGTTGTTATATTATCTCTGGCCTGCCTTCTATTCGATCCTGCCTTTTTTTTTTGCATTCTATTCGTTCCTGCCTTTTTATTTTGCATTCTATTCGGTCCTGCCTTTTTTATTAGTTCATCCTGATTTATTCATAAATTGTCATCCTTCCTCTTTTAAACTCAAAAATCCTGTCCGGCCTTTCGTCTACCCCCCCCCCCCCCCCCCCCCCGCTTTCCATAAAAATCAAATTGAAGCTCCCTTCCTGAACATTTGATTTCTTGGAGAGTATGTTCAGTGGCTGTTTTTCACCACAATGAATTAATACATTAAATTAAAAGACAATGGCGAAATTGATGTATTTTTAAAAAAGCAATAGGAACAAACTGATTACGGTTAATAAAAGATTGATTTGATTGTTGGTTGCTTAACGTCCAGTGGCAAATATTTCATGCATATTCAGGACGATGGGTTAATAAAAGTGCTTACTAATAAATAGGTTACCTAAGCCAACAATGCGACCTAAATACTTGAATAATTAAAATACTTTCTACCTTATGAATACAATGTATGATTAATATTCATCAAATGTACTTGAATAAAATAGAATCATTTCTAAGCATCGTTTTGAATATATATAATTCATATCTTACTGTTATAAGAAATAGAATTCCATCTCCCGTACTGGGATTAGAAACAAGCGAATTGTTAGATTGATAATTCTTAGTTTTGAATATGTATCAAAATATATATATATTTTACTTTATTTTAAAACATATTTACTATACAAAAAAAAATGATTGCTTAATGTCGTTGCCAATTTAGCAAATTTATAAAAAGATCAACAGTTTTAACAAAATTGAAAAAGAAAGCATGACACAAAATAAAAAAAATAATAAAATCTACCACACTTGTCAAGATATCTTTCATGAATACATTTCTTTAATAAATGATAATCAGCGGCAAAAGATCGTTTTGCCTTATTTCTAATGTTTCAAATCTGCTTGTTTGATTAGTTGTTTCCACTATTTATTATTTATCTATTTGGGGGTGGGAGGGGGGGGGGTGTTTGGGTGGGAGGGATAATTGGTGCTTGTTGATTATTATTATTTTTTTATTACTTGAACTTAATTTAAAAACAAATTGTATAAAAGAGGGACGAAATATACCAGAGGGACAGTCAAACTCATAAATCGAAAATAAACTGACGACGCCATGGCTAAAAATAAAAAGGACAAACAGACAAACAATAGTACACACGACACAACATAGAAAACTAAAGAATAAACAATACGAACCCCACCAAAAACTAGGGGTGATGTCAGGTGCTCCATAAGGGTAAGCAGATCCTGCTCCACATGTGGCACCCGTCGTGTTGCTTATGATATATCAAATCCGGTAAAAAGTCTTAATTCGGTAGGTCACATTTATGAAAGGGAAGGGGATTGTAGTTACGACGCAAGGAACATATCCGATATCATTTGTGAAACGGTTATTCCATAACGGTCCGTAAAATTTACGAAGAGATGATTTCAACTTCACCATTTGGAACTCTTGATTTAATACCTTCCTTGTGAGCAACAACCCTCATGATCAAGAAAATCATGATAGGAAATATAAGATTTACAAAATTATAAACCCATTTATTATAACAGGGAAGTAAGTTTTCGCCATGCGTTTATACTCATAAATATAAGAAAGAGAGCACACGCAAGCATCTTTATTTAAGCAAACAATTGTTAAGTAATAATCAATCGTTGTTGTCAAATTGGCGTTTTAATCATATCTTCTTATATTCACATTATGTAACAGTAAACATTATAATTGTTATGTAACATGCTAGAATACAAATACATTTAATCGACTTTTGATAATATGAAGTTCATGTATCTGAACGTTTTTCGATGGTGTTTTATTTGATTTCATTGTCTACTAGGAACCTTTTTTTAAAGTGATGCGACAGGTGTTTATTTGGGAAATAAATTGGCCACCAACACGCTGATTTTTTTTTTGTGACGATTGAATGTTAGCTGTTTAACGTGCCTTCTCATTGGACGATATGCAACCGAAAATCAACCAATCAATGCTTAACAAATGGTTTTCCGCTTTTAGGGTTATACTTGTACAAACAAATAGCTAGACTAGTCTTCAATCCGACACCTGTTGCAAGTCATGAACAGGTTTTAATTTATGACTTATTGACAAGAATTAGACCTCAATTGTTATTTGATATGAAAGAGCGATGGTTTAACAAATTAACAGAAAAACAAAGAGCATTTCAAATTGTAACATGAAAATAAGCATCACAGCTGTTATTCGTATGATTATCAAGAATCTGTAATTACATACTGAAAATATCTGTTTTATCTGTTTGAAAATCTTAACTGCACAGCCATATTAATATTTTAAAAGATTCTATAAAAATAGATTTTCAAATTATAAATGTCAATATCAAGGTTAAGTAATGAGAGTACGCGTGGGTGACTAAAGAATAAATGAATAGGACGATATAAACCCATTTAAACACATAAAATGATTGTGTTAGCGAAACAGGATAAAATGTGAGGACCAACGTACAATCAATCAATCAATCAATCAATCAATCAATCAATCAATCAATCAATCAATCAATCAATCAATCAGTAAATGGATAGATAAATACAGACCCTATAACATACCGGAACACTTCAAGCGTGAGTGAGTTTGTTCTTTGTAATTTCTTTGATATGCAATAGTATGTAACAAATCAAATAAAGCAATAATACAACAACTCAGTTCAGGCAATAGTTAAAAAACTCAAAAACAGGTAATAGTAAAAAACTCAAACAATGGTACAACTAACCGAAACAGGCAATAGTACAACAAATCAAATAAATCATGCAATAGAACAACAACACAAACCTTGCAATAGAACAACAACACAAACCTTGCAATAGAACAACAACACAAACCTTGCAATAGAACAACAACACAAACCTTGCAATTGAACAACAACACAAACCTTGCAATAGAACAACAACACAAACCATGCAATAGAACAACAACACACATCTTGCAATAGAACAACAACACAAACCTTGCAATAGAACAACAACACAAACCATGCAATAGAACAACAACACACATCTTGCAATAGAACAACAACACAAACCTTGCAATTGAACAACAACACAAACCTTGCAATTGAACAACAACACAAACCATGCAATAGAACAACATCACAAACCTTGCAATAGAACAACAACACACACCTTGCAATTGAACAACAACACAAACCTTGCAATAGAACAACACAAACCTTGCAATAGAACAACAACACACATCTTGCAATAGAACAACAACACACACCTTGCAATTGAACAACAACACAAACCTTGCAATAGAACAACAACACAAACCTTGCAATAGAACAACAACACACATCTTGCAATAGAACAACAACACACACCTTGCAATTGAACAACAACACAAACCTTGCAATTGAACAACAACACAAACCTTGCAATAGAACAACAACACAAACCATGCAATAGAACAACAACACACATCTTGCAATAGAACAACAACACAAACCTTGCAATAGAACAACAACACAAACCATGCAATAGAACAACAACACACATCTTGCAATAGAACAACAACACAAACCTTGCAATTGAACAACAACACAAACCTTGCAATTGAACAACAACACAAACCATGCAATAGAACAACATCACAAACCTTGCAATAGAACAAAAACACAAACTTTGCAATAGTACACTGTACACTTGTTCTAATCAGGCAAAAATACAATGAATCAAATCAGACAATAGTACAACAAATCTATAAATCTAAACTTTTCTTTCTTTATTTTTTTTCAGATGAAATTTCAATCGCACATCACAATTTGCTACGACGATTCCATCAGTTTCCAACTGCTAATGTTTTAACAGAGGGTGCCTCGTGTTCTAGGGACCCAGAGAACGATGTAAACAAATCAACATTGAATGCAGACCATTCTTCGACGAACCCATTTCGGCCTTGGTTATGCGAGAGTAAAACGACGAAAAAAACGGATAGTACAAATCCGGAAACAGAATGTCCGGAAACTAAATCGGGTACTACTTATTTTTTTAAAAACAGTATTTTTATTGCAAATGTCTGAAAGAAAATTTTAAAAGTTTGATTGAAAAATTATTTATAGCGTTTTATTCAAATTTTCTATCTAAAAAAGTTTATGAATTATATAAAAAAAAAATATATTTTCTAATAACTTTAAAATTGAGTTAATACACTCTTTATAAAGTATGAATTATAAAAAAAATCAATTTTCTAAATAACTGTTTAAAATTGAGTTTATACACTATTTTTAAAACATAATTTGTTTCATTTATTACAGATCAGACGATAGTATCCAGAAATATTTTCAAACCATCACTTAGTGATTTGTATCGTTACCAATGGGCACAACATTTATATCGTTCGCCATTTAATTTTCTAACATACGGGCAACAAGCTCTTTGGACAGATCCAAGATTTTTTCAATTTTTTGGTCAAAGAAAAGATTTGTCACATGGAATGTTTCCAAATAAATACACAGAAGAGGGAGAAGTTATTGGAAAAGGTTTATACGAATGTTTGAAATGTCTGAAACAGTTCAGCACACCTCATGGTTTGGAAGTTCACGTTCGACGTTCGCATAGCGGCAGACGACCTTATGCTTGTGACATTTGCAACAAAACTTTTGGTCATTCTGTGAGTTTGTCTCAGCACAGAGCCGTTCATACTCAAGAAAAATCTTTTCAGTGCCAGCAGTGTGGGAAATCATTCAAGCGATCCTCAACCCTTTCTACCCATCTTCTTATCCATAGCGACACGAGACCTTATCCATGTCCATATTGCGGTAAACGATTCCACCAGAAATCGGACATGAAAAAACACACCTACATACATACAGGTAAATATGTGTACTGAATTTTCACATGTCTGAGTTGCTTGTTGTTGTTGTTGTTTTTTTTTTTTTTATATATATATAAATATTCGATATTATCAATACCAATGTTACGATAAAATGTCAAAACTTTTGGATTTGCAAACAACTTTGGTTCGTTGAAATATAACTGAAAATCGTGAAAAAAATGCATTATCCCTTTTATTTCTGAAATATTATTAAATAACTATGTACATTCTATACGCATGTTCACCAATTCTGAAAGAATTCATCCGGTAATTTTTCAGACAAAAAAGATAAATGCATTACTGTTTCGTCTTCAGTTTTAAGTTTAAAAAAACACAACTACGTAACATTTGACACCTTTATGTGACCTGTCGCATTTACTGTCACTTTTCCTTTAGTTGGTGTCGGGTTTTTTTAATTACATGAACATGATAAAAGGGGTAAACAACAGACGGCAAACGAAAAAAAAATATACAAAAATATCAGTGTCGAATATAGTCTTGTATTTTAAGAAGACAGTGTTGTTTATTTTCAGGCCTTGTATCACCAGTTTACTCTTGCACAATAAATTGCTTTTGCACCTTTTATTTTAACGTATATGTAAAGTAGTCACCGACTCCCTGGGTATATTTTGCTATGCATGTATTGTGATAATTATTTTGAGGTCGTTAGCCCGAATTGGTGTATCTTATTTACGTCAAGATATTGTTTCAAGTTTTTTTTTAGTGATTTTACCATTTGTTATTTGTTATAGAAAAGCACGATAAATGCTGGATATTCAATTTTATTGAACGATATCTTGATGTAAAAAAGGATATATAAAGTGTTTCAATACCACCAACACACTGTAAATCTAAATAAAGAGACATTCACAGACACTCACTCACAAAGCGAACTTTCAGAAACACTCACTCACTAAGCGACATTTCGGTGATCAGTTCCAACTTTTTTAGCGGTTTATTGAGAGATTTATATTCGTTTGTTTATTACTGTTCGTGTTATTAATTTATGAAATTCAATATAATTACAAAATGTGTACTTAATCAAAAAGTAAAATCACAAAAATACTAAACTCCAATGAAATTTTAAAACGGAAAGTCCTTTATCAAATGGAAATATCAAAAGCTCAAACCCATCAAACGAATGGACAAGTATCATATTCCTGACTTGGTATAAGCATTTTCAATCCATTTTACAAAACGTAACTGCACATAGTAGGCAGGTGTAGTTAAACAGTTGCAACTCTATAGCTAATCATAGCTGAAAAAAACAATAACAGACTTAAAACATAATTGCTATAGGGTGAATGACTTTTTTTCTCCCTGTAGGAAGTTACTCTGCTAATCTGTAAAGATAAAAGTATTTCAACTGAGAATTTTCTCAAATTTAATATAAGGGGGTATGGAAAGTTTGCATTTCGTAATTGTCAATTCTTTTATTATATCTTACTCGTTGGTAAATCAGATCAGCGTCAAACATTCTGGTGCACTTGTCAATAAAATTGAAACCGACATGTCAAAAGGACAACGTCAACATCAGTTGATATTTGATTTTCCCAGAAGTCTTTGTAAATCATGGAAGATCGTCGATGTTTTGATTTGATCAGTGTAATAGAAACTTCTTTAGATTGAGTTTGATTTGCGAGATTTGCCCGAAGTTTATTTGCTTCCATTCGGAATACTAATTTGTGTAATCTGCATATAG
The DNA here is from genome assembly GCF_965363235.1 of Mytilus galloprovincialis. Taxonomy (NCBI): domain Eukaryota; kingdom Metazoa; phylum Mollusca; class Bivalvia; order Mytilida; family Mytilidae; genus Mytilus; species Mytilus galloprovincialis. The sequence continues at coordinate 968,415 of NC_134839.1, read as the reverse complement.
TTTCCTTATATGACTCTAGAGTCTTTAATTTAATCTGACAGAGGTATCGGTTTGGGGTTATAGGTACGAGCTTAGCCCAGATTCATTTTACTATTATAATAACGCTGAAAACACATAAAACAATGGAACTTATAAATACAATTTCATTCAAAATTTACTTTCTTTCATCAATTACATTCTGACGTTTTTTTTTCTGCCATACGACTGGCATCATTTTAAAGATTTAGACTATATCAAATGGTTGTATTTCACAATTCTTAATAAACAATTCAAATTAATTTTGAATCGTCAAAATAAATAAATGTGTTCAAGACCTGTTTGACGATGATATGTTAGGTTTAACGTATTATATTCGAAACAGGGTGATATAAATTTACAATTTATCCCTATTTGGTGTAAAAACCTTATTGAACCTCAATTCTGACCAGGAAGCATTACTGTAATGGGCGAGTCTCGAGGACTTGTAATTAACAATCCAATGTGGATAACGCTAACAGAATTATATCTGATCTCAGTTTATCTTCTGTAATAACTTCGGTTGTCGCATGGGCGTGTTCGATTTGACATTTTATGTGATTTCAATTAACCGCAGACCGCTAAATCATTATAAAGAATGGAAGTCGTTTACAGAAACAATTAAGAATATCTTAGCAACACTGTAGTATCAAGTTGAAGTTGCGAACATTTCAATTTATTCCTTTCCCTATGATTTTTATCATGCTGATACATTGCATTTTTTTTCAGGTGAGAAGCCATACAAGTGTACCCACTGTGGAAAAGCATTTAGTCAGTCATCGAATCTCATCACACACTGCCGTAAACACACAGGTTTCAAACCATTCTGTTGTCAGAAATGTGGTCGGTCATTTCAAAGAAAAGTCGACCTCCGCCGCCACCAAGAAACTCAACATGCAGAGGAAGTGACATCATCGGCGGAAGCTTGCATGAATTCGAGTTCAGACTGTTTAGTTTCAAAAACTCCACCTGCAATCAATATTGTATAGACACATATACTATTGTAGTTGTAAATTTATAGACATAGAAAAAATAGTCAGTGGGATGCTTGGGTAGATGAAAATCACACATTATTTATATTTTTACACTCATTTATATACTTAATAGCTAATACAGTTTAATTAGTGCTATTCTTAATCGACAAAAATAGAGTACTATTTGTATATTTATTGTTGAACTTACACATCTGTTTTTTTTTTATGTTTACTAATTTATCTTTGCTGCTTGCTTGCTAAACTGGAATTGACTGCTTGTATCTACGTTTGTAAGTCAGGTCTTATTGTGCGTGTGCCTCTGCGTGTGTCTGTGCGTGTGTCTGTATTCATGCATGTGTGTGTATGTGCGTGTGATTGTCTTCGTACATGTGTGTGATATGAGCAATATTTGAATCGATCAGTCTTAAAAATAAAAGTAAGATGTGCATACAGTTATAGTTTTAGTTAAAGTGTCGGTTATTGTGCACAATTTCCTTAAGTGAAATAAACAATTGAAATTAAAGATGTTTATTTATAGCTTGACAATGTTCAAGTTATGAGCATCTCAGAAAAGAAAAACAAGAAGAAGGTTCGGGGTGGGATGACAATAAAAACCTCAATAGAGACAGACAGCAACATGGCAAAAAACAGAAAAAAAATGATTAAAGATCATTAAGGACGTTTGGAGACAAACAAAACACCGTGGATTCTTCGTAAATTTTCGTAGGGTGTGATGTTTATCCCCTCGAGATAGATATAACGATTTTGAATGCAAGC